>NC_090729.1:75700753-75773253 GCF_036898095.1 Palaemon carinicauda
GTACACGACAATAAAAATCTCTCTCTCTCTCTCTCTTCTCTCTCTCTCTCTCTCTCTCTCTCTCTCTCTCTCTCTCTCTCTCTCTCTCTCTCTCTCTCTCTCTCTCTCTCTCTCTCTCTCCATAAGAAACAAAACCTTATTTCACATATGGCAACTTGAGTTTAAGAATGAAATTAACATGACTATTGTTAGTAGTGGCGGTCAATTCCTCTCTTCAGGAGGTACGCGAAACAAAACCACGGCATTCGATTACAACAGCTGATCTCTCTCTCTCTCTCTCTCTCTCTCTCTCTCTCTCTCTCTCTCTCTCTCTCTCTCTCTCTCTCTCTCTCTCTCTGGTGTTATACAATACTTACAAATAGATGAAGAAACCAAAATCGGTTTTCTTAAAGTGTCAATTAAAAACGAAACGAAAAAATTATACCATGTATACATCCGTTTCAATCATAGCTTAAAATACGGTATCCGATTTCGTCAGTAAACTACAATTTTTTAGGAAACGTCATTTTATTCTAGAAAATTGCAACTCTTTAAATAGTTAATTGCGCTATAAGAAAACATGTGCTTTTGTTTTTAAATTCCGGGTGTTTTAAAAATCGAGTATTGCTGACTTCTTTTTGTTTAACTTTTGGCTATGATCAGATCAGCTGATGTCTAGCTGCCGCTCTGAATAATATGCGCGTACGAATACAATAACAAAGTATTGTTTATACCATTTCTCAACTTATTCAAATCATCTATACAGTTAGTTAATATTACATAAGCACCAATGTGTTTTAACCTATCATATTTTTTGTTTATTCTTTTAAAACTCTCTCTCTCTCTCTCTCTCTCTCTCTCTCTCCTCTCTCTCTCTCTCTCTCTCTCTCTCTCTCTCTCTCTAGCTAGGCTACCTTTCACTACCTCTCATTTTTTACCTCTATCTCTCTAACAAATGAAATCTTTGTGGCTTCATAAGGTATTAATTGTATTAAAAATAAATCATGATTCAGTTTTCCTTACTTTCGCCAAACTCGCACTTCTCTGTCACGTCGAACGTTATAGCGGTAACTTAATTGTTCGATGACTTTAAAACCCGGCCTAGTACTTTCTTCTTCTTTTACTTTTTTTCTGACAGTTCCATAATTGAGGTGGTACAAGTTGACTAATATCTGAAGTTAGGAAAAGTATTTTGGATATAAAATGGACAATAGTCTTTCGTAACAGTTTAGAATCATCGTAAATTATCATTCTGTCATTAGTGGCCGTTTGTTATTGTTGATTAAATGCAAAAAAAAAAAAAAAAGTTTTCCTACTTTGGTACGTATGTAGGAATTTTTATGGATACGGTAAGGAAAATATTTTTAATAGCATAATATTTACTAAAAGCTTTTAACCCTTTTACCCCCAAAGGACGTACTGGTACGTTTCACAAAAGCATCCCTTTACCCCCATGGATGTACCGGTACGTTCTTGCAAATAAATGCTATAAAAATTTTTTTTTTTTCATATTTTTGATAATTTTTTGAGAAAATTCAGACATTTTCCAAGAGAATGAGACCAACCTGACCTCTCTATGACAAAAATTAAGGCTTTTAGAGCAATTTAAAAAAAAAAATGTACTGCAAAATGTGCTGGGAAAAAAATAACCCCCTGGGGGTTAAGGGTTGGAAATTTCCAAATAGCCTGGGGGTAAAAGGGTTAATATCATTAGTTATCAATTTGATTAGCGTGTTTAATGCGTTCGTTTGTTTATTATGATCGAAGATGGAACGTAAAGTAAACAATTGGAAGGTTTCCGTTTCAGGCGGCGTCTTTAAGGAAAACATTTTATAAATGGCATTTATTTCATTTATTTCGAAGTTGTAAGAAAAATTAAGTAGAACAACATTGGTAATAACAAAATAACAGAAATGGTTTTGCTATTCACCAATTGTTTCATACAATAGACATGACAAACTATCAAAATTTGTCTGCATTTTAGCTTGTGTTATAATGGAAATATACTGTATTTACAACCATCCTGGTTGTAATTTTAATCCTTTTCAAGTTATTAGAACTTTCAAGTATATTAAATGTTTGATTTAATTACAAGGACAATTTAATACTGTATTATAAAAACATACAGTAGAGTGAATAGAAAGTATTGGAAATGGGTAGTAAACACGTTTGAATAGGCAAGTTGCTGGTTGCCATGGCCCTAATTGAATTATTTCTGTTAGTTGTATGTTTCAAAATATGCGAATTTCCTTTTATGCGGGGTCATTGGTCGACCAAGTTCTCGCATAATTCGGGACTCTACTGTATATATATATATATATATATATATATATATATATATATATATATATATATATATATATATATATATATCTATATACATACATGCATACATACATAGTTTACGAATGAAATTGACATGAAAATATTATTAGTTGTGGTGAGCAATTCCTTCCTTCAGGTGGTGCAATAAAAACTCTCTCTCTCTCTCTCTCTCTCTCTCTCTCTCCTCTCTCTCTCTCTCTCTCTCTCTCTCTCTGGTTTCCTTTTTTTTTTTTGGTTTATAAGGATTTTGGATGTCTTAAAAAGGTTTTAGATCATCTGCAGAGACTCCATTTGCTCTTTGGTAGAGGGATTCAGTTAAAGCATCTAGAGAGTTCTTATGATCTTGTCTAACTTATCTTGAGCTCCTTTACAGTTTTTCTGTTTACCACATCCGCTGGAATTCTATTCCAAGTATTTGCTATTTTGTATGTAAGGAAATTGCCACATTGAGTGGTGTTTTGTCTTTTGAATTCCAATTTGTATCCGTTACCTCTGGACTGGTTTGTGCTAGGCGTGAATAGATTGTTGTAATCTACATTTGTTATTTGTTTACAAATTTGAAATGCCTCTATTAACTGTCCCTTCAGTTGTCGAGTTTGTAGATCAAATAAGTTCAAACATTCCATCCTCCGTCTATATCCAAATTGCTATATTGTTGGAACTAGTTTGGTGTCCCTAGCTTGTACTGTATCCAGTCAATCTATATCTTTCTGAATACTTGAAGCTCAGAATTTGACTCCATACTCTGGATGGGGTCTTACTAGTGATGTGTACAGCTGTAATATAGTGGCTTTGTTTCTGTATTTGAATTGTCTTTATGTAACCTTTTAGTTTTTGTGCTTTCATTTCAGCTTTTATGCTCTTTTTGTTACACTTCAAATCCTTCCTGATAATAATACGGAGATCATCCTCCTGGTTCACACTTTCTATTTCAATACCCAGCAGGGAGTGATCTTATTTTGGGTTACTCTAACCTATATGCCCGACTTTACATTTCCCACAGTTGAAATTCATTTGCCATTTTCTGGACCATTCTCCTAACATCATTAGATCCTCTCAAGACTTTAATGTCGTCTGAGTTTGCAGCATTTATGCCTAGTATAGTATCGTCGGCAAATTTGGCTACTCTACTAGTTAATCCTAAATCTATGTCGTTAATGTAGATTAATAATATCAATGGGCCAAGGACGGATCATTGAGGTACTCCGCTTTTAACAGCTGCCCATTCTGAAGTTTCTCCATTGATTACAACTCTCTGTTTTCTGTTTATTAGCCAATCTTCGATCCATTCGGCTGGCTAGTCAATAATGATGCTTAGTGTTCTAATTTTGACCATTAATTTTTTATGAGGATCTTTGTTAAAAGCCTTTTGTAAGTGTAGGTATATGATGTCTGTTGCCCTACTTTTGTCATAATTTCTAAATGTGGAAAAATTCCAAAGAGAGAGAGAGAGAGAGAGAGAGAGAGAGAGAGAGAGAGAGAGAGAGAGAGAGAGAGAGAGAGAGATATGCTAACCACAACTAACGATATTGATATCTTCATGTTCATTTCATTCTTATAATCAGCATTGGCAAATGTAAATTAAGATATTTGTTTTACACACACACGGCTGGCTCGTCAATAATGATGCTTAGAGTTCTAATTTTGACCATTAATTTTTCAAGAGGATCTTTATTAAAAGCCTTTTGTAAGTCTAAGTATATGATGTCTATTGCCCTGCTTTTGTCATAAATACTAAACGTGGAAAGATTCCAAAGAGAGAGAGAGAGAGAGAGAGAGAGAGAGAGAGAGAGAGAGAGAGAGAGAGAGAGAGAGAGAGAGAGAGAGAGATATATGCTCACCACAACTAACGATATTGATATCTTCATGTTCTTTTCATTCTTATAATCAGCATTGGCAAATGTAAACTAAGATATTATTTGTTTCACACACACACAGAAAGATAGAGAGAGAGAAGGGAGATTGTGTGTGTGCGCGTGTTACAAAAAGACAGGAAGGGTATGAAGAGGAGATGATAGTTACAGAGAGGATTTTATGTAGTCTGTACTACTGTACACAAAAATACATCTTTTTAAAAGAGAAACTGCTGTTTAAAGTAGTAAATAAGACAGAAAAATATTGCCGACTTGTTACCGAGGGGAAGGGGGTGGTTGTGGTAGAGGCACAAGCCTGATCAGGGGAGAGATGAATACAAGCTGGCTCGCAATTACGAAGTAAGACTTATTACTGCAAGAAAGCGTGACTTTATTGAAGAAAAAATTGCGCAAGCTGGCCCCAATCTGAACAAACTTTATTCAGTATTGGATAACCAGACTGGAAATAAGAAGAAACCCAGGCTGCCTGAGGGCTATTCAGATAGTGAATTGGCACATGAGTTTTTAATCTTTTTTTTACACAAGAATTAACAGAATTATTTCAACATTTAATGACAATGCCCAAATGGCGGTAGTAGAAAGTTAATAAATGGCGGATGAAAAATTGCTTAGGTTTCAAGTTGTGAGCGAGTCATTGGTTAGTGATACTGTTAAGAAAGTAAAGCTTACACACTATGCTAACAACCCTATACCTATTAGTTTACTTACTAGTAGTGACAATTTTGGAAGAATAGTGTCTATTATTACAAATATGGTGAATTCAAGTATTTTGAATGGTGTGTTTCCAGAGTCTGAGAAGAGAGCTATTGTCAAGCCAGTATCAAATAGGAATCTGGACCCCCAGTGCCTTCGTTCCTTTCGTCTGGTATCGAATTTGACATTCCAGTCAAAGGTACTTGAAAGTGTTCTCCTATTACAACTTGATGATCCCCTAAGTGCTGTTGGAGCGATTCCCGATAGTCAGTCTGCTTATCGTAGCCTTTATTCCACTGAGATAGCGTTATGTTCTGTGGTGAGTGACTTATGCCAACTTCTGGATACTGGGAAATGCGGATTATTGATCCTACTAGACTTGAGTGCCACCTTTGTTACAGTAGTACATAGCATTCTTTGGGACTGTGAGCATTTTGGTTTTGAGGGGATGGCTATCTCATATCTCAAGAGCTATCTTGAGGGCAGAACTTATTGTATAAAAATAAGAGACAAATTTTCTGACTTAAGACCTTTGACAAGGGGAGTGCCTCAGGGCAATGTACTTGGGCCAATTCTTTTCTTGATTTATACGGCTGACTTGTCTCAGTACTTGAGAAATATGGAATGAAGTATAAGCTATTCTCTGATAACACTCAATTCTATATATCACTGACTAACATGTGATACCAAAAGACAACCGAGTGCTATCATATCGGACATTAAACTGTGGATGGACTCAAGGCAATTAAAACTGAATGATGATAAGACCGAGTGTTTGTTTATTCGCCGTGGGATGGACTTGTGAAAGATTGAAAATGCAAACACCGAGCGTAAGTAACCTAGATATTGCAGTGAGCAAGCATGTGAAGAACCTAGGTGTATTATTAGACAGTGAATTGTAATGAAGGATCAGATAAACCATACAGTGAAAATAGCTGGCTATCATTTAAGAAACATAGTATTTGCGAGGAAATACTTAGATGATAAATCTATGAGAAAGCTTGTTCATAATCATGTAGTGAGAAAATTGGACTATTGTAATTCATTATACTGTGGTCTTTCCAATTACTTGTTAAGGAAGCTTCAGTTGATCATGAATAGTGCTGGAAGGCTGATAAAGGGTTAATCAACATGGGAACGAATAACTCCTGTATTAATAGAATTGCATTGGCTTCTGGGCAAGGCACAAAATGTGTATAAGCAGTGCATTATGGTGTATCAGGCATTGTCTTGAGACATGGTGCTTAAGTGAATAGATTACTAGAGCCGAGGTTTCATAGGAAGTTTGGACGATGAGCATTCATTTGTAGTGCACATCGTCTTTATAATAAACGTCCTACTAATGGTAAATCAGTTGAGACTGTGAGCATCTTCAAGATGAGGCTAAAAACACACATTTTCACAGCATCTTCCGATATGGAGGATGCTTTGATCAAAGAAGACTTTCTACTGTAGAAATTTTGCGTGGGGGCTTGGAGAGCTGCCATGTCATGGCTGAAAGCTCCCTGAAGCCTTCACTCAAGTAATTCAAATAAATGTGTGTGTTCATATGATAACTACCGGTAATGATAAGATCTATAAACGAACTGTATTGAAACTGGGATACTCTGTATAATACTGGTGCTAATTTAATATTCATTATGAAGAGATTTTGAACAAGAAGCTTATTTAAAGAACTCTGTGTTATTTGTACTAATATGTGCGCATAATCGCAATACGGTAGAGTGACCTTGAGATCAGCTGATGCCTGCCAAAAGTAATTGTTGATTATTGAAATGCTCAAGAAATTGAAAAATAGAATACAAATTTGCTTTAACCCTGGATAGGTACGGTGGGTCGTTTGCGACCCCGAGCGTCAAAAAAAAACAGGTTTTTCTCACGTGACTCACCCCTGTGACTGAATTTGTGGGTGATCGACCTGCAGGAGGTGTCTCCCCTACACGCTCTAGTAGTGTCCAGATGTGCATTGCTGTAGCTGTACTCCTTCCCCGATTTCTGAGACGCGTCGGGGTCGTTCGCGTCCGAGTTTACCCTTCTGAGGTAGTTTGCATAATTATCAAAGTTATTACGTATTATGAAATTGTCGTAGAATGGTGCAACTTGTATAGGTTATCAGTTGTGGAAAGTCTTGGTGGATTGTTTGGCTACCATGTGCATGTTTTTTTTTTTAGTTAAAATGTCGTTCATCACCACGAGGACCATTTTACCGCGAGTGCCCCTTTTTCATTTTTTTTCATTTTTTTGCCAAGTCATTTTTCCGTAAGATATTGCCAAATAGTGTCGTAAAACTTTTGCTTGTTTAGTGTTGGAAAGTGTGTCTAGATGATCTGGCTACCCATGCATGACTTTGTTTTTGTCAGATACGACGTAGTTATTGGTATATTGGGTATTTAACTGCGGTTACCAATTTCTGTTTTTTTTTCAATATTTGTAAAAATTACTACGTAGTAAGGAATTGCCGTATATTATTCATTTTTTTTTCATGTTTATGTGTTAGAAAGTGTGCCTTGATGGTTGGGCTAACACGTGCATGTCTTTTTTTTTATCTGAGATGTCGTATATTAGAATGTCGGGCATTTTACCGCGAGTGTCCCTTTTTAATTTTTTTTAATTTTTTTGCCAAGTCATTTTTCCGTAAGATATTGCGAAATAGTGTCGTAAAACTTTTGCTTTTTTAATGTTGGAAAGTGTGTCTAGATGATCTGGCTACCCATGCGTGATTTTGTTTTTGTCAGATACGACGTAGTTATTGGTATATTGGGTATTTAACTGCGGTTGCCAATTTCTGTTTTTTTTTCAATATTTGTAAAAATATACTACGTAGTAAGGAATTGTCGTATATTATTGATTTTTTTTTCATGTTTATGTGTTAGAAAGTGTGCCTTGATGGTTGGGCTAACACGTGCATGTCTTTTTTTTTTATCTGAGATGCCGTATATTAGAATGTTGGGCATTTTTCCGCGAGTGCCCCTTTTTATTTGTTTTGCATTTTTTTGCTTAGTCATGTTACCGTAAGGAATTGGCAAGTAGTGTCGCAAAACTTATATTTTTATAGTGTTGGAAAGTGTTTCTAGATGATCTGGCTACCCATGCCTATTTTTTTTTTAGCCAGATATGGCGTATATATAAGTATGTGTTCGATTTTCCTGTGATTGCCATTTTTCCGTTTTTTCCCATTTCTTTCAAAATTACTACGTACTAAGGAACTATCACAGAGTAATATTTCATTTATATGTTTATTTGTCGGAAAATATGCCTTGATGGTTTGCCTAGCACGTGGCTGAAATTTTTTTTTTTCTGAAATGCCGTATATTAGAATGGCCATTTTTCCACGAGTGCCCCTTTTTATTTGTTTTGCATTTTTTTGCTTAGTCATGTTACCGTAAGGAATTGGCAAGTAGTGTCGCAAAACTTATATTTTTATAGTGTTGGAAAGTGTTTCTAGATGATCTGGCTACCCATGCCTATCTTTTTTTTAGCCAGATATGGCGTATATATAGGTATGTGTTCGATTTTCCGGTGATTGCCATTTTTTCGTTTTTTCCCAATTCTTTCAAAATTACTACGTACTAAGGAACTATCACAGAGTAATGATTCCTCTAGATGTTTATTTGTCGGAAAATTTTGTTTACTTTTTTTTTGATTGAATATCATCAAATTTTTTTAGCTAAAATATTGTTTTACATTTTTTTTTTTCGATTTTATTTCCCTTCAAAAAAAATTTTTTGGGTCAGAATTTTAATTTTATAGTCGTAAAATAATCGACAATTATCCAGCAACCCACCATACAATTTTTATACATATCCAATAATAATTAGATTAGTAAATAACACCTTGAAATTGACATACCCTTCCTACATTTCAAGTGGCAGATTAGGGAGTCTGAGTGAGTGTGGTTGGCGGCCATTTTGTGGACATATCCGAAGCGTAAGCTGCCCTATCTATATATATTCTTGTTCCCTATAGAATTTGTGATATTTTGGTATATTTTTACCTGCATAAATATCATATTATATATTAAATATATGTATTTTTTTACGAAATTTCCAAGTACTCAAAAAATTACCTTTAGATATGGCCCCTGATATAAATGTAATTTACAAAATAATGAAGATTTTTTTACATATTTCTATTTTAGGATAACATATGTTTATTCCCTAAAAAAATTAGCCACTTCCTATTTCATTTGGGTACCCAAAAAAATTCATGAAATTTGGACAATTTTTTTTGGCCAAAAAAAGTTACCCTTTTTTTCTCATTTCAGATCTTCACCTCCATGGGTCTGACTTCATCCAAAATACATCAAGATGTGTCCTAAACATTCAAGAATCAATTCCTAAAAGGATTTGTGTATATATGTATAAACTTTTTTTTTATGAATTTTTATGTCAGGTCTTTTTTTTTCCTACTTAATTTTTTAAAATATTTATAATAAATAGTTTTTCTGCAGATGAGTAGTATTTATCTTTACAGTTGTTTTAAGCATTCATTGAAGTTTTTTTTGGCAAAAGAAAAAAGGAGGTTACTGCAAAAACTGATTTTTCAAGAATTTTTTTTGGCGTCGGGGTCGTTCGCGTCCGAGTATACCCTTAAAGGGGTGTCCGAGGACCGTACCTATCCAGGGTTAATAAACCTCAATAATGACTAATGAAATATGAGGGCTTAATAAGGAATAAAAAATTCAATACTGTATGAAGCTTTTAAAACGAACTACTCATACAGTCCCGCACACTCACTCGCATATAGAAAGAGTGACAAAGTATTCACATGATAACTAATAATAATAGCTATAAACGAACTGTATGAAAACTATGATATCCTGTAACATATTGGTGCTGATGTAATATTCATCATGAGGATATTTTGAATAAATTAAGAAATTTTAAAAAATACGCCACTTGTATGTGTGCAATCTTTCGATACGGTAGCGACCCGCTACTGTAATAAAAGATCAGCTGAACACAACCAAAGGTAATCAAAATGATAAATAATTCTTGATGTTCAAACTTCTTCTGAAATTGAAAAATAGAATACAAAAATACTTTAATATAGCATATGATATTCTACTAAACAAGAAAAGGGAATAATGATATACAGTAAGAAAATATTGATAAAATATGACTTGCATAATTGCTGTATCATGACACATCATACTGAATTTACAGAAGCTTAACATTTTCAGTTCGACATACATCAATATCGACTTATGACACGTCTCTCAGTTCCTATCTCTATCGTAAGTCGATGACTACCTGTACCAAAAAAATTATCGTAAGCTTAAAGAAAGATAAAAGTTTCCGAGAACGTAACCACAACTTTATGTTTACATATTGTTAGCTGGAGTTGCATAATTTAACATTGATCTCATTGTTGATATGGAATTGTTCCTCAAATAAGGGGTGTATTAGGAAATTAAGTCAATAAATGTGAGGTAAATATGGTTTTGGTTGCAGTTATTATCAGTCATCGTACCTACACCTACCAATATACAGGTCAAACTAAAAAAGTGAAGTTTCTGTAGATTTATTATGCTGTGTCATGATACTGTAATCATCTGAGCCATATTCTATAAATATTTTCTTTCTGTATGTTAGTATTTCATTTTTTTCATTCATTTGATGTTATATGCTTTATTAAAGCATTTTCATATTCTATTTTACAATTATGGAGCCCTTATAAAAAAAAAGAAATTATGGACTTTGTTTGGCTTACCTATATCGGCTGATTTCAAGGTTGCACTACTGCATGGAGAGAATGCTCATACAGGAATGAGAAGTATCGTTTACTGTATATAATTTTATAACTTCTCAAGTTATCTTTATAATGAACATTAAATCAGCTGCAATATGTTAAATATAGTTCTCTCTCTCTCTCTCTCTCTCTCTCTCTCTCTCTCTCTCTCTCTCTCTCTCTCTCTCTCTCTCTCCCTGGGTAATAAATTTATTTTGTTCATTTTTAATGCTTCATATTGCACGGTATTTAAATTTTTAGTTCATTATAAATATTTATTTCTGATATGTAGTTCGTTTCGAAATAAAGATCTTTATTTCTCTTCAGAAATTTATTTTTTTCTACATTTTGATGCCATTACAAAGATCACAATTCACATATTGCTTTTTGTATCTCTTTGTTTGTCTGGTCTAAATTAAAAAGTACTTACGTTTCAATTAGTATGTTAGGTACTGCATATGAAGCTACAAAAATAGATATACAGATACAAAAAAAATACAGGTGAAAAATAATAAAACTTCTTTTATCAATACAAATAAAAAAATAATAGTAAATCTTTACATGCTGGCATAACTAGTGCTTGGTTGTGGTTCGTCAACGTCATCAGCTGAGGGAGATCTTGGGGGTGCCGGAAGTGATTTTTTCAAGAACATCGTTAGTTTCGTCTGTGCTGTTTGTTTCTTCTTTTCCTAATATAGTAAACGATACGGACAAAAAACTTCATGTGCCATTCGTTCAATCCTTCCGAATCGTTTGATGTTTGGGTCCATCGCTTCAAGTTGTGCAAGCAGTTTATTTAGCTGCGATAAACATTCCGATAAACCCTTAATGGTGAATGTCCGTTTTGGCTCATCTTCTTCGTGCTCGGCATCTCTCTTTTCTTTTTCTAATTCTATTAATTCTTCATTTGTAAGTTCTCCCGATTCTTTTTCTAGTAATTCCTCGACATCTTCGACATCACACTCTAAGGAAAGGTCTGTTGCCAATTTCACAATTTTGTCCCGTATTACTTCGTTCTTTTTCACTTTCAAAATCAGCAAAATCCTTGACAATAACGTTTTACGCAATGTTTCCATATGCCGTTTATACATATTTCTGTCACAGCCTCCCAGGCGGCATCAATATTTTTTATACATTTAAGAATATCATATTGTTTCCAAACTCATGTAGTGTTAGTCCATGGTTGGTATCTATGGCATCTACGGCTTAGGCAAAGGTGATTCGGAGGTAATTAGCCTTGAATGCAGCAATTGAGCCTTGGTCCATTGGCTGAATTAATAGAGTTGTGTTTGGAGGCAAAAAAAAACACTTTCACATCGGGAGGGATATCGGTAAGGTGAAGCGGATGTCCAGGAGCGTTATCCAGCAGCAGCAAAATCTTGAATGGAATTCCGTTATCAGAACAATTTTGACGCACTTGAGGAATGAAACAATTTATAAACCAGTATTCGAATAATACCTGTGTCATCCATGCCTTATGGTTCCAGCGGTAAAAGACTGGCAAAGTATGCTTGCTCACATTCTTGAGCACCAGAGGATTTTCTGATTGGTAAATAAGAAAACGCTTCAGCTTGAACCCTTCGATGTTTCCGCCAAGCAGAAGCGTAAGCCGATCCTTGAAAGCTTTAAATCCTGCCGTGCTTTTCTCTTCCTTGTGGATATAAGTGCGTGCTGGCATTCGCTTCCAAAATAAACCTGTTTCATCAATATTAAATATCTGCTCTGCCACATAACCTTCTTCCTTAATTATTTCGTCAAGATCGTCGACGAACTTGCGCGCTCCTTTCTCATCTGCACCCACTGCTTTTCCCGTCACCCGCATATTATGCAAATGAAACCTTTTCTTGAATCAATGAAACCAGTCAGTACCTTCCACAAATGTTTGATGGTAGTCTTCTCTGGCGCCTTCTTTCAAAGTCTGAAATAAACTTTTAGCTTTAGTCTGTATAGTAAAAATGCTCATAGGTGTCCGTCTTTGAGTTTGGTCTTCTATCCATATGTGTAATAATTTTTCCATTTCATGGATTGGTCCGGTCCGTTGCTTCGTAATGACAGTAGAAAGCATGGGTGCCGAACCTTTCACAGCTTCACGAATCCTCTCTTTATCTATAAGAATAGTCGACAGTGTCGAGTGGAATAGGTTCTTTTCACTGGCTATCACAGTCACTTCACTCCTATCTTTTTAGTCACCATCAGTTTAGTGTTCATGTCAATTGCGTTTCTTTTATTCTTGGCGGATCGAGGAGAACATAGAGACAATTTCCTCTTGGTGGACATTGATGAGATTTTTCAATGAAAATTTGTAAGAAATCCAGAATCCCGACGGCAGTCTCACTTGTTATCTGCTTGCGCGTGGACAAGTGTAAACTCGAATCGCCTCTGGCCGGAATTATGACGTCACCTGACATGTACTTTTCTTGTATTTACGGGAATTACTGTACTCATCACAACTGATACAGATCACTGAAATACTTGATATCGCTACTCAAAGTTTCAATAATGGGAATTACCAATATAATCGGTAACGAATCGAAAGGAAATCAATTGATTTCCCAAATCGGCAGATATATGGTGCATCACACGTGACGTAAATGTGATAACAAATGGCTTCAAATATGTAATAGCCTTTTCTGGTTTTCTTGCAGCGAAAATAGTAACGGTAAATCTAATTTGATAATGGGAATAATAATCTTTATTGGTAATGTATCCAAAAGAAATCAATTGATATCCTAAATTGCCAGATATATGGCGTATCACACTTGATGTAAACGCAGCAAAGAATGATATGCAAAATATGTAAAAGCTATATTTTTTTTTTTTTTTTTTTTTTTTTTTTTTTTTTTTTTTTTGCCTTGTAAAAAATATTTTGTTAATGGGAATACTAATGATAATCGATAGCCTATTGAAAAGAAATCACTCAATTTGCCCGCTCGCGTTCCGTCAGAAATATGACGTCACCAGACACATGATATGTACTTGATAGATATTTAAACTTTGTTAATGTATTTTTCTTTCAAAATGGATACTTTATATTACAGTGAACCCTCGTTTATCGCGGTAGATAGGTTCCAGACGCGGGCGCGATAGGTGAAAATCCGCGAAGTAGTGACATCATATTTACCTATTTATTTAACATGTATATTCGGACTTTTAAAACCTTCCCTTGTACGTAGTACTGTTAACAAACCACCCTTTAATGTACAGAACACTTAATGCATGTACTACAGCACCCTAAACTAAAACAGGCACAAATATTAAAGGCGATTTTATATCATGCGTTTCCTAAACACCTAAAAAGCACGATAAAAAATGGCAACCAATGTTTTGTTTACGTTCATCTCTGATCATAATGAAGAAACAAACTCATTTAGTGTACACATATATGTACAGTATAGGTTAGTTTTTGCATCGATTATATTGATTATACAGTACTGTATGTTGATTTTTTGATTACCAATGTTTTAGTTTACGTATTTTTCTTAGGACTTCCAAATGAAATCTTTTTCTTTATGACGCCGCCTGAAACGACGGCGTGTACGCTCAGTAAACAACCACGCTCAGAACAAACAAGGCATTTAACGCGCATGATGATAGTGATAAATAATGATACAGTACATACAGTATTTACAGTAAAAGCATTTACAAAATATGTTACCTTACAAATATAAATTATACAGTACTTGTACGTAGCAAAGCAGGAAAACAATTTACGAGAGAGAGAGAGAGAGAGAGAGAGAGAGAGAGAGAGAGAGAGAGAGAGAGAGAGAGATTGTTTTACGTACGTAAATGTAAATTTTAAACAAACAAAATATGATAGGTTACAACATGTAGACTTTTAAAACCTTCCCTTTAACTTAATGCATACAGTACGTACATTACTAAACTATAAAACAGGCAGTAAGAATATTAAAGTAAAAAATAAAGATTGTTACTGTACTCACCACGAAAGAAGTTGAAGAAAAACTTGAATGGTGATGGCGATGAATTTGCTGCACAGTAGAAATGATGATGATGAAGCTGATGATGTGTTCTACTGTGCAGTCAATGATAGTATTTTACGTCTCTTCAGACGGAGGTGTCTTTTCCTGGGACACCTCTTCAACTTCTTCCTGGGAAACTTCTTCAATTTCTTCCGAAGGCGTACTAGCAGGAGGAACTGGCTCTTTTTTGCGAGGCTGGAAGAACATTGTGATCGGAAGTTGTTGCCGCTGCTTCTTTTTTCGATCCAAGAGCATCCTGTAGGGAGTCATGATGTCATCGACCTTATTGGAGATTTGCATCGAGCGAACCATATCCTCGTCCCACTCTTGTAACATTTCTTTCGCCTCCTTGATATGGTTGCAGAACTTGGCAAGCCGTTCTAATGTTAAGCCCGTTTCTTCGACATTTTCTTGGGTCTCTTCCTGGGTACCCTCACTCTCTTCCTCACTTGCCGATTTCGTCAGGTCTTCGAGGTCTGCGTCAGTTAGGGGCTGGGAATGGCAGTCCAACAACTCGTCGACGTCTTCAGTCGTCATGTCGCCAAACCCGTCACCTCCAATTATGGCAGCCAACTGCACAGATTTCCGTATTGCAGAGTGTTGGATTTCCGACGGAGTAAATCCCTTGTCGTCGTAAACAATATCGGGCCACAGCTTCTTCCAGCTCGCATTCACGGTTGCAGGTTTCATCTCTTGAAGTGCCTTCTGAATATTCTGCAGGCACGTGGCTATGGTGTACTGCCGCCAGTACGCCTTCAAGTTGAAATCTTCATCCTCGTCATCTTGGGCAGCATCCACACACGCAACGAGGTCCGCCAAGGTATTCTTCGTGTAGAGGGCCTTGAACGCCCTGATAACCCCCTGGTCCATCGGTTGAATTAATGACGTGGTGTTGGGTGGCAGGAACTCAACCTGAACGCCCTCACGCGACAGGTCAGTTGCGTGTCCACCAGCGTTATCCATAAGGAGAAGGATCTTGAATGGCAAGCCCTTCTCTAAGAGATATTCATGGACTTGCGGGATGAAACACTGGTGGAACCAGTTGGAGGTCAGCATCTTCGTAATCCATGCTTTTTGATTATGCATCCAGTACACGGGAAGGAGATTCTTATTTTTATTTTTCAAAGCGCGAGGATTTTTCGACTTATAAATAAGCCCCGGCTTTAACAAAAATCCAGCAGCATTGCCACACATCACGAGGGTAACGCGATCCTTGAATGCCTTAAAGCCAGAGGCTTTGGCTTCCTCTTTGAACAGGAAAGTTCGCGACGGCATTCTCTTCCAAAACAAGCCAGTCTCATCCATATTAAAGACTTGTTCCGGCTTGTATCCACCTTCGGCGATAATATTCTTGAACGTCTGGTTCACGTAAGTTTCAGCAGCGGCAGTGTCAGCGGATGCAGACTCCCCATGCAGGGAAACGCTTTTCAGGGCGAAGCGTTTCTGAAACTTCGCGAACCATCCTTTGCTTGCGGAAAAACGTTTCTGAGGCTGGGAATCAGTGGATGTCCCTGGTTGAGGATCATCTGCATCATCATCATCTTCAGCATGGTTGCCGTCGTCGTCTTTAGGTTCCTTTGCAGCAAAATTCTCATATAAACTCAAAGCCTTTGTTTGGATGGTGTTCGTATCCAAGGCTATGTTCTTCTTCCGGCAGTCGGCAATCCACACAGCTAAAGCACCTTCCATGCGTACGATCGTTTTATTACGCGTTGTAACGACTCGCTTCGCTGATCTGCTAAAGGTGATTGCAGCAGTCTTTCTAATGTTCGCCTCGTCCTTTTTGATATAGCGAACGGTGGATTCGTTGATGCCAAAATGGCGGCCGGCGGCCGCGTAACTTCTACCATCTTTTAACATGTCGAGAAGCGTAACCTTCTCAGCTATCGTCATCATCCTTCGGTGGCGTTTAGGCTCACTACCAGCCTTACTAAAAGCAGAACGCTTGGGAGGCATTGTACAGTAGGATTTAACAGAAAGTTCAACAAAAAGTTCAACTTAAAACAGTCGCACACAGCACAGATTAAACTTCACAAACTTAAGAACGTCTACTCAGCAATACGCGGAAAGAGAAAGTGAACGATCCAGCCCCGCGAGAACTTTGATGCTGCGGGTAGAAGATGCGGGCAAAACACCAATCACAGGCTAGATAACAAAACTTGAGTTCTGATTCGTCATCTATCAGCGCTTGAACCAATCACAACCCGTCTTACAGTACTATGATGCGTTGGTTACTCATAGAAGATGCCCCGCGCATACTGAACGTACGTAGATTAAGTACAATACCGTAATAATAATAAATAATGATAATAATACTGTACAGTAATAATAATAATAATAATGATAATAATAATAACAATAATGATTTTATTAACTACAACAACAATAATAATAATAATAACAATAATAATAAAAATTTACGTACGCTATTTTACGCTCTCTCTCTCTCTCTCTCTCTCTCTCTCTCTCTCTCTCTCTCTCTCTCTCTCTCTCTCGTACGCTTATTCGAAATGTGATTTTTCAACAAAGAATATTATTGGATGCAGTACTGTACTACGTACGTATACATACAAAAGATTCATGGAAAAGAAGCACATCCATTACAGTACACACCATTCTAATATGGTATGACTGCATCTGATTTGCGTTTCATGTTCGATTTAATTTTACTACGTACTGAATTATCGTATGATCACATTCTCTTTTCGTGTTTTATTTCTTTCTGTGCTGAATTATATATCATATGTAATGCAATGAACAATCAGTAAGAGCAGATATTACTAATTACAGTATTAATGGAATTACAGGTAACAAAATATCGTATTTGGTTGTCTTCAGATTTCGCGGTATTTTCGAATTTTCCGGAAAATCCGCGATATGTATATATATATGGGTTATGGGAAAACCCCGCGAAGTGGTGAATCCGCGATTGTCGAACCGCGAAGTAGCGAGGGTTCACTGTACCACTAAAAGTAAACAATAGCATACCAAGTAGAACTATATTATTAATAGGAATACTAATGTCAATCGGTAGGCTACATAAAGGAAATCACTCGATTTGCCCGATCGCTTTCCTCCAGTTATATGACATCACCGGACATATGACTCGACAGATATTGAAACTTTTCTTAATGTTTTTGTTATTCAAAATGGATACTGTATATTATCAATAAAAGAAAATACTAACTTACCAAGAGAAACTGCTTCATTTTTAAAAAAGAAAATAGATTATTTCCAAGGTAATATTTGTGCTCTTAGTATACCATTTCTTACAGTGTAGTGACGTCCTCACTGTGAAAAAAAAAATTGTCGTAAAGTCGAACGGTCATAAGTCGCATACGTTGCAAGTCGAGCATTACCTGTACTCGAAAAGACAATAGATTTGATATGTTTTGTGGAGTTATGGAGCTTGACTCGCAGACTTTGAACAGTTTCACAGATACAAAAAATTTATTTTTGGAAACAAGCAACCTCATAAATGGGAAATCGCACAATTCAAACACGTATAATTCGGGACCGTACTTTACTTTGGCTGTTCTTACACCAAATTATACTTATTCCTATACAGATTCAAACTTCTGAGTCATTTATATGGGTTATTCCTATTCTCATTTTGTATGACCAGACAATCAAAGAAAATTGATTGCATCATGCTTCATTGCTAGGCAACCACTGAGCATGCAGCCCAGGAAGCCTGCTCACAATGCTTGGCTGTGTTCTTACAACACGCTTAGCCACGAAGTTTAGAAGACATACCTCATCTTCCTTTCTACAATCGAGAGACTCGCATTCAACTCGCTTAACTTTTAAGTGTTAGTCACAGGAAACTAAGTGAGATTTCTCTCTTACTTTGTCTCCTCCCAACAGAAGTAAGAAGCGTAAGTTCCTTTCTGCAATAAAAGCCTCCCACTATTATTTTGCGTCATGAGTCCTGTGACGATGCTCATAGTAGACTTGATAGTTTTTATCATGCACGGCGGGACCTTGAGCTGGCACTTGTAGAAAACACTGTTGACTTCAGTAGTCATGTGCCATGAGTCAGGTCATAAGCTAGTAACTATGATTACAAAGTATAAACATATGAATGATTTTTCAGAGAAAGCCTTTCTGCTCCTGGAAACATGTCCACTTCGAGCGTCGAAAGCCTACTCAGGATCCCGTTTGTGGAACTTGAGAGTCGAGACAGCTCTTCCTCATAGTCCTGAGGCAGCCTTGTTGAGAGACGCTTATTTTCAGTCTACAACCCGTTCTCACGAACTAGGTTTGCCTCTTACTTAGAGGGGTCTTAAGATCAGATCCCCTCTAAGGAGTCTTAAGGACTCTTTCAACAGTTTATGACAAGGGTGGTTGGACCGCTTTGGCTGCATCTACACCCCAAACCTTACCAAGACCACGCATTTCTTTTGTTCGGTCCTCTCCTTCAAAGCCTAAGAGAAATTTGAAATCAAGTAGGACAAAGGCAGACTACCGCTTTTTGTGGTTCAGCTCGATAAAGCTGTTCGCGCCACCATTCCGGCTCGTGATGACGTCACCCCACGCGCTGCCATCACTGCATGTCAGAAACTTTTCCAAGTGTGGGGCAAGCCAACAATACAAATCAAGTTTTCATGCCCATCTGCATTGAAGACACATTGCATGTCAACTTTTTAACTTGTGAGAGTATTCCCCTGCAACATAACAATGCTAATGCACATGTTCCTACCATTGATGTTCATAATCAGACACACACTAGTTTTGGGCCTACTGTTGATAATGCTTCATGCCAGGTCATGCGTTCTGTGGAACGACACTGTTTCTGATCATTCTTTGCAGGTATAGAGGATGTATAAGGGATGAAGAGCTTTTCCACCCTTCCCACAAGTGACACCTCTATTGGACACAGATGAGCTGTGTAGAGGAAGCCCTCGCCGTAGGCTTCCTCTGTGGCAGTATACAGAGATTTCAATCTCTCCACGTAAATCGAGCTGAGACAGGCTTCAACTCTTCCGCCATACATTCTGTTGCTAGAGACGAATGCTCTTATAATGAGAGAGTAATCTGAATGCCTCCCGTTCCTTCTGCGCCTCCTATTCCTGTTACAGTATGAATGACACACACGAAAGGAAGGACATTTGAGGAAGAGTTAAGAACCAAGTGACTGTTGAAACAGAACATCCAATTATCCCAAAAGTGGAACAACCAAACAATGACAGTAATGACTCCAGAACCTCGCTGTCCTCAGAAGTACCAGCTTAGCGAATGTAATCCCCTCAAGCCCCCGATATCGGGCTCAGAAACCTCACACTTTAATAAGACTATGAGCGTCATCTGTTATTTAGATGGACTGGATGAGCCCCCTCACACTCAAACCATTAACAGATAGTGGGCTATTGACTCAGCCTTCCCACAATTTCAAAACCCCAGCCACCGTTTTGATGTGGCGCTTTCTGGACATACTAAATATACTTTAGACTTGCAGGTAGTCGTCGACTTACAACCTATGCGACTTACGACTTTGAATTTAAGACTACTTTTTCACTGTGATGACCTCACGTCTGTCGGAAATAGTACATTAATAGGAAAACTATATCCTTAGAAATAATTCATTTTCTTGTATAAAAATTGATTTATCTTGGTAAGTTGGTATTTTCTTTTATTGATAATATACTGTACAGTATCCATTTTGAATAAAACATATATTAAGAAAAGTTTTAATATTTGTCGAGTTCTTACTGCATCATATGTCTGGTGACGTCATATATCTAGCAAAGCTGTGGGAAACGAGTGATTTCCTTTCAATAGGCTATCGATTAATGTTAATATTCTCATAATCGAAATGTCAAGTACGGATACAAAGTATTTTATGGGTCTGCATTGGTTGTTATGAGTACTATGCAGTGTAAATTTGACTCTACAATTAGGACGATATTTATATAATAAGAGTACACTAAAAGGACAGATATTTTCTTAAAGTAATATGTTTTCTTTTACATTATAAAAATGAAATACGTTTTCTTTTTCTGTGAAGTTTAGTATTTTTTCTTGTATGAAAAACAGAATGGTTTTACATATTTTGCAAGTCATTCTTTGTTGAGATCCTGTCATAGTGCACACGTCTGGTGATGTGATATTTCTGGCAGAAGGCAAGTGTCAAAGAGAGAGAGAGAGAGAGAGAGAGAGAGAGAGAGAGAGAGAGAGAGAGAGATCAGCTGATGACTACAAAAAGTAAAACAAAAGTAATTGATGATTACTGAAATGTTTCCAAAATTGAAAAATAGAATACTACATGCTTTAATAACTCGCAATAAGCACAATAATATCTGAAGAAATATGAAGACTTAATAATGAACTTAAAATGAAATACTTTATGATGCTTTAAAAACTAACTAACACGTATATTGAGAATGTATTTGTACGATAGCTAACAATAAGGGCTACAAATGAACTGTATGTAAGCTATGATATCTTACGACATATTGGTGCTGATGAAATATTTATGATGAAGATATTTCAAATAAGTTAAGAAGTGATATAAACGAAACGCCTGTTATTTGCATGTGGCACATTTCTCAATAAGGTAACGGGACTTTGAGATCAGGTGATCACAACCAAAGGGAAACCAAAATTTTTTAAACCCAAAAAGTGGGTAATTGTTTATTGTTAAAATACTTCCAAAAGTGAAAAATCTACAAAAAAAAAAATGCTTTAATAGAGCATATAATATCCAATGAAACAAGAAAATGAAATGATGATATACAGTAGGAAAATGTCGATAAAATAAATCAACGGAAACTTCACTTTTTAAGTTCGACATATGTCCAGATCAAGTTACGACGTGTCTTTCGGTCTCTATCTCAGTCGTAAGTCGACGACTACCTGTACTCAATACTCAAGTCTCAGCATCAGAAAATTCACTTAAAGCCAGTAGGTCTTCAAAGCTACGGCCAGTACCCCTTACACGCCAGAGATGACCCAGATGACATGTTACGCTGTCCCGTAAGAACAGTGCATAAATATCTGAAATGAATGCAGTATCTTAGACCTAAAATCACCATTTTTTCCTGAGCACTGGTTGCTCCAAAGAGAAAGTATCCAGAAAGACTACCTCTTTCTGGTTAAGAGAAACAATATACTTATAAATCCTCAGGGGAAGCATCGCCAGGCCCCTAAACCCTCAAGGGAAGCATCGCCAGGCCCCTAAACCCTCAAGGGAAGCATCGCCCGGCCCCTAAACCCTCAGTGGAAGCATCGCCACCTCCCCTCAAGCATGATACATGTAGACTTGCCACAATCTTGGTGTTCCGCAAATCCACTTTAGCACAAATCCTCAAAGCTTGTGTATGGAAGAGACAAACACTTTAACAGACCATTATCTTGTACATTACACACTTAGGTCTCTAGACAACTCTGTATGCCCTATTGTTGCAGCATAACAAATAATCTAATTGTTAGCTCTTAAGAGACACGTAACTTTTTTTTTATCTTGGTCATCATTTATTCTCTGCATTGTAAGGGTATGTGATGGGCACTAAGGCAGATGGTGATCTTGTTTGGACTTGGAATTCACTCTAATGCAAGGAAGAAGACTGGATTTTTAGTTTTTGATGATACAAATGATATATGGTATATTTAATATTATGGAACACTTGATGTTCATATGACTTCACATGTGGCAAAGAATATTATCCTTTAGATTAGAACCGTATGGCCTTGTCTCTTTACGAGCCGGCTACACTAGTCATGAAATATTCTCTTTGATATCTTCCTATTACTTATAGTAATTGTATCTATGAGAGAAGAAGGGCATACCTCTTAATTTCTCAGAGACTTCCTCCTGCCTAAGGAAGACTCATATAAATGCCACAGAAATTTGTATCCACTTAGGAATAAACTAGAAATTTTAAATGCAATTTATATTTTTCTTAGCTATACAAACTTGAGCCATTTACCAAAGATCCTACCTCGACTGCCCTGTAAGTGTTTGACCAGGAGTATGTGAGGAAACACCCAAGCGTCGTGAGCAGGCTTCCTTGGTCATATGCTCAGTGGTTGCCTGGCAACGAAGCATAATTCAATCAATTTTATTTGATTGTCTGGTCATAGAAAATCAGACTAGGAGTGACCAATGTAAGTAACCTAAGTTTGTATAGCTAAGAAAATCACAAATTGTTTTTAAAATTTTTGGTCTTCTCTTCAGGCTGTGACTCTGTTGCTTATCCTTAGGCAGCGTGAGACTTGAATGTCATGCCATCGCTTCTTATCAGAGCTGGGCATGATCATTCCTGGTTAATGGTCAGACTGATGCCCTTTTGTCATTTGGGGACTTCCTCTCGCCTAAGAAAGACTCCCCACTAAATGACGAAGGTTCGTAACTGCACGCGAACAAACTACCGATTTTTAAAGTAATTTGTAATTGTTCCAACACTAAACACAAACCTTTTCCCTCTTTATAAGGGATTATACTTTCGGCAAAGCTGAAACTAGCCGTAAGATTTTTAGCGAGGTGTAACTACCCCACTGCTAGAGAGCATACAGTAATTGTGATATGTTGGGACCTTGAAAACAGCTGACAAGAAGACCAAAATGAAAATGATATGTAATTGCTGACCAAAATGAAAATTATCTGTAATTGCTGTTATTAAGATACATCTTGAAATGTTATTGGAAAAGTACAAAAATTATTACACGAAATTCAGATAACATCAAAAACTAGGATTATTTTAGACATCTTTCAGTTCATTTATATTACATTGTTGGCTAAAGCTACAGATCAACTGACAAAATTGAATGACATCTTAATCCTTGCCCACAATCAAAAATAGATATAAGCAAAGTAAAAGCTTATATTGTGTAGTATTTATCTGACCTTTTCTAAAGAAACAAAAGACACGTTAAATCTGTTCTATGTGTGTATAGTAAGGCACCTCAGAGAGAGAGAGAGAGAGAGAGAGAGAGAGAGAGAGATAGAGAGAATGTATTCACAAGATAACTAATAATAATAGCTTTAACCCTGGATAGGTACGCTCCTCGGACACCCCTTTAAGGGTATACTCGGTCGCGCGCGACCCCGACTCCAAAAAAAATTCAGGAAAAATTTAGTTATGCATCAATCTGTATTGTTTGACTTGCTAAAAATAATTCAAAGAATGCTAAAAACTACTGAAAATATAAATGATACCCATCTACAAAATAACTATTTATTATAAATATATTAAAAATTTAAGTATACAAACAAAAAGACGACGTAAATATTCACAAAAAATAGAAATATACATATGAACATAAATCTCTTTAGGGACACCTTCTTAGATGGCAAAGCAACAGCGTGTAATTGCTGGAAATGAGTTGGACCCATAGAAGTCAAGATCTGAAATGAGAAAAAAAGGGTAACTTTTTTTGGCCAAAAAAAATTTGTCCAAATTTCATGAATTTTTTTGGGTACCCAAATGAAATAGGAAGAGGCTAATTTTTTTTATAGAATAAACTCATATTATCCTAGAACAGAAATACATAATAAAATGTGCACTAAGATGTAATTTACTGTTATATCAGGGGCGAAATCTTAAGGTCATTTTTTGACGGCCTAGTTTCACAATGTAAATTTCTTATGAAAATCATTGTATCTCCTATAAAATATGATATTTATGCATTAAAATATACCAAAATATCACGAATTCTATACAGAACAAGAATATATAGAGATATGCCAACTTACCTTTCGGGTATGTCAACAAAATGGCCGCAGACCGCAACAACTCTTACAGCCCAAACTACCACTTGAAATGAAGAATGAGGTTGCAAGCTCCATATTATCATCAACATCTCTTTTTAACTCCATTAGAAGTGTTTTGATGACATCCATGCCAAGGAAATAATGCCTGCTGGCCATTATTGAAGATAAATTCAAAATAAATAGAAAAAAATCAGAAATTTGCAAAAAATAAAAAAATTCAGAAATTAGCATTTGAGGGAAAATGGACCTCATGGCAATATATGGCATCTAAGCCAAAACCAATGTCATGCAAGTGGTAGACACACCATCCACCCACACTTTCCAACTATAAAGAACCAAACAAGTATCAACACTGTTCGACAATTTATAATTATGTAATAACTTTGCTGTTTGATCACTTACCCCTTTAAAGGTATTTCAGGGTCGAGGTCGACCCCTGGGGGGTCAAAAAAACGGGGAAGGAGGGAAGTTAGACGAAAATCAGTCCTAAAGCAGACAATGGCATGTAGACTAGTCACCCCTTGCAGGTCGATCACTTCCATATTCGAGACAGCTGATGATATATGGGGAAAAAACAGGTTTTGAAAATGCTGTAGGGGTCGCGTACGACCCATCATACCTTTCCAGGGTTAAACGAAATGCATGAAAACCATATAAAATTAATTGTAAATTAAGCATGCCATTGAAAGGAAAAAGTATGTTACGATCTGTTATTTATTATGGAAGAAAAATATATTGCTAATGTGTTTCATGTTCGCAGTAGCATTGTGCGTCCGTACATACCAGAAAGTACAGTTCATTGTTTTCTTTTTACTTGAACATGTGCTTATTGATATAAAAATAATTGTAAATAAATAGTTATTAGACTAAAAGGAAAACTATGTTACTATCATTTCTTTAATTACCAAAATGAAAGAAAAATAAATCACTAATGTATTTGATATGCTTATAGAGTAGCATTGTGCATTCGTACACACCAGAAAGTACTGTTCATAGTTTTTTTAACTTGAATATGTACTTATTGATATACAGTAAAGGTTTTTGTAAATAAATAGTTATTAGACTAAAAAAAATGTTACGATGTTATTTTTTTACCGAAATGAAAGAAAAATGAATCACTAATGCGTTTGATATATGTACACATAGTAGCATTGTGCGTTCGTACCTACCGCACAGTACAGTTCATTGTGATTTTATCTTGAATATGTACTTATTGATATAATATTAATTTAAGATAATCAGACTAAAAGGAAAAATATGTTATGATCCATTATTTATTTATGGAAATACATACATACATACATACATATACCAGGGAACTTCCCCCAATTGGGGGGGTTGGCCGACATCAAACAAATGAAACAAAGAAGGGGACCTCTCTTCTCTACGTTCCTCCCAGCCTGACAAGGGACTCAGCCGAGTTCAGCTGGTACTGCTAGGGTGCCACAGCCCACCCTCCCCCGTTATCCACCACAGATGAAGCTTCATAACGCTGAATCCCCCTACTGTTGCTACCTCCGCGGTCATCTAAGGCACCGGAGGAAGTAGCAGGGCCTACCGGAACTGCGTCACAATCGGTCGCCATTCATTCCTATTACTAGCACGCTCTCTTGCCTCTCTCACATCTATCCTCCTATCACCCAGAGCTTTCTTCACTCCATCCATCCACCCAAACCTTAGCCTTCCTCATGTACTTCCCTCATCAACTCTTGCATTCATCACCTTCTTTAGCAGACAGCCATTTTCCATTCTCTCAACATGGCCAAACCACTTCAACACATTCATATCCACTCTAGCTGCTAACTCATTTCTTACACCCGTTCTCACCCTCGCCACTTTGTTCCTAACCCTATCTACTAGAGATAGACCAACTATACTCCTTAGACACTTCATCTCAAACACATTCAATTTCTGTCTCTCCGTCACTTTCATTCCCCACAACTCCGATCCATACATCACAGTTGGTACAATCACTTTCTCATATAGAACTCTCTTTACATTCATGCCCAACCCTCTATTTTTTACTACTCCCTTAACTGCCCCCAACACTTGCACCCTTCATTCACTCTCTGACATACATCTGCTTCCACTCCAGCATTTGCTGCAACAATGGACCTCAAGTACTTAAACTGATCCACCTCCTCAAGTAACTCTCCATTCAACATGACATTCAACCTTGCACCACCTTCCTTCTCGTACATCTCATAACCTTGCTCTTACCCTCATTAACTCTCAACTTCCTTCTCTCTCACACCCTTCCAAATTCTGTCACTAATCGGCCAAGCTTCTCTTCCGTGTCTGCAACCAGTACAGTATCATCCGCAAACAACAACTGATTTACCTCCCATTCATGGTCATTCTCGTCTACCAGTTTTGATCCTCGTCCAAGCACTCGAGCATTCAGCTCTCTCACCATTCCATCAACATACAAGTTAAAAAACCACGGCGACATCACACATCCCTGTCTCAGCCCCACTCTCACCGGAAACCAATCGCTAACTTCATTTCCTATCCCAACACATGCTTTACTACCTTTGTAGAAACTTCACTGCCTGCAACAACCTTCCACCAACTCCATATAATCTCATCACATTCCACATTGCTTCCCTATCAACTCTATCATACGCTTTCTCCAGATCCATAAACGCAACATACACCTTACCTTTTGCTAAATATTTCTCGCATATATGCCTAACTGTAAAAATCTGATTCATACAACCCCTACCTCTTCTAAAACCCCCCTGTACTTCTAAGATTGCATTCTCTGTTTTATCCTTAATCCTATTAATCAGTACTCTACCATACACTTTTCCAACTACACTCAACAAACTAATACCTCTTGAATTACAACACTCATGCACATCTCCCTTACCCTTATATAGTGGTACAATACATGCACAAACCCAATCTACTGGTACCATTGACAACACAAAACACATATTAAACAATCTTACCAACCATTCAAGTACAGTCACACCCCCTTCCTTCAATATCTCAGCTCTCACACCATCCATACCAGACGCTTTTCCTACTCTCATTTCATCTAGTGCTCTCCTCACTTCCTCTATTGTAATCTCTCTCTCATTCTCATCTCCCATCACCGGCACCTCAACACCTGCAACAGGTATTATATCTGCCTCCCTATTATCCTCAACATTCAGCCAACAGTGGCGAGCAGAGTGATGCGTCATAGTGTGGATGGGCATGAGTAATAACTTATTTTACTATTAAATAAACATGAGGAGAGTAAGAATGTTTTTTTTTATCGTTTCTGTGACCTTCAAATATATGAAAAAATGTGTTTTTCATAGTAACAAAATCCCAAAACACTAACTTTCCCAATGCCCTGGAACATAACATCCCCATTACTATTTCTTATAGAGAAATTATGTTCCGTTATTATTATTATTATTATTATTACTATCCAAGCTACAACCCCAGTTGGAAAAGCAAGATGCTATAAGCCCAGGGGCTCCAACAGGGAAAAATAGCCCAGTGAGGAAAGGAAATAAGGAAATAAATAAATGAAGAGAACAAATTAACAATAAATCATTCTAAAATAAGAAACAACGTCAAAACAGACATGTCATATAATAAACTATCAACAACATCAAAAACAAATATGTCATAAATAAACTATAAAAAGACTAGGTCCGCCTGGTCAACAAAAAAGCATTTGCTCCAACTTTGAACTTTTGAAGTTCTACTGATTCAACCACCCGATTAGGAAGATCATTCCACAACTTGGTCACAGCTGGAATAAAACTTCTAGAGTACTGCGTAGTATTGAGCCTCGTGATGGAGAAGGCCTGGCTATTAGAATTAACTGCCTGCCTAGTATTACGAACAGGATAGAATTGTCCAGGGAGATCTGAATGTAAAGGATGGTCAGAGTTGTGAAAAATCTTATGCAACATACATAATGAACTAATTGAACGACGGTGCCAGAGATTAATATCTAGATCAGGAATAAGAAATTTAATAGACCGTAAGTTTCTGTCCAACAAATTAAGATGAGAATCAGCAGCTGAAGACCAGACAGGAGAACAATACTCAAAACAAGGTAGAATGAAAGAATTAAAACACTTCTTCAGAATAGATTGATCACCGAAAATCTTGAAAGACTTTCTCAATAAGCCTATTTTTTGTGAAATTGAAGAAGACACAGACCTTATATGTTTCTCAAAAGTAAATTTACTGTCGAGAATCACACCTAAAATTTTGAAAGAGTCATACATATTTAAAGAAACATTATCAATACTGAGATCCGGATGTTCAGGAACCACCGTCCTTGACCTACTTACAATCATACTTTGAGTTTTGTTAGGATTCAACTTCATACCCCATAATTTGCACCATGCACTAATTCTAGCTAAATCTCTATTAAGGGATTCACCAACCCTAGATCTACATTCAGGGGATGGAATTGATGCAAAGAGAGTAGCATCATCTGCATATGCAACAAGCTTGTTTTCTAGGCCAAACCACATGTCATGTGTATATAGTATGAAAAGTAATGGGCCAAGAACACTACCCTGTGGAACACCGGATATCACATTCCTATAATCACTATGGTGCCCATCAACAACAACTCTTTGAGATCTATTACTTAAAAAATCAATAATAATGCTAAGAAACGACCCACCCACTCCCAACTGTTTCAGTTTGAAAACAAGGGCCTCATGATTAACACGGTCAAAGGCAGCACTAAAATCAAGGCCAATCATACGAACTTCCCGACCACAATCAAGGGATTTCTGTACAGCATTGGAGATTGTAAGAAGGGCATCACATGCTCCAAGGCCTTTACGAAAACCAAATTGCAAACTAGGGAGTAGATGATTACCTTCAGCAAACCTATTAAGACGTTTTGCCAGAAGACGTTCAAAAACTTTAGATAATATGGGAGTTATGGAAATTGGGCAGTAATCAGTGGGACTTGAGCTACCACAAACACATTTACATAGAGGAGTAACATTACCAATTCTCCAACTAGTGCTGAAAGCTCCTCTTCTTGCTAACTTGCGCAAAATAACAGATAACTTTGGAGCTAAGAAATCTGCTGTCTTTATAAAAAACAAAGGAAAAATACCATTTGGGTCTACACCTCCATAAGCATCAAGGTCCATCAACAGAGCTTTAATCTCACGAGATCGAAAAGCTAAACTAGTTAGTTTAGCCTCAGGAAAACAGGAATGAGGAAGTTCAAGTTTTTCATTACTCTGTTTACTGTCAAAAACATCAGCCAAAAGGGTTGCCTTTTCCTTTGGACAGTGAGTGACTGAGCCATCTGGTTAACACGATTTCTGTTAACAAGACCTCTCCAGGAACATAACCCTTGTGTTAACGGGGAGTTAACTATATAAAGAGAGAGAGATATTTATATTCATATACATAAGCATTCTTTTATCATTACAGTGTGAGTGTTGCTGTTTGGGTGACAGGCGTAGTGCAGTGTTTTCTCGAGGGTGGAGAAACCTACTCTTACCATCTCTTGCCTTTTGACACGAGCAACAAGTAGGCTGGTGGCCTTCCCCTTTTCTCCGAGTGCATCGACATGGCCTCCGTCGCAGGGGAGTCATCCTCGTCTGGATACTCCTCCGTTCGGGTGTAGATGTCGCTCACTCCTGCAAGTTCATTGGAGGGAAGCCCATTTACGTCTTATCCAGAGCTTGACTTCGGTCTTGCTACTCTTCGCTGACGACGCTGCACTCCCTTGTTCTATGATAACAGTCGGCAGAGGGAGTACATAGTTTGAAGCATGTTCCTGTGCCTCTTGGAAAACACCGCTCCATGGATTAAGCTGTTCCCCGAGTGTTTTATCTTTAAGGATGAAAGTTGAAAGCTAATTAATTTTAGATAAAATTGTTCAACCTAACTTATCAACAGCACTAACGATGCCCCACTGTTCGTTCTGTGATGGCAACCAGCGTAGAGAGGGCATAGTCTGAAGCTTGTTCTTGTACCTCTCGGAGGAACACCTTTTCCATCTGGGGGTTAGGTTGTTCTCCCGAGTGGACTTTTTCAATCTTTTTTGTATTATTCTCAGCACTAACGACGCCGCACTACTTCGTTCGGCTAAGTCAGCTAATGTAAGGAGTGCAAAGTCTGAAATTCCTGTTCCTGTTGAAGTTGCCGCTCCTACCCCTTCACCGCCTCTGTTGTCTGCACCTGCTTCATTTCCTTATCATCACACTGATGACTGCCTTTCCAGTATGCGGGTTCGGTCCTCTCCAGAGTAATCTTCGCCTTGGAGTGTGGCCCATCGGAGCATGAAGAAGTTGGTTACTTCGCTGTGCCTAACAAGACTTCTCGCCCAGAAGTCTCGTTTCATCTAGAAGACTTGTCTCGCCCAGCGGACTCATCTTGCCCAGCCGACTCGTCATGCCCAGCAGACTCATCATGCCCATCAGACTCGTCATACCCATCAGACTCGTCATACCCATGAGACTCATAACGCCCAGTTGACGCGTCTCACCAGCAGACTCTTCTCATCTAGCGGACGCGCCGTTCTCAGTCCTGCTGCAGTTATGCTGTCAGCTCGTGATCATCCACGGTCGCTTGTCAGCTGGTGATTGCCCATGGTCCCCATCACCCGTGATCACTCCAGCCCTCGATCTCCCGTTAGTTTGCTATCGCCCACGACCGCCCTCAGCTCGCCCACCATCGACCATCAGCTCATTATCTCCTGTCAGCTCGTGATTACCCGTCAGCTTGCCATCTCTCCTCAGCTCTCTTCCAGGTTCCAGGTGTTTCAGCAAACTTCTAGCACATGATGTTTTACTCTACTCTTGATCACCCGTATTTAAGGACAACTAGGCAACACAGACTCAACTCCTGTCCATTTTCTGCTCGTTTCCAGTCTTCTGCCTCTGCAGGCCAGCTCGTGACAACTTCTAGTAATGACCACTATTCAGTGTCACCGCACTGTCCAAGCTTGCTACTTTTTCTTCTAAGGTAAAATTGCCCTCCACCTTTGACAAACTGCTCTTTCCGTGTGAGTGTAGAATCGCCGAAAGTCACCAAAGAATCTCAGAAGCCTCGACCCTTGGTGTGATTTTTTCTGTCTTCGTTCAACGCAAAACTTCTCTGGTGAGGATCACAGAACTCTAGCGGCTGCAATCCTCACTACAAGCAAGCACATAGTTCTTCCCAGCTTGACTCTCCTTTTATTGTCTTACACAGAGCTCTCTAGTGCTATGGCTTCTACGATCGCTTTTGAGTCTCCTTGCAAATCTCCTCATCTAGACGACACAGAACTTCAACCTTTGGCCTCTTACTTAAGTAGTCTTTCCCATGACATTCAGTTGAGGGAGTTTAGCACACTCCCTTCTTGGAATCTAACCCAGCACTCAGGATTAATGGGAGGGATAAAGCACAAGTGTCAAACTTGGAGCTTAATACCTTACTCGCCACTTGGAACATGTTGTTTCACACAAGTGCAGTGGTTTCAGGTTCTCAATGCTTCCATCTCCTTTTGAGCTATGGTTCTTGACACGCATCAAGATATCAAGCAGATGTTTGAAGGCCCCTCCCCCCCATGCTGATGTGCAAACTTCTGCATACATTCACTGGTTCTTGTCAGTGTTCATGAACGTTCGGCCCTCACGAATGTTTTCTTTGGAACACTACCACTATTACTACTACTGCAGTCAAGCCTTGTTATTGACGATAGTTAGGTTATAGACACCGGCACGATAAGCAAATTTTCGCGAATAAATACTACACTAGGGTTGGCTAACTCCTAACCTAAAAAGTCACTGCTGCTTGCCACGAGTGGGTACCCAAACTGATGATTAACACAGTACTGTAAATACGGCCTAATATTGTTCTAATTTGGTTTCTACAACAGTTTGTAATCATATGTACAGTGTATATTACATTTGAACGTATGTACACTACGTACTGGGCACAGTAAGGTTACAATACAGTATTGTGCTAAGGTAAAGTTTACCAAGTCGTCATCATCCCCTTACTGTTCTGTATAACAAAAGTTGTTTCCAATTAGTAATACTGTACTGTAACTTAATACTCACTGGTACTGTACTGTATATTTCTGTAATATATGTACAGTAATATTACTACAGTACAGCTTAACTGTACTTACTGTAAGTGTTCTGTGTTTTCGTTCAAGACTCGTAGCCTACACCACTACTCTAGAAGCATGACGCAACTTCTTATGTGTTGTCTCTTATGTAGTATGTTATCTTTTCCTTTGTAAACAGACATACAGCTTATTTTATAAACCAAAAGCTTAAATATGTCGATAATAATTGCTTCTTTTAAATAAATAATAAAAACTATGCATTCGATTACTTTTCAACAGCTGATCTCTCTCTCTCTCTCTCTCTCTCTCTCTCTCTCTCTCTCTCTCATATTTGATTTTGATTTGGAAGCATTATTGCATTCTAGAAAATAGTAGTTAATTGAGCTTTAATAAAACATTTATGTACTTTTGTTTTAAATTTCTGGAGTATTTTATCACTAAGTATTTTTGGGGCCATGATCAGATCAGCTGATCTGATCAGGGCACCAAAAATACTTCGATTGATAAAATACACCCAAAATTTAAAACGAAAGCACTTAAATATTTTATGAAAGCACAATTAACAGTTAAATAATCGTAATTTTCTGAAAAGTGAGTGAATGAGTGAGTGTGTGTGTTTTTGCTCTTATTCAATCTCAGGATGCCAAAAAACTTCAAATCACTCATAATTCTCTCTCTCTCTCTCTCTCTCTCTCTCTCTCTCTCTGTAATAAATGAAATCTGTGAGAGAGAGAGAGAGAGAGAGAGAGAGAGAGAGAGAGAGAAGAATTAGGACTCTCCTATTCGATGTCAGGATGCTAGAGAGTCCCATTTTGTGATCCGAGAAAATCAGATGATTTAACGCGAATAACAAAAGCCTATCGAGTGCAATATAGATACAAGTTTTCGTGAATAGTCAGTGATTAGTTTGAGGTCGGAAGAGTGGGATAAAACGTTGGCGTAAGATAGTTATTTTGTGAAATACGAAAAATCTGAACAAGATGGCAGCCTCTAACACAAACAAGGCTTGGAAGGATTTTGTTGCAATCAGCAAGAGCAAGAGTAATTTAGAACTAGATCGACTGGTAACAGAGGTCGCTAGTAACTCCAACCAGTGTGACGGAAAAATATTCTCAAACATATTGAAACAACATGATCCAACACACTGGAGCAAGTCTGCGGAAAACATCATCAAAATAATATAAGAAATTCCAAAGAAGATCCAGGTGATAAAGAGACTTATAAAGAAAGTTCACATCAATCAGCACATTCCATTCAAGAACAATAAAAAGTCCAATATTGTGAATATGCTGATTGATGCGTTGGAAAAAAGAATGCCAAAATGGTGCAATACATGTAAGATATAGTAAAGTATTCTTAACCCGCAAGAATTATTAAGAAATGCGATGTATGCCACGTTTCAACACATCCTAATTGTGCTGAAGTGCAACAAAAAGTAAGTACTAAAGACACAAGGTATTCTGCTCAACATGCTTAGTATGGTTAGAAAATATAATTAAGTCGAGACTGAATCTGCAATTAATTGAAGAAGAAAAAGAAGAAGAAGAATAATAATTGCAGATTTGGCAAAAGATGATACTACAAGCATCCAAAGATATGCCATAATTATGAAATATGTGGTAAATGTGCGTATTTAGATGGATATGCAGATGAATGCAGAGATCTCCTTCCAAAAATATACAAAAACCTGAAAGAGGGAAAAGGATGCAAATTCAACAAAAAAAGTCGATATATGCATCCTGCAACCATGAATGAAAGTAAGAAAACTCAGCAAACAGAAAAGAAAAAGAAACAAAAAAAAAAACAAGCGGAATATATACCGTGCTGTGCACAAAAGGCCCCAAGATATGATGCCTTTCAACCCAAATATGCACAATTAGAGCCCAACTACAAAGAATGAATCTATAATGCCAGGGGTTGGTGCAGATATGGGGATCATGCAGGTATGCACACAAAAATAAATATGAAGGCGAAAGAGCAAATATAATAGAAAAGTTGGATTTTTTAATGGCAGAATTCCTGGAAATAAAGAAAAGAACATCATATCAGAACAGGAGGGAAGCATGGGAAAATCCATATTACCGATATTAAATAATGGGGATGAAACACAAACCATAATTGTAATGAATGCTCAGGGTTTAGTCAAGAGTAACTCTAAAAGGAAAATAGAGTTCTTAGAAGAACTATCCCAAATTGAAAAAATAGATATATTAAATGTAAGTGAAACATGGTATTCCCTAGAGACTGGCAGTGAAGACCAGATAAAGGATTTCCAAACATATAGATCAGACAGAACAAATAGGAATCAAGGGGGAGCCGCAATATATGGAAGAGACATAAAACAAGGAAAAGTTTGTGAAAAATACAGCAACACAAAATGTGAATTGATTGCGGTAGAATTTGAATTTGAAAAACTAGTGAATATTGTAGTTTACAGACCCCCAAATACTAAGGAGTTTGACATAATAATAGAAAAAATAGATGATATATGTAGAAACCATAAAGACTGGAATATACTCCTATCCGGAGATTTTAACTTTCCTTTCGTGGATTGGAAAGAACAGATAGAAGAAAGTGGTTGTATATATACATATAAAAAAGAGTAATAGTAGCGCAAAAGATAAGAGGAAATTTGAAAAACTTCAAGATATGCTATTAGAACATAATATGCAACAAATAAACCATATTCCAACAAGAAATGAAAATGTCCTAGATCTAGTATTTGTGAATGAGGTGCATTATGTTAAAGAAATAATAGTGTATAACATGGGAATTTCAGACCACAATGTCATAGAATTAATAGTCCATTCCAAAGCAAGTGATCGCAGAGATAATCAAAGTTCAAAACATTGGGAAGGATATGGAAAGTATAATTTTTATAGTAAGAATATAAAATGGTCAGAAATAAATGAACTGAACAAAGAATGGAAAAATGTATTCGTAAGTGATAATATACAGGTAAATATGGACATACTGTACAAAATACTGGAGAAAATTGTTGAAAAATATGTACCAAAAAAAAAAAACAATAAACAACAGACATGCATACCAAGAGACAGAAGGATCTTATTTCAGAAAATTAGAAAGTGGAAGAAAAATCTTGCAATTGAGAAAAATGTATGGAAAATGATGGAAATAAAATGTAAGATAGAAAATGCAGAGCAAAAGATTATACGATCGAAATAAAATGAAAAAGTACTTTACTCCTATGCAAAAAAAGATGAATAAAGGGAGATTAGAAATACACCCTCTAAGAATTGAAGGACGGTTAACGAATAAAAAAAAGGAAATATGTGGCATATTAGCAGAAAAATATAAGAGTGAGTTCACGCCAAGAATTGCGAATGAGAATAATGGAACAGAAATGAGAGAAGAAAATGTTGAATATCTAACGAATATAGATATTGCCAAGGCTATAAGCGAAATTATAAATGGATCGGCAGCCGGACCAGATGGAGTTCCAGCGATTTTGTTAAAAAAAAAACTGCACACACTATCGCAAGATATGTTAAACATAAATTAGCTTATATAACCCCTATTTTCAAAAGTGGATCAAGACTAGAGTCAAGCAATTTATAGACCTGTTAATCTAACATCACATATTATGAAAGTGTATGAGAGGGTAATAAAAAAGAAAATAATGAATCATTTGGTTAAAAATAATGTTTAATATAGGTCAACACGGTTTTGTGCCCGGAAAAAGTACACAAACCCAACTGATAGCACACTATGAAAACATAAACAAAAATTGATAAATGAAAAAGAAAGATATGATCTATCTAGATTTATGATCTATCTAGATTTTGCAAAAGCCTTTTGACAAGGTAGACCATAATATATTAGAGAAAAAATGAGAAAGCATAATATCATGGGAAAGATAGGAAAATGGGTAAAAGAATTCCTGCATAACAGAAAACAGATAGTGGTTGCAAATGACGAGAAATCGGATGAAGATCAAGTAATATCTGGCGTGCCACAGGGAACGGTATTAGCTGCACTGCTGTTTGTTATAATGATCTCAGACATAGACTGTGATGTTAAAAACTCTGTAGTGAGAAGTTTCGCCGATGACACAAGCATAAGTAGAGAAATTACTTGTGATGAAGATAGGAACTTACTACAAAGAGATCTAAACAAAATATATGAATGGGCAGAGATAAATAGGATGGTATTTAACTCTGATAAATTTGAATCAATAAATTATGGAAATAGAGAAGGAATGGTATATGCATACAAGGGACCTAATAACGAGACAATCACAAACAAGGAAGCAATTAAAGACCTTGGTGTAATGTTAAATAGGAATATGTTATGCAATGACCAAATAGCAACACTGTTGGCTAAATGTAAAGCAAAAATGGGAATGTTATTCAGACACTTTAAAACAAGAAAAGCTGAACACATGATTATGCTTTACAAAACGTATGTACATAGTACACTCGAGTACTGCAATGTGATTTGGTACCCACACTACCAAAAGGATATTGCACAAATAGAGAGTGTACAAAGGTCCTATACTGCTAGAATAGAAGAAGTTAAGGACCTTGACTACTGGGAAAGACTGCAAATTTTAAAACTATACAGTCTAGAAAGGAGAAGAGAATGCTACATGATAATACAAGCATGGAAGCAAATACAGTAGCAGGAATTACTGAAAACATCATGGAGCTAAAAATATCAGAAAGAGCAAGCCGAGGTAGATTAATAGTGCCAAAAACTATACCAGGAAAACTAAGGAAGGCGCACAGGACATTAATCCACTACGTACCAGCATCGATGATGCAGCGACTATTTAATGTGCTGCCTGCTCATCTAAGAAACATATCAGGAGTGAGTGTAGATGTGTTTAAGAATAAGCTCGATAAATACCTAAGATGCATCCCAGACCTTCCAAGACTGGAAGATGCAAAATACACCGGAAGATGCATTAGCAGCTATCTGGTGGATATACGAGGTGCCTCACACTGAGGGACCTCGGGGAACCCAAACATAGAATAAGGTAATAAGGTAAGGCTCTCTCGTAAATGAAATCTTTGTTTCTTTGCTAAGTCTCAATTGAGGCTGTATAATCAAGCACCACAGAGCTAAAAACTATAATATATCGTGCATCGGCAACAGGAATGAAACTCCTGTGACCGTTGTGCGATTCAACTCGCATTATAAGTAAATAAAATATGAGAGAAACATTTCGAATAAAGCTATTGGAATTAATATGCTAATTGAAAAATTATAGATCGAGTAATAATTTTTTTCTTTTAGTAAATATGATACTGTATATCCTTGGGTAGCATGCCTTAATAATAAGGGAGTTATTTGCTACAAAAATTTAGGTTGACGATGGACTAGGCAGGGTTGATCAGCTGATTTAAATGTAAACAATGCATAATATTATTCGCTATGTTTTTAATTATAAATACGATACTAAAATATGAATATTACATGCATTATTATTGGATACAGTTGAGGGAAACAACAGGGAGAGAGAAGGATTAAACAATATGATAAAGAGACGAGACGGGGCTGGTTGTTAGCCAAGTTCCTTTTCCTTGCACATATCCTCCGCCACATATACGCAAATTCAAATAAATTAGTGAAATCAATGAAATTGGGAGTTGCGAGAAGGAATGATAAATAGGAATGAGAATGTGTGGAATAAGTGATAAGAATGAGGTTTAGAATGATTAATAAGATGGAAATGATGAATGAATGCTAGAAAAGAGAAGATGAATGAAATCGTGAAAAATAGTGAGAATCAAAAGATCACAAGAGTTGAAAAGATATGTTGTAGATGTGTGTGGGAGAGCTAAGTAAATGTACGAAAGGGATTTGGGAAGGAATTGGGAAAAGGAATAAAGATATGATATTAAGTGAAGGACAATAATAATGTGAACTAATATCATACTAATATGCATGATAGGTTACATCAATGAGGTAATTCTGTGAAAGTGAATGGTCATATCAGTGGGATTATATAGAAAGTGAAAATAGGTTTACGACGGACTACACAGATTTGATCAGCTGATTTGAATGTAAACAATGCATGCGGTTATAACTCGCTATGTTTTTAATTATAAATATGATACTAAAATGTGAATATTACTTGAATTATTATTGGATACAGTTGAGTGAAACACCAATTTAATCAAAATTCGGTTGATTTCAAATATAACAATTTTTTCCACTGTAAATGGATGTACACTACAGAGAGTGCTAGGACCAGCTGGGTGTAGACATAGGTAGTGGCGTGCAGCACTCCCAGTGTAAAGGAGTGCGGGCTATTTGAGATTATGGCCCATCTTTAATTTTATTCAATTTTTATGAGAATTTTTATTTAATAGTTATGGCATTGTTCTTGGCCATCCCAATGCTGTTGGCAACTATTAGAAATCAAAATCTTAATGTTGGCTGAACAATCATCCCAAAGAATTTTTTTTTTCATCTCCTTGGCCTTGAAAAACTGAAACCGCGATTAACGAGGTCTGACTGTACAGTACTACAAGTGGGCGGACGTGCCGTGTGCGTTAGCGTCTAGGTCGCCTCATCTGCGCCCTGTCTCTATCCGTTGGTCACTTGGTTTTGTTATAGGGTTACCTTACTAGTTGACATCTTCATTAAATGACAAGATCTACGTGAGTTGAGCATGTGCTCTCACCCATACGCTGCCGGACCTCACCAGGCAGGTAGAATGTAGTTCTACATAGCGCTTGCCGCTATAGAAGTCTTCTGCTTACTTGCTCCTGCGGCCTTTTCCCTGTGATTAGGAGCAAGTCTTGAGGAACATAGTCCTTTGGATTATTTTCTCTCTTCTCTCCACAAGTTTGAGAACTCGTCACTATCTTCCACAGTTTCAGGTTCCAGTTCCTTGGATCCTTTTCACGCTTGCATCAGACAACCGTCTTGTGAGACTTAACTCTTCGGAGTTATTTCTTTTCATCCCCTTTTTTTGGGGGGATTGAATTCGTCTTTTCTTATGCTTCGGACTATATTAACTTAACTTCTCTTACTCCCTGTCTCCGTTGGCCCAAACTCCCTCTGGATATGTGTATTGAACTTCAAACCTCATTCCTCAGGACTTTTCTCCGGAGAGGCTTTATACGGCCAACCCTTACCTTGACCTTGGTCGTGTTCGTTAGCTCTATGAAAATGACGCTCTCCCTCAACATGAGTGCGAGCAGCCAGCAATAGGAATTCGAAGTCCGAAGCTTCAGCTGGATGTCATCTCTAGGTATAACACCTTTCTCGTCCACTAGTTATGTTTACCTCGTAGTGGCTGGGATCTCCTCCTATGAGTTTGGAGTACTCATCTCTTATTCAACCAACTTTTCCAGCTTGTGAATAGGTGATCCAAGTTGAACAAGATTGTTTTCATCCTGCAAGGGCTAACTCAAACCCGAGTCGCTCACACACCCTCCAAAGACCGAGGTCACCTACAGGGGTAGAGAATTCGCAGCTCAGCTACATAGAAGCATGCTCATCTTCACTTCCCATCCACTTGTCAAGGTGTGATAGCGGGTCTCTATAATCTACGCGAATCCGAACATCCAGACTTTGGCGTCATGTCTTCTTTGCATGACTACTTGTTTTATCAAAGGACCTCAGAGTTTCTAGTCAATTTTTCCTGTAGAAGTCTCCAGATTTAGGCCTCTCATCCTGGAACAAGTTTTTTCAACAAACTCTGTTCAGCAAGGAGGTGACAGATACGGTCAAACAAGTAGTAAGACCACAGGACTTTGTATGCACGCTGGATCCCTAGGACACATACTCCCAGATACCAGCACATCCGTCATCAAGGGAGTATCTAAGGATCATACTGGCATATCAGTTCAAGCGGTGGGGCTTCAGTTTTTTGACAGAGCCTCAGGTTTTTGCAAAAGTTTTTACCCTTGGGTCAACCTGAGCCTACAGGATTGGCTTTGTTCTCCTAGACTCTGGAATGACTAGCTGATCCTAACAGACTCGGTGGCTTCCCTTCTTCATCACTGAGACAACTCCTCGAGTATGCTGTGATCTGAGTATTGAGTACTTCCTTATTGGAGACATGTATGCCTAGGCATGATCATCATTACCAGCTTTCAGGAAGTCTTAATTCACAACAGGATCCAGAGGCGTAGAAGGCGGCAAATCTTTACCTTCAACAAGATGTCTCATAGGTCACCTCTTGACTCTGGTTCATCTAGTCCGCATCGGACTCCTACGAATCCAATCTCCTCAGTGGCAGCTGGATTCCAGGTGGTTTAGCACGAGGAATCTCTGGATATGGGACCTTGAGATAGTGGATGAGAGACGAGAATTTCCGCCGACCGGTTTATCTCCTCGCCCCTTCCAAGGATCTAATGTTCCTTTCAGATGCATCAAAAGAAGGGAAGGGGGCCACATGCCGCACCACATGTCCTCCGGGCTCTGGTCAGAGTCCAACTGGTACTGTCATATAAATCTCCTGAGATGAGGGGAGTCTTCCTAGCCCTACAGGAGTTCCATCAGTACCTGACAGGTCACTTTGTAGTATTGTAGAGTGACAACATCACTGTATTGGCTTACAGAGAACAAAAAAGCAGTACTTTTTTTTTCACAGCACTTTTGCCATCTAGCATGGCAGTGCTAAGGTGGGCAAAAGACAACTCGGTATCCCTATCAGTTCGCCTCATTCCAGACAGAAGGAATGTACTCTCTGACATCTGAGCAGAGCTACTCAGATAGTGGCCTCTTGAGTGGTTCTTTGAAGCATCGTGTTGCCAACAAAGTCCTGAGCTGTGGGGTTCCCCAACAAAGGATCTGTTTGCGACGTTCCGAACTATGATCCCCTGCTTTACTGTTCACCAGTCCCAGATCCTCAGGGCCTATGGCTGGATGCATTTCAACAACGATGAGACACATCAACGTTAACACCTCTCCCCCTTGTTTTGCTGGTTGCTCAACAAGGCAAGATCATCTGCAAACCTAGTAGGAACCTCATACCTCTGCTTGACACGATCTATTCGAACAACGTGAATATCTTTTATGGAGCCGGAGGATCCCTATGTCTGCGTGCCTGGAGACTTTCCAGTACTGTATCTCCTCACATAGAGAAGCTTTTTGCAGCAAGTTGCGAAGAGGATGTTCAGAATTCTCCAGCTGCCGTCTACTAGGCTAGTGGACTATCTTCTGTGGTTGGTGTCATGAATGGGGTATCTCCCCTCTTGTTGCCACTTTCAGCAATTGGAGAGGTTTTCTTGGATACCGGGGGGGGGGGGGGACTGTCTCATCGGTGAAAGGCTACTGCTCGACTTTAAGCTGAAAGAAGTTATCATTTCCTCTCTTTTGGTATTGTCTCTTCATAAGGAGTTTTGAGCCTACCTGCCCTCAGTCGGAAGTTAGACCTCCTCCATGGAGCGTGCTTTGCGTCCTTTGGTCCCTGAAAGGTGTCTCCTATGGCCTAGGAGGCCAAGTAGCAGATCTTGACCTGACCTTGAAGATAGGTTTCCCGCTTGCATTGGCTTTGGCCAAGAGAGAGTGAATTCCATGGTCTACCTACGACGTCTGTCATTCACGGTCATGGGAAAGGTAATACTCGACTTCGTTCTTGACAGCATCGGATCCTTAGCATGACTCAAATATCCAGATCAACAGTTACCATGCCAGGGAGGAGTTTGAGGTGCTACGTCAAGAGAACTTCAGGAGCTCCCACCCCCGAGTGTCAGCACTCTTTGTCAGCTGTGGGAAGGTCAAGAGAAGGATCACCAAGAACAGGTTCTTGTCTTAGATTCACAAGGTAATAGACCAGGTGTTGAATCCTGATCCTTTTCCTTGGCAGAGGAGACCTAGAGCTCATAACGTTGGGAGCATGACTACGTCTCTAGCATTTAAGTAGAACTACTCTTTGACACAGGTCCTACAAGGGGGCATGTGGAAGTATCAAATGACCTTCACCACCCACTTCCTGCAAGACATGACCCACAGGAACATGGAGACGTTGGCCCTGTGGTGGCTACCCAATAAATGGTTTAAACACCTCAGTCTCCTTGATGGACAAGTAGCAAATAGTGGAGGGTTGAGTTTAACCAGGGTTAAGTCTGGGATGAATGATAAAGAACGATTGACTTTATTTCTTTAATCTTCCTCTATCTTTTGGGGAACTGCACCTACGGTACTCTGTAAAGCTGGCCTCTGATGTCTACAAGTAAAACCATTTCCCTTGTGTAACCTGGTATAGAGATATATACAGTACTTGTTACATCCCCACATCATCTGGCAAGATGGGATTGGGTAACGTCTATAGTTGATTCAAAGATTCCTACGTTTCTGAGAATTCTTATCTAAATTAGTCATACTGTACAGCTGGTATCGCACAATCACACAGATTGTTCAGGCCACTAACAGTGCTTTGGACAGAATTTAAGGAGGTGTCGGGTCTTTCCCTGTTACGTGCGGAGTACATATGCAAAATCCCCGGGTCAAAAGAGAGCCAGATGGTTTGGATTTCCACCCTCCTAATTGGCGAGTCATCCTTAATAAAGAGAAAAAAGGTTTGTGTTTAGTGTCGGGAAAAATTACATTTGAAAGTAATTTGCATTTTTCCTAATGATACAAACCATGAGCTCTTTATACAAATTGGCCCGCCATGGCCTATTCCCGATAAGTCTTGCCCGTAAGCAAAAATTACAATAAAACACGGATGTGTGTGAACGGGGTGGTCGGCTACCCCTCGCTAACTAGCGGTGAGGTAGTTACACCTCCAAAAGTTTTATGGCTAGTCTCAGATTTGACAAAAGTATAATCCCTGATATAGAGCTCAAGGTTTGTATCGTTAGGAAAAATAGAAATTTCTTTCAATTCAAGTTGTCATTTTCCCTAGCTATACAAACCTGAGCCATTTACTTATATTACCTGCCTCAGCCACCTATGTCCCGACCAGAGACAATGTGAGCATACAGCTGCTAGCATCAACCCACCGAAATGCATGGTGGGTCCATGAGGCTTCCAGACCTATGATAATTCTTCAATCTGGCAGTAAGAAAGCTGTGCCAGAGCTAACCCCCAATAAATGACCCAGTTTTGTATAAGTAGGAAAGATACAAACTACTTTAAAAAGATTTAGTAGGTGTATTTAAGGGAAAGGGATCTCTACTGGTTTGGAAATAGCCCAAAAGTATGATCGTTATGTCGTTATGGTCCCCAGCGGCGGGGAAAATTACCCCAAAAGTCCATACTTTTACTAAAGTTATTCAATCTTTACAAGAAAAATTTGAAGGCCATTTTCTCAGAACTTCATATTTTCAGAGAAAAAAGGGCATAAAAATCCCTACTTTTTTTAAAATTGAAAAACTTTTTTATGAAAATAATCACAATTAAAAGTTTCTTCTATATGTTGATAAAGTAATACTGTACAGTGATACCTCTACATACGATCTTAATTCGTTCCAGAAACTACTTCGTATGTTAAAACGATCGTATGTTTGAGCAAATATTCCCATAAGAATACTGTACATGGTAATTGAATTAATTCGTTCCACAGCCTAAAAACCCATAATAAATCCTTAATAAATGGCTAGACATAATTACACGTGACATTAATACAATGCCTGTATAATAAATACATATTACAAACCAAAAAAAAGAACATCATAATGAAATAATAAATAAAAAACGGGTTGTAATGTAACACTACCTTAGTGACAGGCCAGCGCAGGTGTAGGGACTTCTACGCAGGAGGAGACGGAAGATCAGCGAGGAGGTAGGGACAGTGACTTTGTACGATAACGTGTACGATAACTTACACTAACTTACACTACTACGTGAACTTTAACGTAGCTTATTTTTTTTTTTCATTTTTATAATTTTATATTTTTTTTTACATTTTTTCTTTTCTTATTTTTAATTTTCATCACTTTCACTTGATTCGGTCTTTCTTTTCTTTGCTTCACTTTCTTTCTTTTCATCATGATCACTAGACCGTTTTAAAGATTTTTTAAAGGAACTATCGAGTGAAAGTTGCTTTGTACGGCTTTTGAGGATTTTTCTAAAATGCGTTGAGCAAACATCTTTGAACTGCGCAACAACAAGGCAAACCTGAAGTTTCTGTGGGTGATGCTTGTCGATGAAATCAACAACGTGTTGATGATATGCCAACATCTGTTTTATTTCCGCCGTACCTAAGATTTGGCCTACCTCCTCGATCTCCTCCAACTCACTCAACTGCGCTTGGAACTCATCATGCTGCATGGCTTGCAACTCCTTGAGTTCCTTGGTGGTGAGCTCTTCATGATGCTCATCGACTAGTTCGGTGATGTCATCTTCATCTACCTCCAGACCCATGGACTTGCCAAGGGATACAATCTCTTCGACGTCTTCCTCGGCGGCAAGCACAGGTTCATTCTCGGGGCCAAAACCTTCGAAATCTCTGGAAGCAACAGCATCAGGCCAAAGCTTCTTCCAAGCGGAATTCAGGGTCCGACGAGTTACTCCCTCCCAAGCCTGATCAATGATCTTTAAGCAGTGCACGATATTGAAGTGGCTCCTCCAAAATTCACGCAAAGTTAAGTTGGTGCTTTGCGTGACATTAAAGCACTGCTTAGATAAGTGCTTTGTGTAGAGCTTCTTAAAATTTGAGATGACTTGCTGGTCCATGAGCTGGAGGATAGGGGTGGTATTCGGTGGAAGATACAACACCTTGATGAATTTGTATTCGTCGATGATATCATCCTCGAGTTCGGGGGGATGAGCGGGTGCATTGTCCAAACAAAGCAAGCACTTCAAAGGTAAATTCCTTTCCTGAAGATACTTCTTGACAGCAGGGCCGAAAACTACGTTTACCCATTCCACAAAGATATGCCTAGTAACCCAATCCTTAGAATTAGAACGCCATAGAATATGTGGCAGGTCTTTATTAATTCTATGTGCTTTAAATGCCCTAGGGTTTTCGGAATGGTAAACTAACAGAGGCTTAATTTTGCAGTCCCCGCTGGCGTTGGCACAAAGCGCAAGAGTCAACTGATCCTTCATTGGCTTATGTCCAGGCATTTTCTTCTCTTCGGCGGTAATGTCCGTTCGACTAGGCATCTTTTTCCAAAACAGACCGGTATCATTACAGTTGAAAACCTGCTGCTCTACGTAACCTTCCTCCGCCACGATGCTTTCGAACTTTTTAACAAAGTCTTTAGCAGCCTTAGTGTCCGAACTCGAAGCTTCTCCATGACGAACAACTGAATGAATCCCGGTCCGTTTCCTAAATTTCTCGAACCAACCTCGAGATGCCTTGATTTCCTCCGTCGTAGGATTGGCTGAACTCTCCCCCGCGTCACCCCGAGAGCGCGCCGCCTTCAAGTCACTGTAGATAGCGCTGGCCTTCTCACAAATGATCGTTTCCGTGATCGTATCGCCAACAATCTCCTTGTCTTTGATCCATATTAACAAAAGTCGTTCCATCTCTTCAAGGGTAGGGCTACGACGTCCAGAAATAATCGTGATCCCCTTCGAAGGTTTCACTGATTTAATGGCTGACTTCTGTTTTATGATCGTCGAGATCGTCGACATGTTCCGGCCATATTGTTTAGCGAGATCGCTAATACGTACACCTCGCTCATGCTTTTCTATGATTTCCTGCTTTAATTCTAATGAAAGCATAGACTTCCTCTTTTTCTCACCACTGCTACTACTTCCTGAACCGAAACTAAGCTTTTTAGGACCCATGATTACGGAACACAGAAAACAACACGTGAAAAGGCAAGATAAAAAACTGTTAAAACTGAGCGAATAGAGGACAACCACACGATGCGCACGGGATGAGAGGACTGATCAAGGTGACGCTCGATTGGCGTCCCTCCGATGTGCTGTCGTCTAGCGGCGTCAACAACAAACTATGCTGCACGCTTTCGAGAAAATTTCACGGTTAAGCGTATTGTTTACGTCGTATGTTGGAGCAACACTTCGTATGTTGAGACAGAAATTTGGTTGAATTTTATTTCGTATGTTGGAAAATTCGTATGTTGGGACAATCGTATGCAGAGGTTCCACTGTACATATAAAAAGTTAAGATATCAAAATTTCTGCTTTCAGTTTTGTTCTTAAATTACCTTTCAAAAGTTAAAAAAGTTGAAAGTTGCGGGTTTTAGGTCTCCACTCAGACGATCTAAATCATTCTGCTCGGGCGACCATAAGCCAGCAGGGACTATCACTAGTCCCTTCTAACCTCCCCCCCAGGCGCCACCCTGGGGAGTACCCCCCGGTAGAAGGTCTCACTATCCGCGTCCTGGCGGGGACACGAACTCGGGACCTCTGAAACAGAAGCCTGCGACGCTACCAACCTAGCTATCCAAGAGCTTTTTAAATAAAAGAGGTAGAAGAGTTAGAAGTAACCCAAAACAACATTGTTTTAATGGGGTCTGAGCACTCTCCTTAAGGAGTTTTGAAAGAAGAGAATAATGAGAATTCCTTTCGTCCAAGTAGAGCATTGAAATCTTAAAATCTTATTTTAGGCACCCATAAACAATTGGAAAAAGTTTATCAACCAAGGCTTTCTCATGGTAGTTGAGTAATACCTGCTACTTTCAGTTTTACCAGAAACTTATCCTTGGAGAGAGTTTCAAGCCCAGTACAGTGGCCCTGCAGTTTGATATTTGCCTAATCTTATTTAAGAGAAGTCAAGTTTGATTTTGGTAGGGGTTGGTTCCTTGGTTCATCAATAGTAGCAGGAGAATATTTAAGACGGACAAAATAATATATTAATAGAATAGTTAATTTTTTTTAGACTTTAAAAAAATGGAGGAAACAGTTCAGTTAATTTTTTTTCCAATTGTTAGCTAAGAATCAGTTTCAGAATCAAGTGGGATAGGATAGAAATTTGTTTAGGTTATACAGTAGTTGTCTGACTTATGTGGTATACAAATTACAGTAAGAGGACTAAGATTTGTGTATCCCAAGTTGGATATAAAGGTACGAGTATATAAGTTTAGAACTTTTTTAACTTGCTAGTGTTATACTTAGTACCCCTGTCCCTCCCTCCATCCAGGCATTGGAGTCTTGAGCAATGAACTTCAATGAAGTTTCTTTGAAATAAACTTATTTCTTGAGATGAAATTAATTGTTTTAATACTTATCTAGAATTCATGAAAGTTCTTACCCTCTGCCCCACTCACAGCGGCTCTAACTTCTCTCCACAATACCACTCCTATCACTCAGAATGAGAAGTAAGAGGGCAGCCATTAGGGGGAAAGATATTTGTTGACGTTGGCACTCTATACAACTGTTTATTTTAGTGCTCCATACCATAGCATCTGTTCAGTAGGAACAAAAGTAGCACAGTAACCTACATAGATCTTTCATTACAACGAATGAATAGTAATAAACTTCATGTAACTTGAAATAATTAGTTTTATTTTAAGAATGAAATTTTTTCCAGTCAAGTTAGCTTTACGTATGTATGGAAAAGATAAAGATGTATATTGTGAATCTTTAAAATTTTTTTAGATTTATTTATAGATTACAATTTTATTTTTCATACTAATATTGTAATTATTTTTTCAATTTTAGCATGGAGATGCATGGCCGGCTGGTGGTTGGGTTGCGTCATGGCATATGGAAGAAAGCAGCCAGCGTTCCAGCCTTCAGCTCTTGGGTGAAAATCGTCATAGGGCCCAGTTGAGGGAAGAAGCTAATTCACCTCAAGATGGACCATCATCAGTTACTACTCAAACTACAACTTGCTGGTATGACATTGTAGCCTCATTAGGGGGCGTCTGTCAAACTTCAACTGGTTTTTCAATGTCTAATGAACCAGGGGCAAAAGATGGGTGGAACTCTTCTCAAAACTGTAAGAACTCTCGTGAAGATGCAGGGGCATCATGTTCTTCTCCAACTTACATTAGTGATTCTCCAACAAGTAAATTTTCACCCTTATCATTAGAATCAACAACTTCTAGTTCCAACAACTCTCCGGAACAGAAAAATTGTCAAGTTTTCCAAACTAAAATTGATAACCTTTCCTTTGAAAAATCAAAGATAAGTCATAAGAAGGAATTGTTAGATGGTCCAACTAGTGACAAGAATACCAATGTGATAATGAATAACTTAAGTAAAGAACAAATTAGTGATATATTGAAAGTTAAAGGAGAAATATTAAGGTCCCTGGCACCTAATGCTAATATAGATTCTCCAGTTTTTTCTTGTGATGAAAAAAATAGAGGTATTTTTAATAAAAATCTGGTCAAAGTTGGAATAAATAAAATTAGTGTTGGTGATGGTGTAGAAGAAGCTAGTGAAGGTGCTACTAGAGATGAGGGTTATTCAACTATGTCAAGTGACGTGCAGGCTGAAGTCAAAGAGAGCATAACTACGAGTTCAGTTACTACTGTTCAAGAAGAACCATTAATGTTGAGTTCAACAACAGAATGCCAGGATCAAGAAATTAGTCATTCCTGTGAAACACAGTTGAGAAGATTAGCATCCCAGAGTGAAAACATCACATTACAAACAGCAGAAGAAACTGAAAACATCGAACGATCCATTGAGGGAGATTTGAAGTATGAAGGTAATGCAGTTGAAGGAAAAGAAAGTTGTGAAAGCTTGATAAAAAATGAATCATATAAAAGTGAACCTTTGGAGAAAGAAACTTCTGATGAGAGAAAAATATCTTTAAGTGCAAATACCGAGTACTGTGATGGTCTTCGTATTATATACGATGAAGAAGATAATAACTCTGATGTCTTTTTTATACCTATTCAAGAACCAGAAAATGAAAGTCTTTATAGGCACAGTTACCATATATCTTCAAGTGTGGAATCCCAGAAACCTGTAAGGTGTTATTCAGACTCCCAGCTATATGTAGGATCCTCTCATGCCCCAAAGTTTGTTCGTAGCTTGGATCGGCATGTTTCTTTGAAAGAGCTTGCTGAAAGAACAGCATCTACAGAAGAAGTTTTACAGGAAGCCCGCAACACGAGGAGTCTTAAACGAACGTCGGGCCATGCTAGCTTAAAAGGGAGGAGAAATAAAGCCCTTCCAAAAGAGGATTGCACAACGTCTGGCAGTAGTGAGGAATTATGGCCCCTGCAAAATCAGCATAGAAAATATCTATCTCCCTCATATAGTCATGCAGAGTTAGAAGACTGGTCCCTAGACCTATCATCAGAATACCTAAGTGGCCCCTGTGGAGAGGGGGAGGGGAGTGAAAGTGTGGGAACCACAGGTGCCCATCAAGGTTCTTTACCGTCCATTCAGGAGGCCACCCCAGATTTAGAAGAGGACAATAATGAGTTCCTGTGGAATGGTGCTACATATTTTAAAGCAGATGTAGATTTAAATTGGTCCAGTAAAAAAGAATTAACCAAAAGCTGGCAGTTGGATCACTCCAAAGAAAATCAAACTGTGATGTCTCCTAGATCTGGCTGCTCTGACCAGCCAGCTGTTTGGTCAAGCAGTGAACAGCTCTCATGTTGCTCTGAAGGTGTGTCCAAATGTAGTTCCGATTTTGAGAACTTTTGTGAGCAGATTTGTAACCTTCCAGAATTGAAGAGAGTTTCATTTTGTAGTAGTGAGGCAGGTGGTCATGAGGCCTCTAAAGCTGCTACACCAGAAACTTCAAGCGTAGAAGGACATGAAGATGAGCTTGTTGATGAGTTAAACATAGGTACAGTTTTTACTAGAGATTTTTATCGACTTGTTAAATTTGAAAGTAGTAAAAGTTTGGCTGCATCTAGCAGAAGCCTAGCAACAACAGATGGTCTTTTAACTATTGAGAAATTACAAGATTTAGAGAGTGGAGGGAATCATAAAGAGGCGCTTGCATCAATGTTGGGATTCATAGCAGAACAACAAAGGTATTGCCAAGAAAGAGAAGTTCAAGATGAGAAGAATACTAGTCAATGTAAAGAGGTTTTGAGGTTAGCAAGTGCTCTTGACAATTCTGGTTCTTCTCTTGCAGCCTCAATGATATTCCGTGGAACTTTCCCAAAGATGGCCTTACGAGAAAAGTGTGCTGAGAAAGCAAAACACTTTGATCAATTCTCTATGAAAACTTTACCACCACCTTTATTAAAACAATGCTCAGCTGATTCAGCTTTGGCTAAAGTAGGCCCATCTGCTCCTGCCAAATTAAGTAATTCATATTTCAAGACAGATCCTCTAATGGATGATTTATGTAATAGTTATACTTCTGCCAAATATTCTTCTGCAATTGTGCATCCTTCTGCTTCATGTTTTCCATCCAGTTCCCTTCCAGTTTCACCAGCCACTGCCCATCCTGAACCCTTTGTGCCTTCCCGGTCAAGTAGCTTGGCCTATCCTCAGGTAATTTCTACTTGTGGGGCTGAAGTTGCACCTACTCACATCCCATCAGGACCCCTCCAGAGTGCCTCACATCATCCTGGTACAAATTCCATTGTAGAAGAGGAACTTTGTCAGCCGCAACAGGATGCTTATCCACGTCTGCCACCAGTACCTGAACACCATTACTCCACAGTTTCGTCCTTTTCACCTGACCCTAGCCCACCAGTACCTCGCCGCTCATCCAGCATGGCCTTCCCTTGTAACATTCTTCCTGTCCCAGAACACAAAGTGTCATTAACCGACTCCCCTCCTGTACCAAAACGCATAACGAGTAGAGCTCTTCCTAAACCCCCTGTTCCCATTGTAGAAACCCATGACATCAAACGTCCTAGAAGTTTCATTAGAGATGTTACTCCAAAACGTTTTAGTCTTCAAGAGTTGCAGCATATGGCTAGAGTTGAGGAGGAAGAAAAGCGAAATCAATATGGCACTGGTTGTTCTGCCCCAGAAGCTGTCAGTCCAGGAGATGCTGCAGGTCTGGGAACTAGTTGGGTTAGAGTTCAGCCACATATTGATCTTCAAGACCCCCAGGTATGTTATTATATTGGTTATCTTTTTAATATCTTGTGCTTTTGTATTTAGATAGGTAATTTTATAATTACAGAGAACAATATAATAGTATTATTATTAGAGTGATGTAATTTTTGAGTAATATTACAAAAGGTTGTATGATATGTTGGGCAGTATTAGGAATTGATAGGTAAAACATTAGAGATGTCTATGCTCTTGATATTAGATAAATTATTTGCTCTTTTTCAAGCAGTCGAGAGTTTGATTTTAATACAGGCCCCTTCTTTGAAAATGTGTCTATGCATATTTTGCACCCTGTATTCAAATGAATATGCTAGTATTTCAATCATCTCCTTGCTTTTCCATCTTTTAACCCTTTTCACATCCCTAAGTCTTTCTAACCCATTTCCACTTTTTATATCTTAAGATCTTTTTGTTATCCTCTACAATCAACACGCGTTCAGAATACATGTACAGTATAATTTGCAGCAATGGACACTTACTACGGACTTCTGATATACCGAACTAATTTCAGATAGCTAGAGTAGCATTTTGTTGGCAAAGGTCACCATCAGAAGTAAATAGTTCTTAGATCTATATGTTTATTTATTTTATATTTATTCATATAAGAGTAATAAAATATATATATCATATTTATTATTGGTATATCTTCATGATAAATGGGCTATTAAAAAATAATGGTATATATATGAAATAACCTTTTTTTTCTATGCAAGCCTATCTCCAAACATGTAAACCCTATCAGCTGATCTAAAGCAACTACATACTCTTGACTATAGTACATGCCAACATGAGTTACAAGTAGTATTATTAACAGTGTACAGGGTATATGTAAAGATGATGTTATTAAAAATGTTATTTTACTTACTGTAGTCTTACAAATTAAAAATAAACGAAAAATAGTCATTTCCATATCATGTTTCCCCTACATAGGACGCCTAAAAGGAAAACAAAACGAACGAATGAACAAACATTTACACATCCAATTGATAATTATTGACACTAATAGCTTTTAGTAAATTCTATGTAAACTATGGTAATTTATAACAAACAGCACTGACATTCATTCAATATTTATTATAGGATGCTTTAATTAAGTTTGGAAATTTCATTCAGGGCCCAGCTGATACATGTAAACATTGTCAGCTGATTCAAGTTACACTATCAAGGGTATGTACTATGTGAATAGATATTCTTGATATAATTTCCAAACTTATTCAAACTATCTCATAATCAATAACAAAGGTTTCATACAGTTTACTAAAAACTATAAATATCGTTAGCTATTATTTGAATGTATAAATGTGTTTATTCATTCGTTTATCATTTGTTTGTTGGTTTGTTCATTCGTTTAGATGAAATGTAAACAAACAAAAGGACTTCCTTTTTGGGAATTGTATGTAGGGCAGATGTGATATAGAATCAATTTTATTGAGTTTATTTTGAATCTCGAAACATACATTAAGTAAATTGGAATTGTAATAACATCTTTACATAACCAAAACCTAAATTATATGCTAACAAAAAAGGTTTTTATGATTTAGCAGTCTTTTTACACCTCAGAAATGAGATAAATTAAAATTAATCTTCATTTCTTACATTTTTCAATCAATAGGTCATTCTATGGTCAGATGTATGGAATATTCATGTTTATTTTCTTATTCATTTACAAATAAAGTAGTCTTGCATACATTATTTTATCATATTCTCTGACTTAGACATACATGTAATTAAGGCAGTAGCTTTAGTTTCCAGATTGCTCACAATTGTTTTCTGGTGCTGTTTTCAGTTTGTTTTGATATGGCCTATGATTGAAGTAATCTGTTTTCATGATTTCATTTTGCATTTAGCCTAAGTAGCCTATATTTACTTCATTTCGTGAGTGTCATTTAATTCCTTAATTATGTCATCATAAGGTGAAAAACAAAACTGTGATAATCTCAGCTGTTCGTTTTGATATTAGCCACATTTTTGGCATAAATGGTAGACCTATAGCCTATAGAATTTGGTATAATTTTGCTTGATTTTCTGCATGGGGAAACTTTTTGCGATACACCAGACTGTAGGCAGTATCGAACCCACCTTCCCCCTTATTAGTCCGTTATTGCGACGTTCTACTGTACTTCTTCCATTGACTCGGGAGCATGTTCTTTTCTGATACCATCTCTCCTTTTGAGTGATATATTCTGAGATCTATGTGCTCATTAATCTCTTTCGTTATTTTTTTTTCTTTAAAACATCTACCTCCAGCAGGGTTTCCTATTCAAAAGGTCTTTTTCAATTTTGCTTGTTTTCATTATTTCCATTTATTCAGTTCCCTCACTTTTATCTTGACTACCATATTCAGGCTCTTAAATGCCTTATCTATCCATTTATATATGGTCTTTATTTAGTTGCATCTTGATGTTTTTGTTTTGGCTGAATCTCTTATTCTGAGATACCATTAATTAGCTTTTATATTCCCTTGCTCTTTGCATTTGCATTTGCATCTGTAAATATTCCCTGACCCCAACACCATTGAATTAAGTATATTTCAGTGAATCTTACCTGGTGTTCGATGTGCTTCCTTGCTGAAGTCTCTCCCTTCTGACCTCTCACATAAAGAATTAAGATAATCCTCTCTTCCTCTATCAGATTGGCTACATCTTCATGTCTTATTGGCTTATTAACACAACCTGTGGAGCTCTATGAGGAATAATACTGGCTTGGTGACACCTTCATTTTTATTGTTTTCCTTTTACCGCTGAGACACGCTAACCTTCTTGCAGTATGAGTCTTAGATTTTGAGTGGTACTGTTTTAGTTTCTTAGATAGGTCAAACATAAATTTGTGTTGGTTCCGTAACTGAAATACAAACCACGCTATTTAATATGGGTTATTACTTCGGCGTAGCTGAAATGACGAGCCATTAGAATTTTAACGAGGGTTTACTACCCCACCGCTAGTTAGCAGGGGGTAGGGAGGGGTAACTTGCTACCCCCCCCCCTCACACACACCTGTGAATATTTCACTTTGCATTTGGCTCGGGTGATGAACAGACGTGTCTGCTTTCACCTTCACTTAACTGCGATTAGTCTGTTTTTGCTCTCTCTTTTTCTACAGAGTGTGTGAAGTTGGCCTCTTTTATTAATAATGCGTACGTGTCCTGGATTATCTGACCGCCCTTGTGGGACTTTTATGTCGGCGGTCGACACAGATCCTCACACCTTGTGTCCTCATTGTAGGGGCCAACGGTGTGATAGTGATAATGTATGCGGTGAGTGTAGGGAGTGGTCTACCTCCCAGTGGGAAAGGTTTGCCCGGCGCCGGAAGAAGAAGTCCAAAAGGGATATTTCTCCTTCAAAGGCTTCTTTGAAGAGAGAGAATCTCAAGGCCTCTTCTTCCGTAGCCCAAACCTCCTCCGAAGCTCCCACTCGATCAGTCTCTTCCGAGAGGCCGTCGAGTGGTAGCGTAGGCCGTAGTTCTGTTGACCGATCCCGGGGTGCGGGAGAAGTAGTTGTCTCCCATAGAGAGGCAGCTGCCCCTCCTCCCCCGGAGGAGGATATTGATTTCTCTGTAAATAACAATGATTTGTTACAGCTTTGGGCTTCCTTGGGGCTTCAGGGTTCGCCCTCCAAGGAAGCCCTGTTTGACATGATCAAGCTGGGAGCAGCTGTTAAGCAATCGCCGACAATAGCAGACATAGATCCTCTGTCTATCGTCGACGTTGTTGTAACGGAGGCCTCTGGTGTATCTGATCAAACTCCTGCTCCTGTTGTTGCTGAGGTTGCTGAAGGCTTAGATTCTCCCTCTGAACATCCTTCGAGGGTGGAACTTAGTCCTACAGTCCCTCCTGTTAGTGATTCTCCCCCTCGGGGGAGTTCACTTACAGATACTCCTCTGCGGAGGCCTTATGATGGTCAGCTTGCTGATCCCACGGCCCCTAGAGGGCGTATAAGGCGGAAGGCTCGTCCTCCCCTTCGCCGTAGAGGACTTCCTTCTCCTCACAAGGGAGTTAGGATGCGCCTCTTCGGCTCGTCATCCCAGCAGTCCTCTGCGGAGGAGACTTGCCGTTCACGGATCCTGCCAACTACCACCTTAGACCTCTCCGGAGATCGTTCGCGATCTCCTTCGGTGGAAGGTCGTCCTTCGGGACCCCCTGACCTGTCACCCTCCAGACCTGCTGACCTGCCGTCACCCTTCAAAGCTGCTGATGCGCTATATGCACCTTCTAACCCTGTCATTGCACAGGCACCGGTCCCTTCGGGGCACAAGGGACTTGAGCGCAAAACTGCGCATCAGTCCCTTAAGTGACAGGTACCCCCTGCGCGCCATCACGCTGCTGCTGTTCCTGACTTAGCTCCCCAGCGCGCACCTGCGCCCGTGCGCGCACCTGTTCCTGTTCCTACACGCCAGGGTTCCCGTGCACGCACCTGCGCCCGTGCGCGCACCTGTTCCTGTTCCTACACGCCAGGGTTCCCCTGCGCACCCACGATCTGCTGCACGCCAGCGCCCACCTGCAGTTCATGCTATAGCGTGCAAGCGCTCATCTGTTCCTGCTACAGCGCTCAAGCGCTCTCCCACTCGTCATCGCTCTCCAGTGCCTCAGCGCACTTCTGGAGTTAAGCGTACTGTCGCAGTTGTTCCTGATACAACGCACAAGCCCTCACCGGCTCGCCAGCGCACCCCTACGTTCCAGCGCGCAGTCCAGGAGGTACCTAAGTTAGCACACGGGCGCTCAAAGGTACCTCTGCGCTCTCCATCCAAACTGCGCACTCCTGTGCGCCCGAATCCTGTTGCCAGCGATGCGCGCCCAACTCAAGCAGTGCACACCTGTGCGCCCGAATCCTGTTGCACTCCCATCGCAGCAGTGCACTCCTATGCGCCCGCATCTTGATGCGTGCCATGCGCGCCCACGATCTCCTCAAGAGATAGTTCCTGCACCACCTGCGCGCCAGTGCGCAAATTCACTTTTGCGCTATCACGAGGCTGCGCAATTGCGCCCTCGCCCCGTGCTTCCAGATACGCGCGCTCCCTGCCCACGCGCTAGAGACATTTCTCCTGTGCATGCGCGCCCAACAGTCTCGCCCGCACGGGCTCTTCAGCAGGTTCCTGCACGCACACACAATCAAAGGATTGCTCACGCGCAATCAAAGGATTGCTCACGCGCAAGCGCCCATCCAGCCTTCAACCCCGCCGCACGCCCTCGCCATTACCTATACGCGCCCGCGCCGACGTGCCTTGCCATCACCCTCGCGCGCGCACGCACACACGAAATCCCTACCGCGCACAATCCTCCTGCGCGCGATCCAGGGTGGGCTCATCGCGCGACCACCAGCGTGATTTGCGCCGCGATCCCGCACGCGATTTCACGGGGCTTCAGGCGGACAGGTCATCGTCTCGTTCCCCTCCTCACGAGCGCAGAACAGCACGCTCGCCAGGGGAGGGAAGGTTTCCGGACAGGTCTAAGGACTTTTTCTTCAGCTTCGTTTCAGGCGAACCCTCATTTGTCGACTCCTCCTAGGGATCGATCGATCCCCTTCCCTCCAGAGGGAGTGTCTGACAGCGCGACTGTCAGCCAGCAGCCCTGGTTTGGGACCATAGTCAGAGCTCTCATGCAGGCTTTTAAGCCTGTGTTCTCTGAACTGGGTCACAAAATAGTGGCGGCTTCTCACCTGAATAGGAAGAGAGACGTCCCCTCCGTGTTGACTTCTCCGAGGGCTAAGCTGTCTCCTCGGAAATCCTTGCGCAAGGCTCCCTCTCCCCCCCAGACTTTCTCTCCCTTGACACGGTCTTGGACCTAGTCTATGGCATCCAGAAACCCTCTAGGGCCAGTGCAGCTTTGCCCTGGTCACAAGGGATGAAGAGTGCCAGAGACAAAGTCGAAGGCCAGCTCTCTGAGCTTGCCTCCTCCAACAGATCCAACGCTGGTAACAAGCTCCTCCCTCCTCCTCGAGTCCACCAGAGGAGGTATTTCGAGATCTTAGAGGAGACTTGTTTGGGTCTTCCTATTCACCATTCTGTGGAAGAACTCATTGGGGGAGTCCCTCTAGAGAGACTCCAACCGGCATGTTTCGTATTCTGCTACTGAGATCCTAAGCCAGGAGAAGGTGGCCAAGTGTGCCATGCAGGCAACCTCGTGGCTTGACATCTGGCTGGGGTCTCTGGGCATCCTAGTGCGGTCTGAGGATCTGTCCAAGGAAAGCACCAGGAAGGCACTGGAGACATTCTTACTCTCAGGTACGCGGACCATCGAGTTTCTGGCCCACCAAGTCTCGAGCTTGTGGGCCAATATGATCCTGAAACAACGGGACGCAGTGGCTGAGAGATTTCACCAGAAGGTCCCCAGTTCCGACATTAGCAGGCTCAAACATTCTTCCGTACTCGGTAAGAGTTTGTTTGAGCCTAAGGACGTGGAGCTAGCTGCTGAGAGGTGGAGGAAGTCCAACCAGGATTCCCTCCTCCATAGGGCCCTGACATCGAGGCCCTACAAACCTCCAGCAACCCAACAGCCCCGTCCAGCTAAGAATGCGAAGAAGACGACAGCAGCAAAGCCAAAGGTGTCTAAGCCCTTTCCTGTCAAGGACAGGAAGGGCAGAAAGTCCTCCAGGGGAGGTAAAAATCCTAGAGGGAGCGGCTGAGGCCGTAAACGCTAGGATTGGCAATCCCCCTGCATGTTCACCAATTGGGGGATGCCTACAAAGTTGCGCGACAAGGTGGCAGCAACTCGGGGCAGATACCTGGACGATTTCCGTGATCGGTCAGGGATATCGCGTCCGTTCACATCATCTCTACCTCCCCTGACAGCGAAGCCAGTGTCATTGAGCTCCCTTACCATGGGATCGGTAAGGGGGCAAGCCCTCCGGGCAGAAGTCGAGACCATGTTGAAGAAGGACGCTCTCCAAGAGGTGGCAGACGGGTCCCCAGGCTTCTACAGTCGACTGTTTCTTGTAAAGAAGGCGTCTGGAGGCTGGAGACCAGTCATCGACCTCTCTACCCTGAACGGGTTTGTCAAACAGACACCGTTCAGCATGGAGACGGCAGACACGATCAGATTTGCTGTGAGACCACAAGACTACATGTGTACGCTGGACCTGAAGGACGCGTACTTCCAGATCCCGGTCCACCCGTCTTCAAGGAATTACTTAAAGATTTTGCCTAGACAACAAGATCTACCAGTTCAAGGTGCTGTGCTTCGGTCTCTCCACAGCTCCTTAAGTGTTCACCAGAGTGTTCACCCTGATATCATCTTGGGCTCACAGGATCAATATCCGTCTCCTCCGTTACCTGGACGACTGGCTGATCCTAGCAGACTCGGAGGCAACCCTTCTCCGCCACCGAGACAAGCTTCTCGAACTTTGCCAGGATCTAGGGATCATGGTAAATCTCGAGAAGTCCTCTCTGCAGCCCTCTCAGAAACTATTATACCTAGGCATGATCATAGACACCAATCTCCACAAAGCCTTCCCATCAGACGACAGGATAGCAAGGCTGAGGAAGGTCGCAAGGCCTTTCCTCAAAAGAGAAGAACTTCCAGCCCAAGCGTGGTTACATCTCCTCGGCCATCTCTCTTCCCTGGCCCGTCTGGTTCCCAATGGTCGCCTCAGAATGAGATCTCTCCAGTGGCGACTCAAGTCCCGGTGGAATCAAGGACACTATTCCCCGGACACTCTGATCCCTATGGGTCCTACGGAACAGACGGACCTTCAGTGGTGAGTGGCAGACGAGAACCTACGAAAGGGAGTGGATCTTCTCGTCCTTCCCCTGGATTTGATGTTGTTTTCGCCGCAGCTATGTATGGGCCCAAGGTATAGCACTTGCCAAAGTCTACTCTCACCTCTCCAAGTTAATGAGAAGCGAAGACAGAGCTGCTCCTCCAGAAAATAGCATCCATGAATAGCCTAACTAACATTTATTCCTGATATGCCAGAGAGGTAGCAAGGGCTCTCACTTCGTGAGCCCGTAATTTCAACAGGGCGAAGTGTTCCTCCTCACATAAGAGGTCGTGAGGTTAATGACATCAAACGTCGTAGGACAGGGTTACGAAGGGTTCTCGCTCTTTACGAGAAAGATGAACCTTAAGCCACAAACTGCCCTATCCTAATTGAAGTTCACCCTCTTCCCAATCGCCTGGACTTCGCTGACCTCTTGGCATTCGCTAGAGTCATAAGGGAGAGGGTTTTCTTTGCTACAACCCGAAGAGAGGCTAGCGAGATAGGTTTAAATTTCTTGGAGCACAGAAACTTAAACACCACATCCAGGTTTAAGAGTACCTATAACGTCGTCTGAAAAGGCCCAATGAGGTCCTGCAAACCTTGACTTTGGGACAACTCTAGGCCTCTATGCCTAAAGATGGCGGAGAGCATACTGCTGTATCCATTGATGGTAGATACAGCCAGCTTAGCATCCTGTCTGAGGTACGAGAAGAAGTCTGCAATCTGGCTCAGAAAGGTAGTGGATGAGGAAACCTGTGCCGCCTGCACCAAGCTCTAAAGGTCTCCCACCTAGATCGGTAGACTCTTTGTGAAGAGATCCTCCTTGCTCTGGCGATAGATTTCGTCGCTTGTGCCGAAAAGCCTCGAGATCTGACAAGCTTCAAGTCAGTCTGAAGGAAGTCAGTTGAGAGCAAGGGGGGTAAGATGATACCTCTCGAAGTGGGGCTGTTTGAGAAGATCTGGACTTGCCGAAGTCTTCTTGGGAAGTCCATCAACACGCCCATCACTTCAGAAAACCATTCCCTAGCAGGCCAGAATGGCGCCGCTATGATCATTCGCCCCGAATCGAGGAGAGCGAATTTCCTGAAGACCAAATTGATGATCTCGAACGGGGGCAACGTAAACATGTCCACCCCGTCCAATCCATCAGGAAGGAGTCCACTGCCAGAACTTCCTCATCCGGGACTAGGGAGCAGCAGTAGGGGGTCCTCTTCTTCCAGGTGGAGGCAAAAAGGTCTGATACAGGTCTGCCCCACAACATCCAGAGACTGACAGACTTGCGGGTTGAGAGACCATTCTGAAGGAAAAACAAGTCTCTTCCTGCTGAGCATATTTATCCCGATGATTCTTGCCCTAGAACAAACCTCCTTTCTAGATCCAAGAAATCAGAACGAAGGCGTCCTTGATCTCAACACACGATTCACCTAGTGTGATCACGAAGTCCTAGATTCTCATGTTCAAAGTCATGCCCCATGCTGGAACTTTGACATCAAGCGTCCTGAAAGACGAGGCGCCGATCGTCTCGTAAGACGTGGCGCCGATAGTCCTGTAAGACGTGGTGCCAAAAGTCCTGTAAGACGTGGAGCCGAGAGGTTAACAGAGCGAGACGCTGAACGTTCTAAAAGACAAGGTGCTGAGCATCCTGGTGTCAGAAGAGACTCTTCTTGCTGACAGGAAGACCTAATTATTCGATAGGCTCAACATTATCTAAAAATCAAGATACAGGGACGCTCTGATTTCTCCAGAGAGCAGCATTCCGCTACATAAAGAAAAAGTTACGTGAACATGAGAGGGGCGGAACTGAGATCAAAACACACGCCCGAAACTGACCCATTCTTCCTTGTAAACAAACCCCAGATAAAGTTTGATTGCATAGCCTGTCACTTAGACTCCTCTCTAGAACTGGGAGAGAGAATCGTTGTAGCTAAAAACTAAAGGAGGTTTCCCTATAAAAGGAAAAAGTAATCCTCCTTCAGAAGAAGTACTGACCAAAGGTCTGCTCCCCTCTTCTCCAAAGATTTTGATGTCTCCGTGGAGGACTTTGACTTCTGAACGAAGGCTTAAAGAGCATTTACGTCCAGGACCGGACAAAAGACTCCCTCTCCCAAAAGAGAGACATTGAAGTTGCAAAGTCGGTTAGGCAGAAAAGTCTTAATGGAGTAACTAACAAAGGAGGATTCACTATGAAAAAGATTTCGCATCCATCCCAGAAAAAACACGGACCAAAGGTCTGCTCCTCTCTCCCAGACTCGCCAGAAGTAGCAAAGTCTGGATCCTACTGTTGTTAGTCATCAAATGTTTCTGTTTTAAGAAACAAAAATTAATATATTCTTAAAGCTCCATTAATGACCACGTGAAAACTCAGAGGGTGGGGAACATGGAGCAACAGAACTTAGGATCCTCTCCTTCTGTTAACCTCAAACAATTCAACAGGAGAAAAGTGATCACTAAAGTCATCCTTGACAGAGAGCTTATAAGACGTGGCGTCGCCCTGAAAGGACAAGGCGGCGATCGTCCTATCATCCTGAAAGACGAGGCTGCCCTCGTCCCGAAAGACGAGGCTGCCCTCGTCCCGAGAGACGAGGCTGCCCTCGTCCCGAAAGACGAGGCTGCCCACGTCCCGAAAGACGAGGCTGCCCACGTCCCGAAAGACGAGGCTGCCCTCGCCCCGAAAGAGGAGGCTGCCCTCGCCCCGAAAGAGGAGGCTGCCCTCGCCCCGAAAGAGGAGGCTGCACTCGCCCCGAAAGACGAGGCTGCACTCGCCCCGAAAGACGAGGCTGCACGCGCCCTGTAAGACGAGGCTGCATTCATCCTGAAAGACGAGGCTGCATTCGCCGTGAAAGACGAGGCTGCATTCGTCCTGAAAGACGAGGCAGCATTAGTCCTGAAAGACGAGTCTGCATTAGCCCTGAAAGACGAGGCTGCATTTGTCCTGAAAGACGAGGCAGCATTCGCCCTGAAAGACGAGGCTGCACTCGCCCTGAGAGACGATACAGCATTCGCCCTGAAAGACGAGGCTGTATTCGCTCTGAAAGACGAGGCTGCATTCGTCCTGAAAGACGAGGCAGCACTCGCCCTGCAAGATGAGGCTGCATTAGTCCTGAAAGACGAGGCAGCATTCGTCCTGAAAGACGAGGCTGCATTCGTCCCGAAAGACGAGGCTGCCCACGTCCCGAAAGACGAGGCAGCGTTCGTCCTGAAAGACGAGGCTGCGTTCGTCCTGAAAGACGAGGCTGCGTTCGTCCTGAAAGACGAGGCTGCATTCGTCCCGAAAGACGAGGCAGCATTCGTCCTGAAAGACGAGGCTGCATTCGTCCCGAAAGACGAGGCTGCCCACGTCCCGAAAGACGAGGCAGCATTCGTCCCGAAAGACGAGGCTGCATTCGTCCTGAAAGACGAGGCAGCATTCGTCCTGAAAGACGAGGCAGCATTCGTCCTGAAAGACGAGGCTGCATTCGTCCTGAAAGACGAGGCTGCATTCGTCCTGAAAGACGAGGCTGCATTCGTCCTGAAAGACGAGGCAGCATTCGTCCTGAAAGACGAGGCAGCATTCGTCCTGAAAGACGAGGCAGCATTCGTCCTGAAAGACGAGGCTGCATTCGCCCTGAAAGACGAGGCTGCATACGTCCTGTCTTGAAAGACTTAGCGCCGAGCGTTAAGGCAAAATGATATTCACTATGCCACTCGGCGCGTTCGGTTCCGACCAGAGGGTTCATAAAACTGACTGGCGCTCTGGGAGAAAAAACCGAGTCAATGATGGTTTGTAAGCATTGATATTAGCAGAGAATATCTATGACTTAAGAATTGCCATTAAAATCAAAAGTGATGCAATGCAAAATTCTAAAAGCAGTGTAAGAATCTTAACGTTCAACGCTCTTTGCTTTACCATGGCAAGGGCGAGCATTCTTGGGAACGTTAACAGGAACGCTCGCGAGGGCGTTTGCTCGTGAGCTAACGCCTCTCGTTTCCTTTCGCCGATCGACGTTCCTTCTCCCATGGGCCGGGGAGCTTGGAAGAGGTCTAAGGCTAGGAAAACAACGTCCCTGTGCTGAAAGAATCCAATGCCTAATTTAGCACTGAAAAACTTGCACTATTAAACTCTTACACAAAAAACCATAATTAGTCCTGCCCGTTGTGAGAGAACTTATTCTTCTGCCACGAGCTTGAATGAGAAAGCAAAATCGTCTCTAGTACTTGCTATATAAACTGTAACAAAATATTTTTTATGAAATATAAAACTGACATTTCCATAATAAAATAAACTTTCAAACATACTTACCCGGCGGTCACAAAAAGAAAAAACCACCGGGCAAGAGTTGAGAATAAAAATAGATGTAGAAGACACTCACCCGGTAGTTACATATAACCACCGGTAAAATTAAATGTCATAAATACCTACCCGGCAGTTACATACAAATGCCGGGAAAGTTATACGTTAAAGATTAAAATGAACAGAAAAAGGGAAAACAAATGTAATCCACAATTAATTCAAAGGGAATTCAAAAACAAGCGAGTTGTAATGATAAAAAGAACAGATATAGCAATAACGTATCTATATATATAAATGTAAACAATAGGAACATATAAATGAAAAAGCTACTAAAACTAGAATTTCCATATAAATTAGTTGTTGTTGGAGAATAATAGCCAAAACTTTAATTTCCATATCGAAAAGAACGCTACCAAGGCATGTTGGGACTGCACCGAGAGTAACGAGTAACAGCGCAAATTAACCATACGCTAGTTCTATTTAATTTATGAAATTAGATCGATGATTTAAAGAACGAACACCCAATGGACAAACATTTCTTTAAAATTTTACATTAAAAGTTAAGAAACTTATATAAGTGGAATTCCTCCCATTCTTGCATAAAACAAATAAAGAGAATTGCAAGACATACATGAAGATTACATCACACAACTGTGACGTCATAGAGTTGCCTGAACGTATTCCGTCATCAGGATTAAAAACTTCGCAACTAAAATATAGTGCACAAACAAAACCTCTGCATACAAACTGTGAGGATCAACCGACACTTTCGGTAACCTCATGTTGCATACATCACTCGCACAAACACGAAAATTAAGTTATCACTCATGATAAATAAAGTAAATAATAATAATAAAACACGATTGCCAAAACCCTAAATCAGTGTACTTCACCAAACGAAGTCCAAAAAAGCGAAGAAGGGAAAATGATTCGAAAAACTCTCAATGGTGGACCGATGATGTTCTCGATCCAGCCGGCAGAGATGAACTGAAGTCTTAGACATGGGAATGATTCCTTGGACCACCCTGTGACGGGTGTTACCACCTACCTCCCAACCACCACAAGGCGGTTGCCTCGTTTTGAAAAATTCTGCCGATTTAGAGATATCAGCTATATATATATATAACTGCCAGGTAAGTATTCACAAAACTTCGTTTTATCATAAAAACTCCATTTTTCGGACGCATCAAAGAAAGGGTAGGGAGCCCACGTTCTGAGCCACAGGACCTCAGGCTGTGGTCAGAATCAGGAAAGTACCTCCACATAAACCTGCTAGAAATGAAGCCCGTATTCCTGGCACTTCAGAAGTTCCATCAGGTCCTGGCGGTCCACTCTGTGGTGGTGATGAGCGACAACACCACAGTGGTGGCTTATATCAACAAGCAGGGAGGTACCTTTTCAGAACAGCTATCCCATCTTGCAGTAGAGATACTGAGATGGTCCGAAGTCCACTTGGTCACACTATCGGCTCGCTTCATTCCAGGCAAGAGGAATGTGCTCGCCGACAGTCTGAGCAAAGCGACGCAGATAGTGAGTACCGAATGGTCTTTGGATCGTCAAGTAGCCAACAAAGTCCTGACTTTGTGGGGTTCCCCGACTGTGGATCTGTTCGCTACAGTGCTGAACTTCAAGCTCCCGCTGTACTGCTCCCCAGTCCTGGACCCCAAGGCTCTCTGGCAAGATGCCTTTCAGCAACGGTGGGACAACATCGATGTATACGCCTTTCCTCCGTTCTGTCTGATGAGGAAGGTGCTTAACAAGACCAGAATATCGGTCAATCTATCGATGACCCTGATAGCTCCGCTATGGCATCACGCCGAGTGGTTTCCTGACCTTCTGCAACTCCTTACGGAGCTCCCGAGAGAACTCCCTCCACGTCACGAGCTACTCAAACAACCACACGCCAACATCTTCCACAAAGCCGTAGCTTCGCTTCGACTTCACGCCTGGAGACTATCTAGCACCTCCTTGCTGAGAGAGGATTTTCGCAGCAAGTTGCGAATAGGATGTCTGGACACCTGCGCAGGTCATCCGCAGGGGTCAACCAGGCAAAGTGGCGAGTTTTCTGTGGTTGGTATCGTGGAAGGGGTATCTCTCCACTCGATGCCACTATTCCAGCAATAGCGGAGTTCTTCGTGTATTTGCGGGAAGAAATGCGCCTTTCAGTCTCGGCAGTGAAAGGCTATCGCTCAGCCTTAAGTCTAGCCTTCAGGCTCAAAGGAGTGGACATTTCTTCCTCGCTGGAACTTTCTCTACTCATACGGAGTAATGAACTTACCTGCCCTCAGTCGGAAGTGAGACCTCCTCCATGGAACGTGGTTCGAGTTCTCAGGTCTCTAAAGAGACCTCCCTACGAACCATTAAGCCAGGCTTCAGATCGCCACCGTACTTGGAAGACGGTGTTCCTGCTAGCTTTGGCTTCGGCCAAACGAGTCGGCGAACTTCATGGTCTTTCATACGTCATCGCCCATTCAAGGGGATGGGGGAAGGTAACGTTCAGGTTCGTCTCCGAGTTTGTTGCCAAGACTCAGAATCCGGGAGTGCCGGACCCTCGGTTCGACTCTTTCCAGGTTTCGAGTCTTCGTTCTGTAACAGATGACCCAGACCATCTCCTACTGTGCCCAGTAAGGAGTCTGAGGTTGTATCTTAAAGGAACAGCTGCAGTTCGTCCCCAGGTGCAAGCCTTGTTTGTGAGCACTGGGAAAACGAAGAGGAGGGTCACTAGGAATACCATCTCGGCCTGGATTCGCAAGGTAATACACCTAGCCTTGAATCCTGACCCTCCTCCGTCACGTCGCCCTAGAGCACATGATGTCAGGGGCATAGCTACGTCCCTGGCCTTCAAGAAAAACTATTCCGTGACGCAGGTCCTGCAAGCTGGGGTGTGGAAGCGTCATACGACCTTCACAGCCCACTACCTGCAAGACGTGACAGACAGGAGGCTCGATACGTTCTTTATCGGCCCTGTGGTGGCTGCACAACAGCTGGTCTAACCTCAGGCTCCTTAATGGACAGGTAGCAGAAGGTTGAGGGCATTGTTACCCGGTTTTAGTCTGCATGAATGAAAAGGTTTGTCTGGCCCTTATTCTTTTCTTCATCATCTCCTCCCTTGGAGAAAGCAGCATCCTGGGTTCTCTGCACAGCTGACTTCAAACCACTGCAGGTAAACCATGCTTCCTTTTGTTCCTAGTGTTAAGGTTAATACTGTCACGTCCCCATACCCTGACGAGGTGGATGGTATTGGGAGAGTCCTAGCCTAGAATTCCATCTGAAGAACTCCAGGTCAACTTCCTAGGACGAGTCACACTTCTCACCTTCACACACAGCTTATGTAGGCCACAGCAGTTACACAGCAATGCTAGCGAGGCGCAGGGACTCATTATTTCTTGAGTACTTACACACTCAAATATTGAGTCCCTGGGCAAAGCCAAAGCCAGTATGGCAGGGACTTACCACCCTTCCTAAGGGGTGAGTCACCCATATTAAATAGCGTGGTTTTTATTTCAGTTACTGAACAAATGACAAATTTGTAGATAATTTGTATTTTTCCTAACTATACAAACCTTAGCTATTTAATCAAACTTGCCCGCCAGCCCTGTCCCCCGTGAAGTCCTACCTCTAAGCAAAGTGAAGTATTCACAGGTGTGTGTGAGGGGGGGTGGGGGGGGGTAGCAAGCTACCCCTCCCTACCCCCTGCTAACTAGCGGTGGGGTAGTAAACCCTCATTAAAATTCTAATGGCTCGTCATTTCAGCTACGCCTAAGTAATAACCCATATTAAATAGCTAAGGTTTGTATAGTTAGGAAAAATACAAATTATCTACGAATTTGTCATTTCTTCTGCTTTTAATATTTGTTTGCATTCTAAATATTTTATGGATGGGCTTCTTTTAGAAGGTAAAGAGATCCAGTTTTACTTTGTGTTTTGTGTCAAGTCCAACTATGGGATTTATGACGTGGATGTTTGGAATGCGCAGATTTTCCAGTAAAGCTTATGATGTAATATGTCAAGTTAGTTTCTAAAAGGGTCCATGTTAGTGACTCAAAACATAAGAGGAAAGATAGTTGTTGATTAATGGAAAGTTCTGATTAGGCTAGGGCAATTGATATGAGTGACAAAGTATAAATTAAGTGTTCAAACAGGAAATAATCAGATAGATATTAGGAACCAAATTGATGACTTAAATCTCAACATAGTCTTTATGGATCAGGCCTCCTCTTTCGTGAAATCAACTCCCTTAATAATGAATCGGTAAGTGATTATGGAAGCCATACTAACAGAACCCCGGGACTGACCTTCAACATTTAGCTGTAAAACCTTGGCTCTGTAAAAACTCTGCAAACTTCTGCTGGTGATTTGCCTAGCGACAATAATTTATACTATATTTTCTTGAATACACAGTTTGTGAAAAAAATTCATCAAGTAACATATAAATGTGGACAAAATGCTACTCAAATTGACTGTTTTGATTAGGAAGGAATACAAGAAAAATATGAATTGTAAGGTTATCTAAAAGGGAAGTGTTGTAGCTCAACATAAACTGATGGTGAATTTATACTATATTTTCTTGAATACACAGTTTGTGAAAAAAAAATCATCTAGTAACATATACAGTAGATGCGGACAAAATGCTATTCAAATTGACTGTTTTGGTTAGGACGGAAGACGAAAATTAATATGGATTGTAAGGTTATTCAAAATGGATGTGTTTTAGCTCAATATAAACTGGTAGTAACAGATTTTACGTTGAAAGCAATAAGGAAAAGAAATCCCCAGCTATGAATAGGGGGATTAAAATTTGGAACCTAAAGGTCGAGAAGACGAGATTTCAGAGGTAAGGTGGAAAGGGCCAGAGAAGAGAGAGGTGTAAATGGAACGTCAGATACGCTTGAAGAGATATGGTCTATTATGAAAGATTCCAACAGCAGCAAAGGTGTGTGAGGACAAATAGTAAACTACAACAGGAAAAAGAAACATGGTGGTGGAATCAGATGTTCACCAAACTGTGAAAGAAATTAGTATAGCCCAGAAGACGGTGGGAAGAAAATAACAACTACCAAACTAGTGCAGAATATATACAGATAGAGAATGAAAAAATGTGAATGGTAACTATAACAAAGGGAAAAGTCATGAGTGAGTGGTATGAGATGATAGGAACACTGTAGGGAAAAAGAGATAGTCTGCAGAAGTTAGAAGAAAAGACGGGTAGGATGTAGGAGAGGTGTGAATTATTAAAGATGATAATGGAAATATTTTAATTGAGAAAGAAGTACTCCAGAGAAAGTGGAGAGACAATTTTTCACAACTATTAAATACTAAGAGCGAGTTTTCCTGGCCCTTGTGGCCAGACATGGGCTCTTGCAGTCTTGCAGCCCGTAGGTGTTTTGGTTGGATTTTGGGGATAGGTAATTTGGATGTGGGGTATTCTGCAACTTTTATTTTAGGATTTTGGGTTAGTTTTTGGGGTTTGGATGGAAACAAGCAATAGTTTCATGCCTGTTGAGAAAAGGAAAAAGGTGACGGTGGGAAGGGTATGTCCATCCCAAGAGCCCTCTGGCTCCAGTCTTTAGTTCGAGAAAAAGAGTTACAGTAGTAAGTCCCGATGAGTAGGAGAGCTCGGGAAGGAGTTGAAAAGTTTTTGTTGGAGATATTGGTATAGGTGAAGGAAAAAACTTCTTTGTGGTTTAAGCTTAAGTTATTAGATAAGAGATACAGTAGTGTGAGGTTTCAGCTGAGTGAGAGAGAGCTGAAAGAGGGAGTTATTAGCAGCTTTGAGTGGTAGAGAAAGGGTGGAATAAACATTCCTGTACCTAAAAATTCTAGAACAAAAATAAAAATAAAAAGTTACTTGACATTGTTTTCATTGAGACGTCTATGTGCTGCATGGTTGAGAGGGATACCTGAACTGAAAGATATGAGAGAGATTGCAAGTGGAAGAAGAGCTAAAAAGGGGTGAAAGGGTTTCTTAGGTTGCAAACTGATGCTGTTACTACGTTATCTTGGTGGAGGGTAGCTGCGGAGAAAAGCTGAGAAGGCATCAACATTGGCAATTATATGTTTGACAATTACTGTTGCAGTTGCAGGATTATTAGGGTTGAGATCCTGTCTAAGTAGGCTCGTTTCCTGACAGTGCAGTAAGTAGTGCTGTAGAGGTTCTTCTGTTTCTTGCTCACAGTAGTTGCATGGTCTTTCTGGTCTATGCTGTGCTGCTGGGTCTTCACCGTTGTCCATGATGATTTTCCAGCTGCACAGATTTCCCAGTCGCAGTCTGCAAATGATAACTGCGACTTGGCGGGGTGTTTGTCTTGCTATTGGGTGTGGTAATAGATTTGTAGCTTCAATGTACCACATTGCAGATCTTGATCCATCAAGGAAGGCTCGCCTTACTTCACTTGTCTTTTGGACGTTGCAGTAGGCAGCCATTTGATTCTTGATGGTTTTGAGTGAAGGTTGTAGAGTGATGCTTATAGTCGGGCACATTAGGGCCAATTTCGCTAGGTGGTCGGCTTCATCATTGCCAGTGATTCTGGTGTGACTTGGGATCCAATTCAAGGTTACTTGCCTATTGTTGCTTTGATGAGCTAAGGCTAAGAACCGAATTGCTGTGAGGAGGTAAACATTTTCCGTAGGTTCTTTGTTGCTGAGAGCCAGAATGGCTCCTCTAGAATCTGTATGGATTGTTGTGTTTCCTTCTTGTAGGTTGGGAGTTTGAAGAACTGGAAAATGTTCGTCCAGTAAATGGACCAATAGCAAGCATCAAAAGACTGGAGTAGAGAAGGTTATTAGAAAATGAAAAGTAAATAAAGCTATGGGAAAATCAAAGGTAACAATAGAAATGCTTAAGGGGAGCAACTTTGCCCCATTGAAACAATATTTTAGGGGTTATTTAAAACTTAATCCACTGTTTCGTTTGTCAACCGATTTTTATCATTTAAAAAAATATTTCAAGATAATATTATTAGCTAAACTTTTATAGAACATATTTTTTATGCCCTCATTTTTTTTTTTATAAAACAGTACTGTATTTAGTCTTTTTTAAATATTTGCAATATTTGTAAAGTTTGTTATGTTTCACAGGTTTTGATAATTTTAAAAATCCTTTCTATGATTTTTTACAATATAAAATTTATCTCATATATAAAAGACAGATATTCGTCCATAAACAAAAAGTAGGTTTGATTTTTCTCTGCAAAGTTTTGTATTGAGATATAAGCTGGGGTAATTGTACCTGACCACTAGGTACCATAAGGTGCTAATCATTATATTTCTGGGTTATTTAGTAAGCAGTGGTGAGCACCACCCTTCAAATTCAGAAATATATATGCTACATATACCAAATAACTACACATGAGTTAGACATTGCTAGCATAATATATTCTTGTCTGCTGACTCTTTGGGCAAATTTTACTTTAAAAGCTTACTGGGCTGTCATCTCTAATACTTCATACATCATTCATCATGAATATAACAAAAATTGTAATTATTTAAACAAGCTAAAAAAAGAAAAACTGGCTTCCTTTTTTTGTAGCAGCCAGCTAAATATACTTCAGTATACATAAGTGTGAACTTTTAGTGGTAATTTCCCTCAACACTGGGAATTATAAGATCATACTCATTATTTACTAAGCAGTAATTAGCCCCTTCCCTCAAATCTCAAAATGTATACGTTTTATGTACCAAATGCCCATAGATGAGTAAGACAGTTAAGTAGTACCTCTAGATACGAAATTAATTAGTTCCGGAGTGACTTTCCTATCATGATTTTTTGTACAATAATGGCAGTTTTAATTTAAATCCCTTAATTCATTCCAAGCCCTACAAAAACACTACATTAAATTTTATGATAACCACAATGAAATGAAGCCAAACACATTTGAACTCTTCAATTTACATAACTATTAATACTTGTAAATGAAGTAGATATTAGAACAATGCAATAATAAATTGAAAATAATACAATACGTTCAGTACAATACTGTACATAATCAAAATATACAGTACCAAACATACTGTACTTTATTAAAGTTTCCCTTAATTTAGAGAGGTACGTTTTGCATCCTGCATAATTAAACCAGTTATGTATTTCACTAATGTAGTAATGATAATGTAAACACATTTTAATTTTGTACTACAATAATATTTTAATAAGAAAGAAACGTAAGTACTGGAAGACAGTTACACCGCATAGCATAGTTACCCATACTTATTACTGTACTGAAGAGTCGTTTTCTATGCGAACATATCTAGTAGAATTAACAGAAAATGGAGCAAATTTAAAGGTAAACTAAGATAGATAAAAACATTGCGAAAAGTTCAGGTAATACAAGTAATATATGCAATTGAAAAAAATTATTAATGCTCTCTCTCTCTCTCTCTCTCTCTCTCTCTCTCTCTCTCTCTCTCTCTCTCTCTCTCTCTCTCTCTCTCTCTCTCTCTCTCTCTCTCTCTCTCTCTCTCTCTCTCTCTCTCTCTCTCTCTCATTTTTATATTTTTTATTTAAAGATTATTACCGTATATTACAGTGTAAACGGCGAAATTTGAAGACCAGTTTTGATTGAAAAAAGTCAGGGTTCGCCCATTACACGAGAGATACTTTTGGAATTATGAAAATATTTATTTTTTCCACCTCTGTTGTATTGTTGTTAGGGTATTCTAATTGCATAAGGTTCATTAATAGGTTAGTAGTTTGGAGGGATTGACTTATAATCATATAATGTACTCATTTAATTACGGTATATTGTTTTATGTTTATGCAAAATAAGAATATTTACCGGTAATTTTATTTTAATTTATTTATAGCACAGTACTCTACTTGGGCTATATTGTGTGAACCTGTTGGTAGACTAGCCTAGTTGTCCAAAACCTAGAATTTTCCATATTTGTACCAGTAATTAATTTTTATACTTACATAGTAGTTAGGAAGGACTGACTTAACAGCGTATAATATGCTGAATATAATATAATCATACACTGTAGTTGTGTTTATGTAAAAGAAAAATGATTTTTTTTCTTTATTATAATAGTTCCGGTGAGGGTGAGAACGGGAGGAAGAAATGAGTTAGCAGCTAGAGTGGATATGAATGTGTTGAGGTGGTTTGTCCGTGTTGAGAGAATGGAAAATGGCTGTCTGCTTAAGAAGGTGATGAATGCAAGAGTTGATGGGGGAAGTACAAGAGGAAGGCCAAGGTTTGGGTGGATGGATGGAGTGAAGAAAGCTCTGGGTGATAGGGAGATAGAGGCAAGAGAGCATGCTAGAAATGGGAATGAATGGCGACCGATTGTGACGCAGTTCCGGTAGGCCCTGCTGCTTCCTCCGGTGGCCTTGGATGAACGAGGGGGTAGCAGCAGTAGGGGATTCAGCGTTATGA
>NC_090729.1:75775753-75838253 GCF_036898095.1 Palaemon carinicauda
ACTACGGTCTTTCTTATGTCAAGGCCGTTCACCTTTCATGGGGCTACAACAGTGTACTAACTGGAGGAGCACCTTTCCCGTGCGCGGGTTAAGTTGTACTTCTGGTTGTTTACTCAATTACTAAGAGTGCCGACGAAGCAGACCTGTTCTGTTCATGCCTGGGGAGTCTTCTGTCACTGCCATCCCTCAGAGGACGTCATCATGGGCGTCATCCCTTCTCTTAGACGTACGCCTGTGGCAACACCTTGATCAGCACTTCATCTTTTGAGGAACTAGGTCCAGCTACGCTTCCTCAGGTAACGCTCTTCAGATCATCTTACAGCGCTACCAGAAGGTTCGCCTCCAGGGGTTGCACAACATTCCCCTCCGAGGGAGTTTTCCTTCTCAGGTGTAAGGTTGTTTCTCCCTTCCGAGAGAGAACTTCCTGCTTCTCCATCACTTCATCGACTCCGACTGCTGTTGCTGTCTTCGCCTAGACCACACTCCCCCCTTGCTGAGTCTCTCTTCCTTCGGGGGTGGAGCCTAGTCTTAGGCAAGTCTCTCCTGCGAAGTGATCACCTCTCGTTCGTGAGAGTGGCCACTCATAGAGACTTCTCTTCGGAGGATTGCTACTGCTGAAGGTCAGCTTGCTGGTCCACCGGCCCTCATGGGCATCATCTGTTCCTGGACCTTCTCCTGATGTCGCTGCAGCTAGTCCTCGGACTTCGGTTCTGGACTCTGATCGTTCGCGATCTCTATCGGTGGATGTTCGCCCTTCCAAAGGGCACATCCCAGTTCCTGATCGTCCCACCAGCTGACCTGCCGACCTACCAGCGCAACCTCGCCACAGAGAACGTCTGCGAGCTCCCCAGCGCAACAGAGCTCACCGAACCTCATTGCGCACCTGCGGAACTTGATCTCCTGCACGCCAGCACACTCCTGTGCTCCAACGTTCTCCTGCGCGCCAGCACTCTCCTACGCTTCAACGTTCTCCTGCGCGCCACCACTCTTTCGTGCGCGCGTGCCAGCACTCTCCCGCGAGTGCCAGCAATCTTCCGTGCGCGCACTGCAGCAGTCTTCCGTGCGCGCGCACCCCAGCAGTCTTCCGCGCGCGCGCACCCCGGCAGTCTTCCGCGCACCCCAGCAGTCTTCCGCGCACGCTCGTGCCAGCAGTCTTCCGCGCACGCTCGTGCCAGCAGTCTTCCGCGTGTGCCAGCGTTCTCCAATGCGTGAGGTCTCGCCCGCCATTTTGTGCCCACGCGCGACCAATAGCGCGCTTCTACGCATTTTAGGAAGACTGCACAACACCCTATACAGTACCTTAATGCGCGCCAGCGCTCTTTTGCGCACTTGCGCTCTCAGATCCAGTGCTCTCCTGCTCAATTGCTCTCTCAGATCCAGCGCTCGCCAGTGTGCCAGCTCTTGACAAAGAGCCAGCGCTCACCTGCACACCAGCGCTAGCCTGGTCGCCAGCGCTCTTCTGCGCTCTCAGATCCAGCACTTTCCTGTGCAGTTCTGTTCTTAGATCCAATGCGCCAGCTCTTGCCAAAGAGCCAGCGCTCACCTGCGCGGCAGTACTCACCTGCGCGGCAGTACTCACCTGCGCACCAGCGCTCTCAGATCCAATGCCCGCCAATGCGCCAGCTCTTGCCAAAGAGTCAGCACTTACCTGCGCACCAGCGCTTGCCTGCTTGCTTCTTCGCATTCACCGAAAACTGCGCTTCAGCAGAAACTGAGCACCAGCATCATCCTGTGCGCCATCGCTCCAGTACTCTCCTGGGCACTTGCGCAATAGGCAAAAAGAATGAAAACTTTTTGACATATCACCATTGCCCCATTCCTCTCCCCGCAAGTGCATTACAGTATGGCCGCCGGGAAAAGAGGGAAGAAGCTTCACAGAAGGGTTCAAGATCCTGAAGGTTCCATCTTCTAAGGGGAATCAAACGCATCTACCATCAGTCAAGATTCCTCAGAGGGAACCCTTGGTCCCTTTCTCTTCAGGAGTTTTTATTGACAGTACCACTGTCAGCAAACACGATCAGAACGTTGCAAACGACTTGTCATTAGCTCACAAATCTCTAATTCCCAATGAGAAATCATCAACTGACTGATCGCTAGATCACTGTTTGCTGATCGCTAGCTCGCCGATCACCAGATCGCCAATTGCTAGCTCATCTCTCTCTGATCATTGACCTCTGGTCTCTCCAATTGCTAACGATCTCCGATTGCTAGCGTGCCGATCGCCGATTGCTAGTCAATAACCAGTCATCAGCTTGCTGATCACTAGATCGCCGATGGGCAGCTCATCGTTCTTCGATCATTGACCTCAGCTCGCTGATCTTTGACCAGCTAATTGTCAGCTTGCTGAACTCTGACCAGCCAATTGTCAGCGTGCTGATCTTTAGCTCACCGATCTCCGGTCCGTGATCGATCGCTAATCATCAGTGGCTCACCATCACCAACTGGCTATCGGTAAACCATTCTGCTGTCTCTTAGGGCTCTCCCAAGCAGATTACCAACTTATTTATTGCCAACCTTCCTTTGCTGACTGATCAGACAGCCTTCATCTGCCTGTCAGTTACCATCGTCGGCTCCCAGATTGCTGATTCACCGATCATCGGCAATTTGCTGTTCACCAGCAGTTCGTGATACTAGTCAACCTCTGGCCGGGGATTCCTAGATCACAAGGCATAAAACACACTTCTTGCTACTCGCCGTTCACCATCACACTAATTCACTAAAGTGATCGGCAAATGACTGACAACCCCCATCAGCGGCTTGTCGACAGGAGACTACTTACGAGCACTCTCCAACTGCATAGTAACCACGATACCCAGCCGTTAACCATTGATTAACATTCGCCAGACTGATGCTACTCTAAGGAATAGCATCAATCCCATCAGGGTGCATGGTAGGGTTAAGCATTGCCTTACTTCTATCAGTTAAGGGAGTTCTCTCCCAGGGAAGAATCCTTACTCAGGGTATCGCGTCCCATCCTTTACGCCACGAGTCAAGACCCCAGCGTCAACAATCTCCCATGCGAAAGGATCTGCAAGGAGCTGTTCCTTTGGGTCGATGTCCACACCATGTTGGAGTTCGGACAAGGGCTAAGACCACAGGTCTTCATTTGCACGCTGGACCTAAAGGACGCATACATCCAGGCCCAAACCATCCATCTTCTAGGAAGGATTGAAAATTCAGTCTAAACAAACAAGAAACACCAGTTTAGGGCACTGTGCTTTGGTCTTTCCACAGCACCCATCCTGGTCTCACAGGATCAGCTTCTGTCTCCTCCGTTTCTGGACGACTGACTGACCTTAGCAGACTCGGTGGCAACTTTGCATTGGCCCAAAACTTCTGAAGTCTTTTTACCAAGATTGGGTGATCAAGGTAAACCTGTGGAAGTCTTCCCTACTTCCCTCTTAGAAGACTAGTGCATCTGGGAATGATTCTAGTCACCAATCTTCACAAAACCTTCTCATCAAAGACAGGTGTAGAAAAGTCACAAGACCCTTTCTCAAAACGAGAAGAACTCCCAGCCCAGAGTGACTATTTTTTTTCCTCGGACACCTATCCTCTCTGGCCTGTCTAGCCTCCAACTGCCACCTCAATATTTATTCTCTCCAGGGGTGGCTTGAGTCCGGTTGGAATCAGGCCTTCGATTCCCCATTCTGACCCCCATGGGACCAGAAGTCTGGACGAACCTCAAAGGGGGGGTGTCAGTCGAGAATCTACGGAGTGGTATAACCTTCTCATCCTTCCCCACCCCTCGGACTTGATACTGTGCTTAGACACATCAAAAGAAGGGAGGAGGGACCATAGTGCTGCACCACACGACCTCAGGCCTCTGGACAGAGTCAGAAAGTAACTTCACTTAAATCTCTTGAGAGATGAAGGCCAACTTTCCAGTCCTTCAACAGCCTCATCTGTTCCTATTGGGCCACTCAGCGATGTGATGAGTGACAACACCACACACCATATAGAGGCTCACATCAACAAGCAAGAAGGAACTTGCTCGTAGCCTCTTCCCATCTATCAGTATAATTACTAAGATGGGCCAAAGTCCATTCGGTACCACTTATCAGCCCGCTTCATTCCAGATTAGAGGAATGTGCTCGCCGGCAATCGGTGCTCAGCATATCAGATAAGGTGTACTGTATGGTCTTTGGATCACCTTGTAGCCAACAAAGTCCCGACATTATGGGGTTCTCCAACTAGGGATCTGTTCGCAACGCCCCTGAACCTCAAGCTTCCGCTTCTCCCCAGTCCTAGACCCCAAGGCTCTCTGGCAAGAAGCATGCCAACAACGGTAGGTACAACAACATTGTTTACGTCTCGTCCCTGTTTTGTCTGGAGAAGGGTACTCAAGAACATTGGTCAGCTTCTCAAGGGCTCTCATAGCTCCGCTATGGCATAACGCAGAACGGTTTCCAAACCTTCTGCAGCTCCTGGTAGAGCCTCCAAGAGAACCCTCTCCACGTCACAGACAACCACACTTCGACATCTACCACAAGCTATAGCTTTGCTATGATTGCACACCTGGAGACTACCTAGTACTTCCTCTCTCACAGAGGCATTTTGCAATAAGTTGCGAAGAGGTTGTCTAGATATCTGAGGAGTTCCTCAGCATCAGTCTACCAGGCAAAGTATAATGTCTTCTGTGGCTGGTGTTATGGGAAAGCATATCTCTCCACTCGATGCCTCTATTCCAGCAATAGCGGAATCCTCGAGTATATGCAAGAGGAAAAGACCCCCCTTTTCAGTTTCAACAGGTGAAGACGATCTCTCAACCTTGAGCCTCGCCTTCAAACTGAAAGGAAGGGACATCTCCTCATCGCTAGATCTTTTCTAACTCATGCGGACCTACAACTTGCCTTTTCCCAGTCGGAATTGAGACCTCCCTCTCAGAACATGGTTCAAGTTCTCCGGTCTCTAAGGAGACCCTCTTACAAATTTTCACCTGGTTTAGAAGACAGTGTTCCTACACACTTTGACAGCAGTCAAACGAGTCAAGGAACTTCATGGTCTTTTTTTTGACATTGCCCATTAATGAGAAGGGTGAAAGGCAACGTTCAGTTTTTTTCCCTGAGTATGTTACTAGGCACAGTCTCCAGAGGTGACGGATCCTACACAGTCTCCACTCGGTAACTGACGATCCAGATCATCTGTTACTGTACCCTGGGTAAGGTATGAGGCTCTGCCTCAAGAGAACGGCAACAGCTCACCCGGGTCCCTTCCCTTGTCATCAGCACTGGGAGAGACAAAAGGAGGATCGCCAAAACATCATCTCTGCTGGAATCACAGTCATCAATTACGCCCTGAATCCAGATCCTCATCCAACATGTCGACTCACGATGTTAGGGGCATAGCTATGCCCCTGGTCCTTCTAAGCAGATTACTCTGTGACGCAGGTTTTACAACCAAGGGTGTGAATGCTCCAGGTGACTTTCACAACCTTTCTCCTGTAGGACGTGACCCACAGGAACTTAATACGATCTCTATCGGTCCTCTGGTGGCTGCACAACAGCCGGGTGTATATCTCAAGTTCCTTATTGGACAAGTAGCAGAAGGTTGAGGGCACTGTTACCCGGTTTTAGTCTGCGTGAATGAAAAAATTTGACTGGCTCTTATTCTTTTCTTCATCCTCCCCTCTCTTGGGGAAAGCAGCATCCTGGGTTCTCTGCATAAGCTGACCTCAAACCACTGCAGGTAAACCATGCTCCCTTGTTTACCTAGTATTAAGCTAATACTGTTGCGTCCCCATACCCTGGCAGGTGGTATTGGGAAAGTCTTGGTCTCAAGTTATTCCTGCAAAAAGACTTAGAATAACTTTACCTAGCCAGTCACACTTTTAAATATCTCAAACACACAGCCTGCATAGGCCGCGGACCTAGCGTAGCAAGGTTTTAGCGAGGCGCAGGGACTCCTTATTTTGAGTACTAACATACTCGGATAAGGAGACCCGGGTAAAGCCAAAATCCAGATTGGCAGGGACGTCCACTTTTCCTAATGGGTGAGTCACCCCTAAATGAATAGCGTAGGTTTGTATTCCAGTTACGGAACAAATGACAAATTCGTAGATAATACAAACCTTAGCTATTTATACAAACTTGCCCGCCAGTCCTATCCCCTTTGAAGTCCTACCTCCAAGCAAAGTGAGCTAAATTACCGGTGTGTGAGTGGGAGTGGTGGCAAGCTACCCTGAATTTTAATGGCTTGTCATTTCAGCTTTGCAGAAAATAATACCCCTAAATAAATGGCTAAGGTTTGTATCGTTAGGAAAAATACAAATTATCTACGAATTTGTCACTTTATTTCCTGCTTTTGCTAAACACACCACCTAAAGCGGAAACCTTTACTTTGTTTATGTTCTATCGCCGATCATAACGAACAAACGAACTCATTTACACATCTGTGTATAGGTTAAATTTTTCAGCAATTGCTATCTTACGAAGTATTGGTTATGTAATGATAATGTTATTATTAATGTCGAGTTTCTTACTTTATCCTTAGAAATTCAAAATGAATGAAATAAGACCGGCTTTATGTCAGAAAACGTTTTGTTTACGTTTTATCGCCAATCGTGACGAACAAACAAATGCATTTACACAAGCAAATGATAACTACTAATACTAAGAGCTTTTAGTATAATTGTAATTAAAAATAAAAATTAAAATGTGGTAAAATATTTATAATAAAGGTATAGTAACATTAGGCTGGCCTTGAAATTGTCTTGAAAAAGGCTTATTTGTGTACATGTGTATGCACTGTAGATTTATTTAAGGTTTGTTCTTTGGCAGAGTTTGCGCTCTCTCTCTCTCTCTCTCTCTCTCTCTCTCTCTCTATGAAAGAACAATAAGAAGTCCAATATGGTGAATATGCTGGTTGATGCATTTGGGAAAAGAATGCCAAAATGGTGCAATACACGTAAGATATGGTATTCCATTATTAGTCCTCAACAACTGATCAGAAAATGCGGTCCCTGTCATGTTCCAACACACCCTACATGTGCTGAAATACAGCAAAAAATAAAAAATCGAGACACAAAGGTATACTGCTCAACATGCTTAGTCTGGATAGAAAATATAATTAAGTCGAGAATAAATCTGCAAATAGTTGAACATGAAGAAGAAGAAGATGATGATGATGATGCAGAGGAAATCATTGATATAACTTATGATACCATCCAACAACATACTTACGAAGAAATAAATTATCGGATGGAAACAAATAATAGACCCAAGAGACTCTACCTAGACCTATATACTTTTAGGGAAGAGCAAGAACAAGAAAAAGAAAAGAAAAAAAAGATGTAGTCTGCAATTTTCTGAAAAGAGGGAATTGCAGATTTGGCGAAAGATGCTACTACAAGCATCCAAAGATATGCCATAATTATGAAATATATGGTAAATGTGCGTATTTAGACGGATATGGAGACGAATGCAGAGATCTCCAAAAACCTAAAAGAAGGAAAAGGATGCAAATTCAACAAAAAATGTCGATATATGCATCCTGCAAACATGAGTGAAAGTAAAAAAACTCAGCAAACAGAAAAGAAAAATGAAAGCAAAAATTAAACAAAAAAAAAAAGATACATAAAAAAACCCAGCCGAGTATATACCGCGCTATGCACAAAAGGCCCCAAGATATGATGCCTTTCAACCCAAATTTGCACATTCAGAGCCCAACTACAAAGAATGCATCTATAATGCCAGGGGTTGGTGTAGATATGGGGATAATTGCAGGTATACACACAAAAATAAATATGAAGGCAAAAGAGCAAATGTAATAGAAAAGTTGGATTTTTTAATGGCAGAATTCCTGGAAATGAAGAAAAGAACATCATATCAGAACAGGTGGGAAGCATGGAAAAATCCATTTTACCAATATTAAATAATGGGGACGAAACACAAATCATAATAGTGATAGTTCTTAGAAAAACTAACCCAAATTGAAAAAATAGATATATTAAATATAAGTGAAACATGGTATTCCCAAGAGACTGGCAGTGATTACCAGATAAAGGGTTTCCAAACATATAGATCAGACAGAACAAATAGGAATCAAGGGAGAACCGCAATATATGGAAGAGACATAAATCAAGGAAAAGTCTGTGAAAAATACAGCAACACAGAATGTGAATTGATTGTGGTAGAATTTGAAATTGAAAAATTAGTGAATATTGTAGTTTACAGACCCTCAAATACTAAGGAGTTTGACATAATAATAGAAAAAGTAGATTATATATGTAGAAACCATAAAGACTGGGATATATTCCTATCCGAAGATTTTAACTTTCCTTTCGTGGATTGCAAAGAACGGATAGAAGAAAGTGGTTGTATATATACATATAAAAAAGAGTAATAGTAGTGCAGAAGATAAAAGGCAATTTGAAAAGCTTCAAGATATGCTATTAGAACATAATATGCAACAAATAAACCACATTCCAACAAGAAAGGAAAATGTCTTAGATCTAGTATTTGTGAATGAGGTGCATTATGTTAAAGAAATAATAGTGTATAACACAGGAATTTCAGACCACAATGTCATAGAATTAATAGTCCATTCCAAAGCAAGTGATCGCAGAGATAATCAAAGCACAAAACGTTGGGAAGGATATGGAAAATATATTTATAGTAAGAATATAAAATGGTCAGAAATAAATGTAGAACTGAACAAAAAATGGAAAAATGTATTCGTAAGTGATAATATACAGGTAAATGCGGACATGCTGTACAAAATACTGGAGACAATTGTTGAAAAATATGTACCGAAAAAAAAAACAATAAACAACAGACATGCATACCAAGAGACAGAAGGATCTCATTTCAGAAAATTAGGAAGTGGAAGAAAAATCTTGCAAAAGAAAAAAATGTGTGGAAAATGATGGAAATAAAATGTAAGATAGAAAATGCAGAGCAAAAGATTATACAATCGAAGGAAAATGAAAAAAGGGACTTAGAAGAAAGGACACTTCAAAATATAAAAAAAAAAAAACCAAAGTACTTTACTCCTATGCAAAAAAGATGAATAAAGGGAGATTAGAAATAGGCCTTCTAAGAATTGAAGGACGGTTAACGAATAAAAAAAAAGGAAATATACAACATATTAGCAGAAAAATATAAGAATGAGTTCACGCCAAGAATTGCGAATGAGAATAATGAAACAGAAATGAGAAAAGAAAATGTTGAATATCTAACGGATATAGATATTAATGAACCAGATATTGTCAAGGCTATAAGAGAAATTAAAAAGGGATCGGCAGCCGGACCAGATGGAGTTCCAGCGATTTTGTTAAAAAAAACTGCACACACTATCGCGAAGCCGCTTGCAATACTGCTAAGGCAAAGTGTAGATATGAGCGAGATATATGTTAAACATAAATTAGCTTGTATAACCCCTGTTTTCAAAATGGATCAAGACTAGAGGCAAGCATTTATAGACCTGTTAGTCTAACATCACATATTATGAAAGTGTATGAGAGGGTAATAAAATAAGAAAATAATGAATCATTTGGTTAAAAATAATTTGTTTAATATAGATCAACACAGTTTTCAGTCCACCTTCAAGGGTTCCGTAATGTGACAGCGGACGCTCTATCCAGGATCAACCCGATAGAGTCAGAAGGGTCCCTAGACGCAAGATCATTCTCTTTCATATTACGAAAAGTCCCAGGACTGCAGATAGACCTCTTCGCAACGAGCGACAAGAAGAAGCTACCCCGTTATGTAGCCCGTACGAGGATCCTCTAGTGGAAGCAATGGAGGCATTGTCCATAGATTGGAACAGATGGTCCAAGATCTACTTATTCCCTCCAACCAACCTTCTGCTGAAAGTCCTCGACAAACTGAGTTCCTTTCGAGGGACAGCAGCAATAGTGGCCCACAAGTGGCCCAACAGCGTCAGGTTCCCTCTAGTGACGGAACTACCCCTGAAGCTGATCCCATTGCTGGACCCAGTTCTGACTCAGCAAGTGCAGAAATTGACTGTCTCAGCTTCATCAGAGAAAACCCAGAACCTTCATCTCATGATTTTCTCGCCTTAGCGGTCAAGAAACGGTTTGGGATTTTTAGGGACAGTATTAACTTCTTAGAAGAATACAAGTCAAAGTCAACAAGAAGACAATATGAGTCTTCCTGGAAGAAATGGGTGGCCTTTGTCAAGGCGAAGAAACCTAAGGAGATTTCTACGGATTTCTGTTTGTCCTTCTTCATCTATCTTCATGAACAAGGTTTAGCAGCCAATACGATTGCTACATGTAAATCTGCCTTAGCCAGACCATTGCTTTATACCTTCCAGGTAGACTTTTCCAGTGAGATCTTCAACAAGATTCCTAAAGCCTGCGCTAAACTTCGGCCCGCAGCTCCTCCAAAGCCCATTTCATGGTCTTTGGATAAGGGTTCTTCACTTAGCATCAACCCTGAACAATGAAGATTGCTTGCTGAAAGACCTCGACTCAAAAGGTGATATTCTTATTTGCACTAGCCTCAGGAGCCAGAGTTAGCAAAATAGTGGCCCTCTCGAGGGATGATGGCCACATTCAGTTCACAGACAGCGGAGAACTGAACCTCTATCCGGACCCGACGTTTCTCGCCAAGAACGAGCTGCCCACTAAGAGATGGGGTACCTGGAGAATCGGCCCTCTGAAGGAAGAAGCATCCCTCTGCCCAGTGGAATGCCTAAAGGTCTATCTTCGTAGAACTTCAGACTTAAAGGGAGGTCAGCTTTTCAGGGGAGAGACTTCCGGTTCAACGTTATCCTTGAAACGGATAAGGGCGAAAATCACCTATTTTATACGCAGAGCGGATCCAGACAGCACACCCGCAGTCACGATCCGAGAAAAGTTGCCTCGTCTCTGAATTTCTTTCAGACGATGTCGTTTGAAAGCCTTCGTGCTTATACTGGATGGAAGTCGTCCAGGGTATTCTTCAAACACTACGCGAAGCAATTACAGGAAATAAAATTTCATGTGGCGGCAGGCAGTGTAATAAAACCTGCCGCTTGATTACTGCGAAGAACAGTGCACTATTTGGGACTTTTAGTGAAGGGTGTACATGATAGACTCTCAAGGCATATCATGTTGAGTATTGTGTTTATTGATGACCCTATAGACTGTTCTATTCACACAGGTGACTTTAAGCATAACAGACTAACACAAGTGCCAGGCATACTTATATGTACAGTGTTCCTAATAACAACAGAATAAATAGTGAAATTTTTATATTTCCCATAGAGTGGCTGGTGTTTCCTTTTCAGGTGAAACTGATTTATTTCTGTTATTACTGTTTATGCTTCCATGCTGAATTGTTCAGTGTAATATGTAATTGAATACAACTATGATTTCTATTTTTATTGTAATAAACAATAGAAGGAATCTTTGCGTCTCTTTCGCCTCAAACATTTTAGATTAAGAATAAAGTCAGAGCATCCTTAATCCTTTTAATATTTAAGAAAATTTTGGAAACCAAGATTACTACTGTTCCAAGCAAACAGGTAAGAACTGATTGTACTAAACTGTTCATTTCACTGATTTAAGGTTTCCTACACGTATATAAACTTGTCTGTCTCTTTAACAACCAGACCCGGGAGGTATCAGTAGCCTTCACAGTCCAATACCATCCAAGTACAAACCATGCTTACGTATATGATGACACTAATATACAAACTGTTTGCTAGATTGTTCCTTTGAACTCACAATCCTTGGGTTTTTTCCTTGAGTCTGCCCAGACTCTTCCCTGTAGGGGGCAGGAAGCACTGACATATTTTATGATCAGCTGATTGATGTGTAATGGTAACATCGTGTGTCTAGGTCTAGAAGACCAAAAAGGAAAAATTTATCTCGAGATAAACAGCACTATTGAAATCCACAGATACATTAATGCTCTGGTAAACTTCCATCAGGACGACATGGCCTAAGCCCAAAAAACACGCGAAAAATCTATGTTTGGGTGAGGTAGCCATGTCGTCCTGATGGACCCACCCTCTTTTTGACAAAAGGATAATGAATCCCTCCCTATGGTACTGTATCTGCAACACCTACAAAGCTACAAAGAATGGCTTGGTGGCGCCGCGCAGTGGCGACTTGGCGCACTATTTAAAGTATGGTAGGAGTGTCGCCTTTTCAACGACTCCCCTATATTCTTGCCACTTTTCCCCTCGAAGCGAAAGCGCTATTAGGGGTTTAGATAGCTATGAGACGTGTCAAGAATACGTCCCTCTGATATTACGCGATATCCCTTTTAAAATTTTAAGGGATATTCGCTCCAGGAGTTAGAATTCTGGATACCTTCGGTAAATTCTCTGGGATATATCACTGTAGTCAAATATACCTAGGAAGCTACTAATGAAGGAAATTTCATCAGGACGACATGGCTACCTCACCCAAAAATAGATTTTTCGCTTCGCTCAAAATCCATTTAGTAAGAGGCATTTGGTAGAAGCAGACCAAGCGCCACCCAAGAAACGAAAGAAAAGTGGCAGTGATGAAGAAAATACATAGTATAATTAAATTTAGAAAATAGAAACTGTAAAGTAAAAAAAAAATTAGAAAAAAGAAAATAAAGAAATTTTATTTCAAGTATCGTAAAGTTGTGTTAATATTTCTTGCCATTTGTAGATTCATTTCCTAAAATCGTGTTAATGTTTTTTGTCATTTATGATTCTGTTTTGTAAACTTACTCTGAAGTATCAAATAAACGCATCGGTACGTTAATTAATTTTTCAAATTTCTTCCCGCCGGTACGCTTATTAATTTTTCACAAATCTTCCAACCAGTATGTTTATTCAATTATGCAAGTTCAATTTTTTTTTATTTTCTTAGCTGAAGTAGCAATCGAGATCTCAACTCGTAGCATACATGTAGGTCAAGCGGAAGTCGCTCTCTGAACACTACGATACATGCGTTGTCTGATTTCAGTTTCTATAAATAGATGTGCTTTCCCTTCAACAGTGACAACTACTCTTGTATATCGATTGAATGATGTCATGTCGCAAGGTGATAGGATCATATTTATAGCTAACGAGGTCATTTCAAATGCAGCAAAGAAGTTGTGTCTGTTTTCAAACGTCAATTATTTCATGCCGATTTATGATTTAAACGATGTTAAATTACACTTCTATGTAAGATAAACCCTTAGGAGTTTACAGGTATGCAAAACGAACCTTATATCTGAAAATAAATTTATTTTGAATAACGTCTCCTAACAGCGTGAGGCTATCGGAGGCGGCATAGGTGCGATAGATCTGAGTCTTCGGACCCTGACGATTATGATATTTAACTTGTATCCATGGATGCTGTTCACATGAATGTATATTTTCATCATTAGGAGGTGACAAAAATTACAATTTGATACATTATTCAGGACGGATGGCAAATATACCGTACTTCGCGTGTCATAAGACGCACCTTTTTTCACGAAAAATTACACCCAAAATCACCCTGCGTCTTTAACACTAAGAAAAAGTTGTAGAGGGGAGTTTGACACACCTCAAACACCAAACTATTGACTTAAAAGCACTCAAACTCACGAGAGATAGAACATAAACGTACAATTATCATCCATATAATATAAAATCATTCATTTTTATATTGCACTTTATTTAATGAAGTACAGTAGCAAATTATTATTATTTTTTGGGGGGGGTAATCAGCTGATGACTCGCTAACCTCCCTTCCACAAGTAAACATGCCAACTAGTGGTCTCGTAGCAGACGACATACTATGACATAGTTGTTTATTGAGTGTATATCTATTTTCTCATATTTTGTTGATATATTGTAATAAAGCAATATATTGATAATCACTTTGTTGCCCGAGTTCCGAAATAATGCAAACAGACAGTTGCTGAATACGTCCTTGGAAAAAAGGGATTTTGACGAAGGAAAAATCTATTTCTGGGGAGAGACCTGTGACGGCCGGTGAAAAGTCCTTCTATCTACCTTTTCTGATATAAATCTTCCAAATATACCAGAGAAAAATAAAAGTATGGAATGCAGAGGTTACTACCCTCGCGCGAGCACCTCGTGAGTGTCGTGTCTACATCGGGGGTGTGTGAAAACCACTATTCACAGGCTGTCTTCCAATTAGATAACTCCTTCATCAAAGGGAAGGGCCGTAACAAAGACCCCAGAAACCACACTTGCACCACGCCACCGCCACCTACACGAACACCCTCCAGGTCATCCTTCTGCAAGAACATATGGCTTGGCAAGGAAAGGGTGGGTTCGTACAAAAATATCCGGGAAGGGTTTCACCGAGCGTCACAGGTCTCTCCCCAGAAATAGATTTTTCCTTCGTCAAAATCCCTTTTCTGGGTCGACCTGTGACGGCCGGTGAAAATGTACCAGAGAATGCCTTCCAAGCCCAATAAAGTAATAACATAATGAGGAGAATACAATCACCATGTACGACAATAATATAATATAATAATGTAAGAAACGTCCAATTACCAACTAGCCAAATGACATAGGGAACGTAAGGCTATAACTAAGACGACAAGGAATCAACTGAGTGTCGTCGAATCGCAAAAGGCATCAAACCTTACATGTCTAAGCATATCTAAACATTAAAGGAACGGTAACTACAATAACAGTTAAACCATAGGAATTAAACATGGCAAATATCATAGGGCTAACGAACTACCCAGGAGAGTGGCGACGTGGTGTGAGTGGCGGGTAGGAGGGAGAAGAGAAGAGATGGAAGAAAGGAAGACGTAGAGATTAATGGGGAGGGAAAGGCTCCCCGCTGCCATTGTCGGGTATTTAAGGGCCTGTAAGATCTTTAGATAGTGGCGTTTGACAACCATAGGGGATTTCCAACCCGTATATTTTTTAAAAATCATCAAAGTCCCTGTTCTGGAAGTAATTGATGGAGGTATCTACTGTCTGTATATCATGATATCATGAGCCTGGGGAAATTATTCCGGATTAGTATGTTTAAAGAAGTAGAGGATTTGTTGCCTGATACCGTGAATGGAAATAGTACCTCCTTGTTCCCTGATAACCAAGGGGCCAGACGAGCGGGTGGCAGTTCTAGCTAAAAGGGCCTTGAGAGTAGTGACTGGACACAGAGAAAAGATCCTGGGGAAGAAGAATAATCTTCCGAGGGGAGCACCTATTTGCGGATCCTCATCTTTTAGCTAGGAAAGCATTGTCTGGAGAAAGGAGTACTTCGGCTGAAGGGAGGAAATCTATGTTTTCCGGGTTCGTGAGAGAGCTAGTTCTGATATTCCATCACCTGAGGCCAAAGCCGTTAGAAATAAAGTTTTCCTAAGAAGAGTGATATAAGAGCAGGATTCATTTTCCGTGTCCGGCGCAAGTTTTGAGGACACCGTTCAGAGACCAGAGTCCTTTTGTGGCCGAACCGAAGGTCAAAGCCTAGCACATGTTTTTGGAATAGATGAGAAATAGGAATCAGCTAGGTTAATGCTAAACCCAACAAGGAAGATCTTCTTCCAATCTGACTTGATGGTGGTTAAAGTGCTAACTGTTAGGCCTTTGCCAAATAGGAACCTCAAGAAAGAGATGGCTATATTCGGAGACATACGAGTATGGTCTGAACTCTTAGGGAATCTGCTTGTTGTTAACGGCCGAATCATATTGGTGAATTGTCGAGTCCCTTTTGTCTGATTCGATGAAGAGATCGTTTTCCGGTTCAATGTTCGCGTCTCTACGAGCTGCAAACTTCCTGTAGTCCACAAAGTTAGAGTTTTGGCTATCCTTGAGTAATCTGACACAGTGAGTTTGGATTACTTGAGTCAGTTTGGGGAACGGGATCCGGAAGGGACGGAGTTTCAACTCGAGGAGGAGAGGAAACCAACTGTTCTTGGCCAGTGAGGTGGTACTAAAGCCACTGCCCCCCGGAAGGGGCGTAGTTTGTGTAAAAGTCTCATTAGAAGATTCACTGGGGGAAATAGGTAAACCTTCTTCTAATGGTTCCTGAGTATCCACCGGAATGAAATTATGTCTAGAGACCATTCTGACTCCAGTGGTTTCGTCCTGGCTAGTGAGTCCGCTCTCACATTCTGGACTCCCGCTAGGTGAGTTACTGACAGGAACCAGTTCTTTTCTGTTGGCCAGGCGAAGATAGTGACCAGGATCCGATTCAGGTTGGGTGACTTGGATCCTCCCCTGTTGACGCCGTGTACTACATCTGTTCTGTCTGACACTACTCTGATGTGGCTCGACCTCGGAGGAGAGAGTCTCTTCAGGGTCAAGAACACTGCCATGGCTTCGAGAACATTGATATGGGACTGTTTCATGGCTGGTGACCAAGAGCCCTGAAACATCTGATGTTCGGAGTAATCCCCCCATCCACTTAGAGGCGCGGCTATATGGAATGTCACTTGTGGAGGTGGGAATTGTAGAGGAACCGATTTGGAGAGGTTCTTCGGTTCGGACCATGGGCGTACTCTCATTTTCAAGACAGCGGGGATCTTCGAGACCTTGTCTCTTAAAGGTACTGTAGCTCTCTTTCTCCGAACTCGATAGATGTCTTTGAGTTTGGCTTTTAATAGGAGACCTGTTATTGGAGTGAATTGGAGAAGACCGATGATACTTTCTAAGGTTCTTCTGGACACCTGTTTGTGTTTGAGAAAATTCTTGATCTTGGAAGCTATTCCTCTTACCTTTTTGGAAGGGAGAGACAACGTGTGCTTCGAAAGGTCCTACTGAATGTCTAACCAATCTAAGTGGCCTGATGGTTGCAGGCGAGACTTTTGGAGATTGACCGGAAATCACAGGTTGTCGAGAAATCGAAGTACTTCCTTCGTAGCTCTGTTTCCTTCTATGGCCGACCGGGCCCAAATGAGCCAACCATCCAGATAAGCAATGATCTGTATCTCTTGATTCCTGAGTTGTTCTAACACTGTCTCTCCCAGTTTCGTGAATATCCTGGGATCAATGTTGAGACCGAAGGGCATGTCTTGAGCGCAGAGGCTTTCCTGCCTAGGCGGAAACCCAGATAAGAAGAGAAGTTTCGAGCTACTGTATAGGCACATGATAATAGTCGTCGGTAAGATCGACAGAGGTGGTGACGGCCCCACGGGGAAGTAAGGTCCGTACCTGAGAGATAGTCAACATCCGGAACTTGTCGCAGAGAATGTAAGAGTTTAGCTTTGACAAGTCCCGGTCCACTCTCAATGCCGACAAGCCTTTCTTCGGAATTGTGAACAGGCGGCCTTGGAACTTCGTTGATCGGTCCCGTTTGATTGCTTTCTTCTTGAGTAACTCTGTGATTTACTCTTTCAGGATGGGAGTGGATTTCTGGGAGAGGGTCACTGGTGGAGGAGGAGGACCTTGTGGCCATTTCCACTTCAAACCTTTAGGGATTATGCTATGAGCCCACGGACCGAAGGTCCAATGGTCTTGAAAGTGGTAAAGTCTCTCCCCTACCGGGACTACCTCGTTGTGAGGGAGTGAACCTAGGGGAATCCGGATGCATAGCCGACGAATCAGAAGAAGACTGTGATGTCGAGTGGGTAACTGACTATTGATGGCAGTGACCCCGGTTCGTTTTGTAGAGGGCAACTCTCTGCTTCTTCTTGAAGAAAGCTTGCTTTTGGTCTTTGACCTTCTTTCTGGCAGTGAAGCCCCGCCTTTCCTACAATTTTGGGTTGCTCTCGTATCATCTTGTAGAACCTTGTTCACCTCCTCCTGAGGGAAGAGGGTTTTACCTCATCAGGAGGAACTATCAGCCTGCTCGATTCCTGTCTGATAGAGGCCTCAGACAGAACGTATTTCCCACAACTAACCCGATCAGACCACCAAACGTGTAGGTTGAATTGGAAGGGCAGAGATTGGTTCTTCCTGAATATCCGAAACAAAGTCTCAGTGGGATAAATCGAGGCTAGGGTCTCCCCGAGGTGGGGTCCGGCTCTTTAAGAGCCGGTATGGCCGAACATTCTTTGTCAGTTTGAATAGTAAGATCTGTCCATTTATCCATAATAGGCAAGGCAACAATGAGAGCATCTGTAGATATGGCGTATTCCCCATTGTGTGGGGTGAGCTTGGAATTATCGTACCCCCCAGACCGACAACATCCTGGTCCAGACAGATCGGGCCTGCCCTTTAGGAAATAATACCGTTACCTTCGGTACCTTGTCTAACCTAACCAAGGCATGCTCTTTCAATCGAACGAATCCGTTGAATGGGAATTCTAGTACCTGAGAGTAAATTCTAGGTCCCCCAGAGGGCGGACGTCTATGCCATCCAGAGTTATGGTACCATCTATATATGGAACATGTAAGGCAAATATCTATGCGTTGTTTTTATCGAAGGAGGTTACTTCGATACGCCTGGGGCTGTAGGGGGAGTCATCCGAGTTCCTGAACGGATCCGACTCACCACCATATCTTTGAGCTCCGTCATAGCCCATTGGCTTTCCCTAGAATGTGTTGCTTTTAGCAGTCACGGTTTTATGCAAGGTAACATGAACATCAGGATCCTTTGAGGGTCCTAGGTCGGTGACGCAGGTAATTGCAAAGCTGAAGGCTCAAAACTCATCCCCACCTACCTGCCCGTCCATGGGGTCGACGTCCAACCTTAGAGAGGACACTCCGAGGAGATAGGGACCTCTAGATGGAGCATTTCTTCCAAACCTTGATACCCAAGGGCGGAGAGCCTCTCTTGCAGGCCGGAGAGATTCATCATTATCCTGAAAGAAGTGAGGGGAATAGTGATGAAGGAGAAGACCGTTCTCCTCAATAAGCAATGCATACATTAATCCGGATCAAATTAAATCATCGCCAAAGGATACCAAAAGGAAACATATTAGAACCAACTTACATCATGGGTCCGGAGTAGCGAGGACAGCTCGTAGCAGAACGTGCATGACTCCGGGAACCATACCAAGTAGGCGGACCTTCTGTAAAAGAAAGGGGACATAAGTCTGGATGTTCCTTGAAACTTTGGTTAGTGATCCTATTCACAGGCTGGGATCAGCCGTATAACTAATAAAAATGCCTATATTTATGTATATATTTCATTCTAACTATGTATAAATATGGATAAATATCCATACAACATCGTGTTCAAATAGAAATAAATTAATTATGCCTATATTTATGCATATATTTAATTCTAACTATGTATAAATATGGATAAATATCCATACAACATCGTGTTCAAATAGAAATAAATTATGCCTATATTATGCATATATTTAATTCTAACTATGTATAAATATGGATAAATATCCATACAACATCGTATTCAAATAGAAATAAATTTCCACTCAGTACTTGGAACCGAACGCTAGCCCCTTCTAATGAAAAGCCAGGTCGAAACCAACCATGCCATGAGAGGCTATCTACTGTTCCTTGAGACTCTGGTCAGTGAACAGATGAATCAATAGAATACTAATATCCAGTAACCACATAACATGTAACTATAAACCTCATCGGTAAAATAATGTTAACCCCGGTTCTGAACGTCTGAGTCAGGGGTGGCTAACCTATGGCGCATGCGCCAACAGTGGCGTATTTCATGATTACAAGTGTCGCACTATACCCCAAAGATAGTAAATTGAATGACTTTTCCTTAAAATTGCTAATTATGTTCATATATTTTCATTAGGACTTTCAAGAATAGCTAATGAATATTACCAACGCAAATTCAAAGTGTCATTAAAGTAAGTACAGTTTTCTTTGTATTCATGTTAAATCCTTTTCTTTACAGCTAAAACCAAAGATTGGCCACCCGTGGTCTGAGTGATCTCTGTTGCCACCGGAGATCCGGTGACAAAGGTCCGTCATAGTGAAAACGTGAACATCAGCGGAAATCTAATATTAACCTCAATGCTGAACGCCTGTACGATATCCGATTAAGCCGGAGATTCGATGAAAAGGACCGTAATAACGATATTGTGATTATTCATGAAAAAGGGTTCATACCCTGGTTCTGATCGTCTGATTGATCAAAATGTTAACTCCGGTTCTGATCGTCTGATTGATCTCTGTTTGTACCGGAGAACCAGTGACAAAGGTCCGTCATCGTGAAATCGTGACCCTCAGCGGTACGATAACATTCCTCAATACTGAATGTCTGTGTTATCTCCAGTGAAGCCGGAGATTCGATGAAAAAAGGGACCGTAATAATGTAATTGTGATCAATCATGACAAAGGTTCGTGTGCAAAAGGCCGCAGCCGGAGTCTGAGTGCCGGATTTGACCGTTGCAGTTAGTTGAGTGCAGTATTACTGAGTTAGCAGAAAAGTAACTAGACCCAGAATCACATAAACAGTAGCGAAAGTATTCCACCTAAAAGAATTTATAGACTTCTATAATCAATAACTACATTTTGTGTGAATATTTATAGGGTATATGAGGAATTTTGGAAATATCATTAGAATTTTACATCTTTACCAAATTTTATAAAGAACCTTTGGCAACGCTGCTTTCATGTAAACAACACTTGAAACTTCAAGCACACGAGTAAACGTGTAGTTGTGGTGGAAACTACGACTGATTTAGTTGTTTCTTATAAGAATATGTAATAGAATTGAGATAATCGGCATATAGCTAATAAATATTAACTTGAACATTTCATAATACACCCAAAATAAGAAAAGTTACTGTGCCAGACAATATTCACGCAAGAGTCGCTGACCATGGATTTCTGCTAAGAAGTTTTTTAACCCTTTTACCCCCAAAGGACGTACTGGTACGTTTCACAACAGCCATCCCTTTACCCCCATGGACGTAGCGGTACGTCCATGCAAAAAAATGCTATAAAAATTTATTTTTTCATATTTTTTATAATTTTTTAAGAAAATTCTGGCATTTTCCAAGAGAATGAGACCAACCTGACCTCTCTATGACAAAAATTAAGGCTGTTAGAGCAATTTAAAGAAAATATGCTGCAAAATGTGCTGGGGAAAAAATAACCCCTTGGGGGTTAAGGGTTGGAAATTTCCAAAGAGCCTGGGGGTAAAAGGGTTAAATCTTCATTTTTTTTTTCTAAAACTGCTTTCCTAACGGGAAATACGGTATATACTGTATATACATATATATATATATATATATATATATATATATATATATATATATATATATATATTTTAAAAAAATAAATTAGATATCCTGTTTTCAAGATAAATAAATTATAATACTGAGTGAATTTTACCTGGTGAAAGTTTTTTTTTACAGTAATAAATAGCTTTTTTTCTTTCTCTTCTTTATTTTTATTTTTTTTTTGGGGGTGGGGGGGGGGGGTGGGGGCGGTTTCAGGATTTTGGGATATTCGGCTCGCCTAGCCTTGGACACTGCTTAGTTGAATTTGTCATTGGCGAGTACAATCGTAGGGCCACTAGCTATTCATGGCGAGCGCAATAATAAAATATAAAAAAATAAATAAAACTAATAATAATAATAATAAAATAAATAAATCATATCTGCGTCCTGAATTTAACGTCGTAAATTTTTGGGCAGCAAGTAAAACTATCGTCGAATTGGAAAAATGAAGCGAAAGAATATGCAATACTATTGTAGACTCGCCCTTCAAGAAATCGACGAAAATCGGATGTACTGTACGTGTTTTTTTGCAGTTTTTCCTGTCGTGTGTATCGTAAACGTTGTCAAGTATAATGAAGCATATATATTGATTTTAATAGTTATTTTCCAGTCAGTACTTTTATTCCATCCAGTACTTTTATTAAATTTTTAGGTTTTTTTTCCGGGCAGTACTTTTATTCCATCCAGTACTTTTATTAAATTTCAAGATTTTTTCCACCTAGTACTTTTATTCCATCAGTACTTTTATTCGATACTTCAGAGTAGGTGTTTACGTTTTCTGCTATTTGTACGTAAACGTTTCCCGCCGTTTTCATCCTCCTCTACCGCCCCGCGCTTCGCTCTCGGACATCGCCTCACTCCAAAGGTAAGGTTCCACATTTTTGTTTACTTAATTTCTACTGTTTGCTCTAATTAAACACTTCTTTTTCAGAATATTAATGTTAATTTATTATGAAATGTTCAAAATACAGTACTTTTCATATATTTAGTACTGTTTAGTGGCGAATATCCTTTTTATAATCATTTAATGTGTTGTTTTTCTAGGGTCTGAAACAAATTGGGCTATTTACATGTAAAAGGCGACTCGCTACACGAAAAAATTACTTTACGAAAGCCCTTATGGAACCAATTGATTTTGTGATGAGGCATCACTGTACTAAAAGAAGAAACGAAGGAATTACACTAAACATTGATAATGTGGAATATATTTATCATAATAAAAAGTTTTCCAAGGAAGAGTTTGAATTTGGCCTATGAAATTGTAGTTCACCGGCCCAGGTAAAGATATTACAAGAAATCTAGCCCCTTTGTCAAAGGCCTATTTATTGGAATTATATAATCATCTTTGGATCAAACATCTACTGTATTTTGAAAGGCATGGAAACTTGCAATAATAATTCCAAATTCCAATAGCTAAACCAGGAAAAGATGTCAAAGCCAAAACAATTATAGAATTGTTTCATTGACCAGTTGTATTTGTAAATTACTAAAAAAAAAGGGAAAGCTATAGACTGAATTGGTGTTGACATCGTAACATTTTATCAGCCTCACAATTTGGCTCTCAATTTGAGCGATATACTTTGGACTCACTTTCTCATTTTGCAAATTATACCAAGGTTACCATTTGGGTTCTCGGCTGTTACTGGTATGCCCAATTCACTGGGGAGTAATGTAACTCCTTAAACCTTGAAGGAGGAGCTAGGACAATTCGCCGTAAACAAATTTGCCGTAGGACAAATGATTTTAAGACTTTTTGCCGTAAGAAAACTTGCCGTAAGGATATTTTGCCGCAAGGACATTTCGCCGTAAAATGTATATTTTTGTTTTTAGCTTATTTCTTTTAGAGATCAATGTAACTATATTCATATAGTTAGTCTTATTCGGAAGGAGACCGTAAACTCGTGGGATGCATGTATGTCCTTTGTTGACATGTAGATTATATAACTGAAAAGATTTCAGGACAAACCTTAAATGTTCCATCGCATGCCCAATTTGTATGTCTTTTTAGATCGTGTAACCCTGCAATCGTACCAAAGATCAACATTCTTTTTTTCATCTTACATTCCACTATCATAAAGTAGAAATCTTTCTCCCCTCTGTAAACACGCAAATTCTGTAGTGAACGACACCTTGTAGTAACGGGGGATTTTGAGGAAGGAGAAGTCTAATTGGAGAGGGATCTTTGGTGGTGGTATCACTCGCCCCAGTTTTAATACCGACACCCTTTAGAGGTGAGCGAGATGGATATACTGTATTCCTAGCATTCCATGCAACTTTTTTCTCTGGTATATTTAGCAGTATTTATACCTTTGAAATGGTGCTTTAAGGAACATTTCACGGTGAACAAATCACAGTAGCCACATTCTTTGACATTCAGAAGGCATACAATACTACTTGGAGGCATTCAGTACTAGAATCCTTACATGATATGGTTTTGAGTGCACCTTTCAATTTTTATTAGAAATTTCATTATTGGAAGAACATTCCAAACTCATGTAGAGAATGTTTATTTAAGAAGTTAAAACCTAGATTGTGGTGTTACCTCAGGGTAGTGATTCAAGTGGGACACTCTTTGCATTGGCAATTAATGACATGGTGGCTCAAATGCTCCAGGAAATGCAAAGTAGCCTTTATTTGGATGGCTTTGCGATATACTTATTCTTCAAACAGTCTTCGTCAACTACAAGGAATTTTAAACAACTTCATTTGAAAAATAGAAGTTTGGTCCCTGTCTGTTGGTTTCAGACTTTCTGCAAAAAAAACAAAAAACAAGCAATAATGTTCTATAAGAATACAGTATTAGATAGAAACAAAACCAAAACCAAGAATTAAACCTAACATTAGACAACAATAAAATTTATTTCCAAGATAAGGTAAACTTTTTGGGTCTAACATTTGATACTTGCATCAGATTCAAATGTAAAAATACTCTAAACCTTATGGGGTGCAAAGAGATCAATTTTACTGATGATGTATAAAGCATTACTGTTATCGATAATAGATTATGGTCGCCCGATGTATGGCTCAGGATCTGAAGCTATTTTAAAATCTTGAGATCCAATACACACTTCAGATCTAAGACTATGTAGCAGAGCCTTTATGTCTTCCCCCAAATAACTCATTGCTCTGTGAAAGTGGAGAACCAGCCTTGTTCCTCATCAAGATTTTGTGACCATGCGAAGGGCATTGAAGATTCTGTCCACTAATTCAACTACAAAAAAACTGCTCACCCTCAGCTACATATCCATAAACAATCATGAACCACCATTCCTAATAAGAGCAAATAGGTTATTACAATCTACAAACAAGAATGGACATTATTCAACCATCTTGCCTTCCTCTGCCTTGGACCTTAAAAAAACAAAAATATGCTCTCATCTTTATTATATGTCAAAGAAATATAATTATACTTCTAGGCATCTAAAACAACATTCCTTGGAGCATATTCAAAGGAAAGGACCTCATTATGCTATTTATACTGATGAGTATAAATCTTTAATGAGTACTGGCTGTTCTGCAGTGTCCTCATATAAAATTAGCCATCTCTCTTTCCCAGAGAAGCATCAGTATTTACCTCCGAATTATCAGCCATAATATTAGTAACTGACATTATTAAGTCTATTAATGATAGGGCGAATCATAAGTTTGTGATTTATACTGAATCAAGAATGCCATAGAAACCCTAAATGGTTATACTCATATAAATCAATTGGTATTGAAAATAAAAGAGCTCCTTGACAAATTTTACTCCTTTAGGGTAAATATAGAAATATGTTGAATTCTTGTCCATGTTTGGATTATTGATAATGAAAAAGTGGATGGTATAGCTAAATCTTCAATCAGTTTACCAAAGCAAGCTTTTACACTACACGTAAAAGATTGTTTAACCTACAAAAAGCATTCCGTGGCTACAAAATGGCAAGGTCATTGGAATTATTAATTTGATAGTAATAAAAAAAATAAAGCCAGTTGTTTCTCTATGGGGATCATCATTGCAAAGAGAAAGGAAGACAGACGTAATTTTATCGAGATTGCCCATAGGTCACACAAAACTTGAATGTGGGTATTTCTTCTGCACACCTCATGAAGCAGTATCCAGGTGCAATGAGCGTGACTGTATTTTAACCATAAAACATATTTTTATCAATTGGAATGTTTTCAAGAGAGATAGAGACTTATGTCTTTGTGAGAAAAGTTTTATTGGTCTTTTATCAGACTAAGACTTTCTCTATTTTTAGGATTTTTACTTTTTTAAGAAACAAATTTTATAGACAAGATTTAATTTCAATTTATCACAGATTTTTACCTCATAATTTATTTACTCTTTATCCATTATATATAGTATATATATTTTGTCTATTAAATTTAACATATATATTTTGTTCATTTATTTAACAATATAAAAAAATTATTTTCTTCCCAATGTTAATCGGGCCAGCTCTGTATAGAGTCGAGTTTGACTCATTGGGCTAGTTAAACTCCCTCTTTAATAATAAAAGTGTTTGTAGCAAAACAGCAAAAGAGGGTAACCATATGAATGGCAAGGTTTTGTATTCATGTACAAACAGACATTTGCTACAGAATATGACCATTTACTTTTGTGAAGTGAATTGTGTTGTGAGTATAGTTAGAGCTACTCTATTATTGACCTAACATTCACTTAGTACTTATTAAGGACTGCTTTTAACATTGATTTGACACTAACATTGGTTTCGTCTTATTCTGTTTCAGGCCCGAGCTAGTTTGCTAGATGGTATGATTGAATCTAGTGAAGGTTGCAGCTCGGAAACTGAGGAGGAGGAAGGAGCAGCTCATCAGTATTCCCAACTCAGGTCTATGCATCGAAGTAGACGCAAACGAAAAGGTATTTTACTATTTTAAAGATGTTTTGTGCTCATGATTTTGAGCTTTATCTCCACTGTAAATAGTTTGTATAGTATATTAGAAATTTTATGAAAATGAGATTGCTGTATAATGTATGCACATTGCTATCCTTTTAATGTGTGTGCAATAGATAAGAATGAATATTGAGTGCAGTACCAAATAATAGCTTCTAAAATGGCTAGCATTGGAAATCCTATGGCTTACATCAGGTTGAGAATTTTATTGCCTCTGTTTTTGTGTAGTTCTTTTGTCTACTTTTATGTGGCATAAAAATTTCTGAAACCGTATGAAAATTGTGTTGGATGATCATCATCATTATTTGTTAGGGTTGAATGTTGTAGTTAAATTAAATCTCAGGTTTCATAGAATTCCTTTATTATATTTCATTACAAAAGCTACAAATGTTTAAAGTGTTTTTTATGAAACTCCAACTACCAATTGTCAGTTAAATTAGATGCCAGGTTTCATAGAATTCTCTCAATATATTTCATTACAAAAGCTTCAAGTGTTTTTCTTGAAACTTCAACCACCAGTAGTCCCGTGGCTCATAACACCAGCCAGCAATTAAATTTTCTTTCCTTGCATTCTAAGACTAATACACCAATGCCCCGCTATACGAATGAGTTCCGTTCCTGAAGAAACGTTCATTAAGCAAAAATTTTTTCATCAAAGCACATTTTCCTATTTACTTCAATTGTAAAAATTGAGATACGTTCCTACGAGCTCACTAAAATTCACTTGCTTCCCAATATAATGCTCAATATACAATAATGAAATAAAAAACCTGAACATATTTGGTTTATTAACATTAAGAAAGGTAATAATACCCAGACAACAACAGTTTAGAAAGTATATTTTGTTTCCGAGTAGCAAAAAGGAAATATTCCACAATGATTTTTTTAATATAGTAGTGTCCCCTTAAAAATAAAAGAAAACTCTGTTAGTCTCATTATGAAGAGTGCAAGCAAAACAAACATAATCTACTAATTATACCGTAATTCTAAAAAGTTAGAAATATGTTTTACTCCAATAATTTCAAGATTAATAACAACCTAACAGTTACAAATTAATGATATAAATGTCTTGTAAATTCACACAGTAAAATAATTTTCAATCCAAACACAATGAATGAATGTAAATAAAAAAGATGAAAAGCAAGAATGGTCAGTTTGGGGTGTGAAACCCACTGTCAAGTCAAACATTAAACTTTTATATGCCATTAAACTTGACAGTAAATGAAATATGAGAAAAGTATTTTAAGTATAACTAGTTCATATAGTATGGTGAAGTGATAGTTTAACCATTAATTGTTTCGTTTTGGAAATAAAAACAAGATCCTTCAGAAGTTGGCCTTGATTAGCTGATTTGTAAAGCATCGATGATATTGTCCAGAAACTTATAAACAAAACAAATCGAAAAGATTAATACTGTTTTATCAAAATCTTGTTTATATTAAACATGGCTGTTCATTCATTTGTTTCAGTGTTTTGATCCACATAAGGTGGGGCAATTTTAAACGAATGAACAGCTGTATTTGATATACAAAAAGATTTTGATTAAACTGATGTTTCACTTAACTTTATCCAATAATAATGTAGGTTACATTAGTCACATATTAGTATTGTATTGAAAAATAAAAAGTGAATCAAGTAATGTTTTCTATTGTTTTCGTTTATGAATTTCTTGACACTATCGTCTATGCTTTCTGGATCAGCTGATTAAAACAAACTTATGAAGGATAATATTTATTTGCCAAAAGAAATATCCTGCAGTTCCTGTTGTGCGCCCTGCGCGCCATCAGTCTCCTGAGCGCCCTCGCGATCCTCAGCTTGTTCCTGCACAACATCGCTCGCGTTCTCCAGCGCGTGTTTCTAAAGCACACGTTCACCCACGCGCCCACGCGCTTCCTGTTCATGTTCCTGTTCCTGTTCGTGAAAGTTCGCCTTTGCGCTCCGCGCCGACTGTTCCTTCACAGGATTCCACGCGTTGCCCTCTTGCTCGCCAGCGATCACCAGCTCGCCAGCGATCACAGACGATTCAACAATCGCCTGCTCGTCAGCGTTCTCCTACGCGTCAGCGATCACCTGTACATCGGCGATCTCCAGACCGCACGTGTGACCTATCGCCTGCGCGCATGCGTTCTCCAATGCGCCGTCGCCCAGAAGATCTGGAAGGACATGGGTCGCCCTCTGTTAGCTCGCCCTCGTGCAGTCGTTCGCCTGCACGACCTACGCGCTATCGCTCGCCAACGTGTCACCATGCGCCAACGCGCCAACGCTCGCCTGCGCGCCAGCGTTCACCAGCGCACCACCGATCGCCTGCTCGCAATCGCTCTCCCACGCGCTACAGGTCTCCTGACCAACGTCGCCAGCGATCTTCGGAGCGTTCTTGCTCGCCCGCGTGACAACGCGTTCCCTCGCCGACGCGCCAACGCATTCGTTCACCGGCTCGCCCACGCGCTCGTTCGCCTGTACGCCCTCACGCCCACTCGCCTGCGCGCCCACGCGACCGCTCGCCTGCTCACCCGCACTACCATCGTTCGCGCCGAATTTCGCAGCCCGTGACAGCAGCAGGAACGCGTGTCACCAGACCGTGCTCAGGATCGCCTCCACCAAAGCGCAGGACCCTTGTGCAGGACAGGGAAGACACTTCAGAGAGGTCAGTGCGTCTTTCGTCCCCTTTTCCTTTTCAGGCAGGTCCAGTGGTGTCCACTCCGAAGGATCGCCCGATCCCCTTCCCTCCAGCGGGGATTTCGGACTCTGTGTCCGTGGAGCGACAGACTTGGTTTGGTCCTCTGATGCGGGCGTTAGTGAGGGTTAAGAAGCCAGCACTCGCCGATCAGGGGAACAAGCCAACGACTGCCTCACCTCTGCTGAAGAGAAAGAGAGGAGTGGACTTCGTGGTGACTTCCCCCAGGGAGAAGTTGGTTCCTAAGAGGTCTGTCGGGAAGGCCCCATCCCCTTCACAGGCGTTTTCTTCTTCTTCCGTGGACGAGGCTTTTCCGTCCTCGGGTGAGTCCAGTGAGGTGATAGCCTCCCCCTCGGCACCAAGGGGGGAGTCTTCTCTTCATGGAGGAGAATCGTCTCGCGCGGAAGGCGCTCTCCGAACCTCTCTGTTGGGATCCTGTATCCCTCCCAGGAGGGAACCCAAGGACTCCAAGACCATCCCGAAATCGTCTTCAAGGATTCGCCAGGAACCCGCTGCTTCCCGGGAGAACGTCCACGCTTCGCCCCAGGAAGAGATTCCGGGGACGGGAGACTTAGCTGCCAGCCTGCAAGGAGGAGACCAGCAGGAATCTGAACATGCCTTCTGGCAGGTCCTGAGCCTGATGAGGCAACTCAACGGGTTCATGGATCCTGTGATCGCCCCCCGAGAAGGCAAGGACACGGTCCTGGACCAAGTGTTCGATGTTCAGAAGGCCCCTAAGACCAGTGCGGCTCTGCCCTGGTCTCGGGGATTGAAGAGTGCCAGAGCCAGGGCCAATGCCCAGCTCGCGATTCTTGCCTCCTCCAGTCGTTCCTCTGCCGGGAACAAACTCATCCCACCTCCTCGTCTCCAGCAGAGGAGGTATTTTGTGATCTTGGGTGAGTCTAGTCTCGCTCTTCCTCTCCATCACTATGTAGAAGAGCTGGCTAAGGGAGTTCCCCTCGAGAAGCTCTCCGCCCGGCAGGTGTCGTTCTCGGCGTCGGAGATCCTGAGCCATGAGAAGGTCGCGAAGTGCGCCATGCAGGCCACTTCGTGGCTGGATATATGGCTAGGGACTCCGGGCATCCTATTGCGCTCCGAGGACTTGTCTAAGGAGACCAATAGGAAGGCCCGGGAGACCTTCTTACTCTCGGGCACCCGCTCCATCGAGTTCCTGGCGCACCAGGTCACCACCCTGTGGGCCAACTCGGTGTTGAAGCGGAGCGATGCGGTGACCGAGAGGTTCCACCCAAAGGTCCCCGCCGTGGATGTCTGTAGGCTCAGACATGCTTCCCTCCTTGGGGAGAATCTGTTGGAGCCACAGGACATGGAGCGAAAGGCTGAGAGGTGGAGGAAATCTAGCACAGACTCCCTCCTCCATAGGGCCCTTACAGCTCGGCCCTATAAGCCTCCAGCTCCGCAGCAACAGCAGCAGCAGCCTCGTAAGGCACCGAAGCAGGCACCGGCAGCTAAGAAAGTGGTGTCTAAGCCCCAGCCCTTTCCAGCCAAGGTCAAGAGGGGCAGTAAGTCCTCCAGGGGAGGCAAGACTCCTAGAGGGAGCGGCCGCGGCCGCAAACCCTAGGAGTGGCAGTCCCCCCCGCGTGTCCACCTGTGGGGGGATGCCTTCAACGTTGCGTGCACAGGTGGCAGCAACACGGGGCCGATGCTTGGACGGTTTCAGTGATTGGCCAAGGCTATCGCGTCCCGTTCATAACATCTCAACCTCCCCTGACAGCGAATCCAGTGTCGTTGAGCTCCTATGCCACGGGATTGGCAAAGGGGCTGGCCCTTCGGGCGGAAGTCGAGACCATGCTCAAGAAGGGTGCTCTCCAGGAGGTCGTCGACGGCTCCCCAGGCTTCTTCAGTCGACTCTTTCTTGTAAAGAAGGCGTCTGGAGGCTGGAGACCTGTCATCGACCTCTCGGCTCTGAACGGGTTTGTCAAGCAAACTCGGTTCAGCATGGAGACAGCGGACACGGTCAGACTTGCGATGAGACCTCTAGACTTCATGTGCACACCGGATCTAAAGGACGCGTACTTCCAGATCCCAATCCATCCGTCTTCCAGGAAGTACTTGAGATTCTGCTTAGACGACAAGATCTACCAGTTCAAGGTGCTGTGTTTCGGTCTCTCCACAGCTCCTCAGGTGTTCACCAGAGTGTTCACCCTGATTTCATCTTGGGCGCACAGGAACGGCATTCGTCTCCTTCGTTATCTGGACGACTGGCTGATCCTAGCAGACTCGGAGTCGACCCTTCTTCGGCACCGAGACAGGCTTCTAGGTCTTTGCCAGGATCTGGGGATCGTGGTAAACCTCGAGAAGTCCTCTCTGCAGCCGTCCCAACGACTGGTTTATCTAGGCATGCTGATAGACACCAATCTCCACAAAGCCTTTCCATCAGACGACAGGATAGCAAGACTGAGGGTGGCGGAACCCTTCCTCAGGCGAGAAGAGCTCCCCGCCCAATCGTGGTTGCGTCTCTTAGGTCACCTGTCCTCCCTGGCTCGTCTGGTTCCAAACAGCCACCTCAGGATGAGATCCCTACAGTGGTGGCTCAAGTCCCGGTGGAATCAAGGATCCGATTCCCCGGACGTTCAGGTCCCGATAGGATCTTTGGAACGGACGGACCTGCGGTGGTGGCTGGTTGACGAGAACATGCGAAAGGGAGCGAGTCTTCTCGTCCTCCCCCCGGAATTGACACTGTTTTCAGGTGGGGGGCGCACGTTCTGAACCAGAGGATCTCAGGCCTTTGGTCAGAATCAGAAAAGTGCCTGCACATCAACTTGCTAGAATTGAAGGCCATCTTTCTAGCTCTTCAACAGTTCCAACGGACCCTGGCGGGTCATTCCGTGGTGGTGATGAGCGACAACACCACGGTAGTGGCTTATATCAACAAGCAGGGAGGCACTTTTTCGCAGCAGCCATCCCATCTTGCAGTAGAGATTCTGAGGTGGACCGAAGTCCACTCGATAACACTATCAGCTCGCTTCATTCCTGGCAAGAGGAATGTGCTCGCCGACAGTCTGAGCAGGGCCTCGCAGATAGTGAGTACCGAGTGGTCTTTGGATCCTCAGATAGCCAACAAAGTCCTGACTTTGTGGGGTTCCCCGACCGTGGACCTGTTCGCGACAGCGTTGAATTTCAAGATGCTTTCCAGCAACGGTGGGACAACATCGACGTGTACGCCTTCCCACCGTTCTGTCTGATGAGAAGGGTGCTCAACAGGACCAGACTGTCGGTCAACTGTTCGATGACTCTGGTAGCTCCGCTATGGCATCACGCTGAGTGGTTCCCGGACCTTCTGCAGCTCCTGACGGAGCTCCCGAGGGAACTTCCTCCACGACACGAGCTTCTCAGACAACGCCACTCCAACATCCCTCACAAGGCCGTGGCCTTGCTTCGGCTTCACGCTTGGAGACTATCCAGCGTCTCCTCGCGGAGAGAGGCTTTTCGCAACAGGTTGCGGAGAGAATGTCTCGGCACCTGCGAAAGTCCTCTGAGGGAGTCTACCAGGCGAAGTGGAGAGTCTTTTGTGGTTGGTGTCGTGGGAGGGGTATCTCTCCACTTGATGCCACTATTCCAGCAATAGCGGACTTCCTCGTATATCTGCGGGAGGAAATGCGCCTTTCTGTCTCGGCAGTGAAAGGCTATCGCTCAGCCTTAAGCTTGGCTTTCAGGGTGAAAGGCGTGGACATTTCTTCCTCGCTAGAACTCTCTCTACTCATACGTAGCTATGAGCTTACCTGCCCCCAGTCGGAAGTGAGACCTCCTCCTTGGAACGTGGTTCGGGTCCTCAGGGCTCTTAAGAGACCTCCCTTCGAACCATTACGCCAGGCCTCCGATCACCACCTGTCTTGGAAGACTGCTTTCCTGCTCGTTTTGGCTTCGGCCAAGCGAGTTAGTGAACTTCATGGTCTCTCGTACGACATCGCCCATTCAAGGGGATGGGGGAGGTAACGTTCAGGTTCGTCCCTGAGTTTGTGGCCAAGACTCAGAATCCTGGAGTGCCGGATCCTCGGTTCGACTCTTTCAGGATCGCGAGTCTCCGCTCTGTAACAAGCGACCCAGACCAGCTGCTACCATGTCCAGTGAGGTGTGTGAGGTACTACTTGAAGAGAACGGCTGCAGTCCGTCCTCAAGTGCAAGCATTGTTTGTGAGCACAGGCAGGACGAAGAGGCGGGTCACCAGAAACACCATCTCAGCTTGGATTCGAAAGGTTATCCACCACGCCTTGAATCCAGACCCTTCTCCGTCACGTCGCCCTAGGGCACACGATGTCAGGGGTGTTGCTACGTCCCTGGCCTTCAAGAGAAACTTCTCTGTGACGCAGGTGCTTCAAGCTGGGGTCTGGGAGCGTCAGACGACCTTCACAGCCCACTACCTGCAGGACGTGACCCACAGGAGCCTCGATACGTTTTCTATCGGCCCTGTGGTGGCTGCACAACAGCTGGTCTAACCTCAGGCTCCTTTATGGACAAGTAGCAGTAGGTTGAGGGCGTTGTTACCTGGTTTTAGTCTGCGTGAATGAAAGAGTATATCTGACCCTTACTACTTTCTTCATTCTCCCCTCTCCCCTCTCTTGGGGAAGCAGCATCCTGGTCCTCGCATAGCTGACCTCGACCTCTGCAGGTAACCCATGCTTCCTTGTGCTCCTAGTATTAAGCTTAATACTGTTGCGTCCCCCATACCCTGACGAGGTGGTATTGGGAACGTCCTATCCTAGATTCCTATCTAAAGGTCTCAAGGTCAACTTCATAGGACGAGTCACACTTTCCTCCACACACAACTTATGTAGGCCCTTCGTTCCTAGCGAAGCAAGGAACTTGTGAGGTGCAGGGGCTCCTTCTCTCAAGTGCTACTCACTGAGGGATGGAGTCCCCGGGCAAAGCCAAAGTCAGTAAGGCTGGGGACTTTCCACCCTTCCTGAGGGGTAAGTCACCCAATGTAAATAGCGTGGTTTGTATTTCGGTTACGGAACAAATGACAAATTCGGAGATAATTTGTATTTTTCCTAACCATACAAACCTTAGCTATTTACACATATTTGCCCGCCAACCCTGGCCCCCAAGTCAAGTCCTACCTCTAAGTGAAGTGAAGCAAATCACTGGTGTGTGGGGGGGGAGGGGTAGCAAGCTATCCCTTCCCCTACCCCCGCTAACTAGTGCGAGGGTAATTAACCCTCGTTAAAAACTATTGGCTCGTTATTTCAGCTACGCTAAAAGGTAAACCCAATGTAAATAGCTAAGGTTTGTATGGTTAGGAAAAATACAAATTATCTCCGAATTTGTCATTTTTCACCTTCAGCTACAGCTTGTTGTTTATATTTGGCAGTATATAGCCCTGATCTTTTCTCCAGAGTGAATAAAGGTATATGTGATGTGAAAATATATCAATCTTATTCTACTTAATTTTTAACAACTACTGCAATTCTTTACTATCGTACACTGATTGAAATACACATGAAACAGCTGTTGTCGATTCTATTATCCTTAACATGACCTGTTTTTTGTTCAGTTATCATTGTGGCTTTATGTGTTTATTATGCAACAATCATAACATTACTAACAATATTTTCATTTTATTTAACCCTTTTTTAATTAGTAAGATTTTTAAAGCTAAAAATTATTGATCAAAAATTTGTATATTCAAATTTTTTTGTATGGAAATTGATGCATGGAACAAAATTACTTTATTCATACCTTCAAAAAATCTTTCGTCGAAGCTTTGTATACCGGGGCATTGGTGTAGATTATCTGGATATACCATATATTTCCATGAAATGGGCAAAATTTTAAGACTAGTTTTGGATGAAAAAAGTCAGGGTTCGCCCATTACACAAGAGATACTTTTGGAATTATGAAAATATTTATTTTCTCATTATCTGTTTGTTGTTGTTAGGGTATTCTAATTGCTTATTGTTCATTGATAAGCTTGTTATTTGAAAGGATTTATTTAAAATCATATACAGTGATACCTCGGTAATCGACCATAATCCGTTCGGGATCAGTGTTCGACCTCCGATTTGCTCGAGTACCGAAACCTTTTTTCCCATAAGAAATAATGGTATTTATTTTTATACGTTCCTACGCACTCCAAAATGCCCAAAATATTAATAAAACGTGTACCTAAACAACAATAATTATTTAAATGTGTACGAAATTGGTAGGAAAACTATATAAAACTATTTTAAACCATTTACTGTACATACCTTAGAGCAGCGGTTCGATGGCATACAGGAATGGATGTGGAGAGGATGGAAGGGGGAGGTTACTGCTTGGAAGGAGAGTCCCCTTCCATGATGTGGCTGGGTAGTTCTCCTTCAGGGGTTTTTTTCTCTCTGCAGTAAAAGGTCGGGCAAATCTCCTTCAGGGGTTTTTTTCTCTTCTGTTTCTCTTCTTTGGAGGGGAATGAGGCTGGGATGTAGCAGCTCTCTTTTCTTTTATGAAAAACATGTCAATTGTCAGCTGCTTCTTTCTCTTCTGCACTATTCTTCTAAAGTGAGACATAACATTATCATTAATGTAGGTATTGGCCGGTATTTTCTTCCAAAATAACCTGGTCTCATCGCAATTGAAACACTTGCTGCGGGATCAAATTTTGTTCCTTAATGTATCGGTCGAATTCAACAACGTATTTTTCAGCTGCCGCCTGATCCGAACTGGCTGCCTCCCCATGCCTAGTCACACGGTGAATACCAGTTCTGTTCCGGAATTTCTCGAACCAGCCCCTGCTTGCTTTAAAAGTAAATGACGAATCACTTTCACTAGTACTGGCACTTTTCTTCACCAATTCTTGATAAATATGAAGAGCATTCTCGCAAATGAAAGCTTCACTTATACTTTCCCCGGCCAACTGCCTTTCTTTAATAAATATAAGGAGCAACTTTTCCATTTCCTCAATTGTGGCCTTTGCTTACTAATTGCTGTCACTCCCTGTGCAACATTAGCTTTCTTTATCACTTCCTTATTTTTCAAAAAGGTCGAAATGGTCGACTTCGCAATGCCATACTGTAAGGCTAGATCAGACACTCGTACACCATTCTCGTATTTAGCAATAATTTCCTCCTTCAACTCGATCGTTGTTCTCACTTTTTTTCTTATCCTTCCCCTTACCACTAACTTTCTTGGGGCCCATTATTATCGGCAAAAAAAGACAATAAAACGCACTAAATCACAATAAATTCTCAACACGTGTTGTCGGACTGACGCTCTCTCTTGAAATGATGCTACCCGACCAAGTGAGAGTAGCCGAGATGGCCGCTCATCTCACTCAGCCACACGTTCGGCTGTTCGAGTTCCGATTTTTTGTTCGAACACCGCAGCAAAAATTATGCTAATTTTTTTGGTCGAACTCCGATATGTTCAAATTTAGAGTTGTTCGACTACCGAGGTATCACTAATATACTCATTTTGATTACGGTATACTGTATAGTTTTATGTTCAGGTAAAATAAGAATATTTTGGCTACTGGTAAGTTTATTTTTATTTATTTATAGTGTACAGACTGTTGTGTGAACATGTCGATAGGCTAGCCAAATTGGTGGAAACCTAGAATTTTCCATATTTGTAGTTAATTTTTATACTTACATCGTAGTTAGAAACGATTGACGTAACAGCATATAATATGCTCAGTATAATCATATACAGTAATGCCTCACAACATGAAATTAATTCATTTTGGAGTAGGTTTCGTAACGTGATTTTTTCGTGTTTTGAGTCACATTTTACATGTAAATTGCCTAATTCGTTCCAAACACCACATTAAATCTTATAATAAAGCTACAGTATAACCACAGAGAAATACTTTACAGCCAAATAAATTAGAACCATTCAATATACTTAAACTCTCTGTTAATACCTGTAGATTAAGTAGTTATTACAACATAATGTACTATACTATTATAGTTACCCCTACTATAGACTACAGCTACATTTTCTATTGTGTAAGCCCATTTCTGGGGCTCAGCCATGTCTTCCTGATGGAAGGTTCCTTTAGGCAGCTTTCTAAGGGATATTAAGCTACAGTGATACTCCCAGAGAATTGACCATAGGTCTCCAGAATTCTAACTCCTGGCGCGAGTATCCTTAAGAAAATTCTTAAGGATATCGCATAATATCAGGGGACGTATTTCTTGATACGACACATGGCAATCTTCACCCCGAATAGAGTTTTCGCTCCGAGGGGGTGGAGTGGCAAAAATGAAGGGGAGCCATCATCAAGGTTACCCGGTGGATCCCCTTCCCGTACTACTACGGCAACTACTCATGGCAACTCATTTCCTTCTATAGTAGCCAATTAAGCACGGTGTATCTCCTGCTCGCTCTCGGTGTTTTATTACTATTCCTGGATTATTATCATGCATTCTCCAGCATCTTCATCCTCTGGAAAGCTGAGTATTTAATCTTTCCTGTGTATAATTTTTAGCTCCCTTCTCACAGTTAAATTAGCATAATTTAGATGTGTTTAGCGGAGCGCAGCCACCACTGGAGGCGACATTTTGGATGCTGTCGTACGCCATAAATGCTTTACTTAGTCAGTAGTACAACGTTCCCGGTATTTAGCTTTAATGAATTATAGCTATTTAGGCAAATTATACTAGTGAAGATCATATCATGCATGTAATATTTCCTCTTCTGTTTAACGTTTCCATTGTATACGATAGAGTCTCAGTGACGTAGCGTAGTCTAGATCCCGACTCAAGTTAGGCTAGCCTAATGCGTTTTAGTATACTTTAGTAACATTATCCCTGTTTACCCTCTTGTGTCGTTTTATCAATTCAGTCGGAGATAGCATATCTCCTAGAATTACTAACATAATTCGATACTCGTCTCTTTTAGAAATTTAAGGGTAAACCCTTCCTTCCCTCCGAGTGCCGCCATTAGGCGACAACCCTATCTTGGTCTTGCCATATAGTTGTGTACTCCGGCTTGACTGGGATAGTGTTTCTGTCTTCCCTCTTTGCCGGTGAGTATCACGGCTTTGAATTATGACAGTAACTCAGAGTATTCAGTCTTGTTGTCGACAACTCTACTGAAGGGGGATTAGTCATTCCCCTGCCGGTTCACAGTTGCAGGCATAGGAAGCCTGGCTTCCCTAGCCACAACCGAAAGTGGTAATACAATTGCCGCCACCTTCTCCCTTGTGGTCTAGAAGACATGTCTTGTATCTGGCAAGGTCTTAGACTGAGGAATCGTTATTCCTCTGCCGCCCAAGGTGGCGCCGGTATAGAAACTATGTTTCTGTATTTGTGGCAGATAGTGGGAGGCAAACGTGCCGCCTTCTTTCTATGCAAAATATAAGACCCTTTCCCTTCCCCTTTCTGTCCTTTAGTGATGGCCTGGCCGTCACAACATCTATGGCCGGTATTTGTTACGATCCTCGTGGGAATCTTACCAGGTTCTTTTGAATTGATTAATTAAATTTGGATAAATCAACAACAACCAATGGAAAAAGGAATATGGAAAGAAAACTCGCAAAAGAAAACATAATTTTATTTGCAACTAGTCAAAGATCAATATTTCTTGATTGAGTACTTGGGGAGCACAGAATTGAATAAAAAAAATCATCTGATTAAACTACACTTCAGCAAATAGGGGAACAGTCAAGAAAGCAGACAAATAATACTTAAAAGAAATGATGGTACTCTTCACAGCAACTCTTGACAGTTCAGGAACGTAGATATTTCAGGTCTGAGCGCTTCGTGGTTGGTAATAACGACAGGGTCAACTCGTTCTGACATCTCGGACAAGTTGTCGTAAGGCTGGTCACGTCTGCATTCTGGTCCTTACGTTCTCTCTTTTTCTGTGCTTGTTCTCCTCTCGTCCTCTCTCTCTCTCTCTCGTTCTCTTTTTCGTACTCCCCCTCTCTCTCGTTCTCTTTTTCGTACTCCCCCTCTCTCGTTCTCTTTGAAGTTTATATACCCCTGTATGGGAGGGGCTAATTATGGACAATACCCTATAAGGAAATTTTCTCCTTTCTTCATCCTCATTGGTTTTCCTTAAAACCACGCCTTTTTTATCACATCTTCCCGAACGCTCTGCTGGTGTAATCATGATCCATATGGCGCTATAATTGAAGCGAGACGTGTTTACCTTCCGTTAATGTATATTCTTTGGCGACAATAGGCTTTCCTTGTCCTCTGGGTTCTTCCATAACCCTGGCTCCTCAAATTGCTACAACAGACGATCCTTATGCCCAAGGTCTGCTGATCTAGGCACATCTAATAAATATCATGACCTCAATCAATGGCGGTGACAGTTTCCAGTACAGTAAACACTAGCGGGACCTCCTCTCTCTGCTTCTTAAGTGTAGAAAATTTACATGTTTTAACATTCTTTTCTATATTATTCTATCCACCCATGACAGTATTCTACAATCTCCCCTCTTGCCAGGCTGATTACGATGCCGGCTGGGCTCCCACAAAGGCGTCTTGATTTCCACTTCGACCTTCCCCTAAAGGAAGCAAGGCTCCGGGAAAGGTTGTACCGGCCATGACGTCTGCCAGTGGGAGACCCTTATAACTTTGTGTATTCTTCAGTCCTCTCTTGGACTGCCATCCACAAACCCTGGAACCGACAGAGCAGCCGGCAACAGATACTGTGGCTGGATGGAAGCTATAATTATTACATTCTCCCCCTTCCATTTGAATCCTCATTCTGGGAGAAGGCAGTAGAGACAGTAGTCCCTACAACCCTAGTTATTGTACTAAATTATAATACAACGGTAGCCCTTCTCTCCATGCTTTCTCTCTCTCTGTCGGCTAGTGCCGTCAGGTACTAGCCTAGCCAGTAGCATGCCGGCAGAACTAGAGTTTAAGATTATACAGAAGCCAGTATTTCTGCAGTGTAGTACATACTGCAGTTAGAAAACTATAGTATATAATATACAGTAGTATGTTTTCCAACATATTCTGTGTATCCTTTCACCGTCCGTTGTTGAGACCGTTAAATAATGTTGAAGTGAAGTATTCTTTCAATATCCTGATGAGCCATAGGTCATCAGAACATAATATCTTTACCCTAAAATATTAACATTCCAATTGTGGGAAGGTTAGTGCTAGTATACACTAACTTCAGCTCTAGAATTTAGAGCTCTTCCACCCTAGATTTCCCTAATAAGGAAATTTGAATATTAATATTGAGGGAGGTCACAGTAATTGCCTGGACAGGAGACACAGATATGTGTCTTTCCTATTTCTTTCTAGCTTACTATCCTAAGCTATAATGATAATAGTAAGTGCTAATTTAATGCATGAATTTAATTTATCAGTGGGATAAATTGCCCCATACTCATTTCACCGTTTTCTCTCCATACAGGAGGAGGCCAAGGTGAAGTGTGAGGTTGATATACTGTAACCATAAAAGAGTGAGAACTTTTGTGGCCACAGCATGTGCAGGTCTCATGCCCCCTGCTCCATCATGAAACCTTGAGATATTGGGATCCCAAGGATTGCAATGTCTGCTCTTCCTTGATGACCGAGGGTTTCGGCGATCCCAAGACGACGGAGTCGAGGGATACTGCGAGGGAAACGCTTTGGAAGTGGGTACGAGGGTTCCAAAAGAACTCTCCGGGACCGTACCTACCGAGCGACATGATAAGAAGCCTGCTGTTCTCTAAGGCAACAGCTGATGCCGTCGTACCTCAGGCACTACCCGGTCCTCCCTGCATACAACTTGCAATAGAGGCCGACATCAACAAGGCTCTACAAGGTATGGACATCCATCAGGAGAGGATGTCCGAAGTGTCCTCGGACACCGAAAAGGGCTCCTTCAAGGGGACCCTGAAGAAGAAGTGACCCAACCACCTGGAGAGGAAGATGATCTCGAGTTGACAGAAGCGGAGGACCCTCTTCTGTCTGTGTCGGCATTCCAGCCTGTGCCGTCAACTTCTTCGGCTCCAACCCCTCAACCAGACCCGCTGGGTCAAGAAATTATGGCCCAGATCCAACAGCTGGTTGACACTCTACGTCAGGAAAACGTAGATATGAGGAAGTAATTCCGGGAAGCAAGCCTCTTATTTGCTTCTCGTGGGTCATACAAGCGACCCAAAGTGTCTGACCTGCCACCATGCTCCGAAACCAATCCCTGGAGGTATGCAGAGTTCATGTCCATTATGAATGGGAAACTCTACATCTCGTAGAAGATGGGGCCATCCCCCTTGACGACATTCAATTCTGGCCAAACCTTTCGGCTTACCCGGAATGTTTCATCCGGCTGAAGAGTGAGCCAGCGTCCAAAGAAGAGACGGAACCCAAGGAAGTCATGGTTTTCGACCACGACAAGGCACAGGCTCTCTTGACAAGTAGCCTGAAGAAGGCAGGCTATAATAACTCTAAAGTTTCTGCGTTGAGCAAGAAGCACCCTACTTTCCTTGCTCCTTCATCCAGAGCTTTACCCTTCTCGTCGAAAGCTCTCCACAGTGTGCTTAAGGCAGTTGATGCAGGCAAACCATGTCCTACGCTAGAGGAGTGTAGGCCATTGTCTCTGGCCTTGCCCATGGGCGAGAAGAATTGGAACGAGGTCCACCTAACCTTCTCGGTATCGAAGCTCGACGCGGACATCGCAGGACAGCAGTTCAGTGAGAACCTCCCGAAGCTGTCGGACTTTCTCCTGAGAAGAGAACAGGAGACAAAAGAGAGACTAGCCGCCTCTCTGTCCCTCCAGAACTGCATGGAGATGTGTGCAGGTATTGCAAGCACCCCAGACATGTATACAGTCCTAGCCAAGATGCACATGGCTACCCTGGTTAAGGACTTGGACGCTTTTGTGAAGGCCAGGAGGGCCTGCAGAGAGTTTGTGTTTGCCGATGCAACGGTCAAACACGAGCCCAGGAAGTTGATCACTTCCTGTATCTGGGGCAAGGACCTCTCCCCAAAGGAAGCTGTCCAAGAGGTAGTTGCCAAAGCCGCCACGGAGAATAGGAATCTTCTCCAGAAGAGGGGCATCTCTGCCAAGAGAAAATCTTCCCCTGATGCTGGTCCCCAACCTAAGAGGAAGACGAAGAAGCCAAGACTGCCTTCTCGACCTGTGCAACATCCCACAGTAACCATGACCACAGTGCCCCAAATGGTTGCTCAGCAGCAAACCACTTTCTAGATGGTGCCTCAATAGCTGGTAGCCCAGTCACCAGCCTTTAACCCAGGTTTTGAGAGGCACATCACTACCTTTCGCCTGAAAGGTAGAGGATCTAGACGAGGCTCCTCAAGAAACCCGTCATGAGGTAGGGGAGGACGTGGACAAGGTGGCAAACCCTCCGGATCATCCAAGCAATGAGATGCTCCAGGTAGGAGGAAGACTTCTCCACTTTTGGGATCGTTGGACCTTCGATCCCTGGGCCCACAGCCTAATCAAGAATAGACTAGGATGGAAATGGAACATCTCCACCTTCATTTCCTCAATTCTTCTAACACTCCACCCCCTTATTGGAAGAATATACCTTAGAACTCTTGAACAAAAAGATTATAAGGAAAGCAGTCCATCAGATTCCAAGGAAGGCTGTTTTGTGTTCCCAAGAGGGACTCGGACAAACTCAGAGTCATTCTAGACTTGTCTCCACTCTACAAGTTCCGGATGTTAACCCTACAACACGTAAGGACCCTGTTACCGAAAGGGGCATACACAGTCTCAATAGACTTGGCAGATGCTTACTGGCACCTTCCAGTCAGCTGCCTCCTCTCCTCTTACCTAGGATTCAAGCTACAAAAGACAAAGTATGTCTTCAGAGCCATGCCCTTTGGACTAAACATAGCCCCAAGGATTTTCATAAAACTTGCAGACACAGTCGTACAACAGCTACGCTTAGAAGGCATTCAGGTAGCTGCATACCTGGACGACTGGCTGGTGAGGGCAGCATCCAAGACTGCTTGTCTGCAGGCAGCCACAAAGGTGATCCAGTTCCTGGAACATCTGGGCTTCGAGATCAACTACAAGAAGTCTCGCTTCTCTCCAGTTCAAGAGTTTCAATGGTTGGGAATCCATTGGAACTTGCAGTCACACCGCGCCTCCATTCCACCAAGGAAGAGGAGAGAGATCGTGGGTTCTGTCAAGAGACTACTGAAATCCAACAGGATTTCAAGACGCCAACAGGAAAGAGTACTGGGCTCTCTCCAGTTCACAGCAGTAACAGACCCAGTGCTAAGAGCACAGCTGAAAGATGCGTCAGGAGTCTGGAGAAGATATGCATCAAACGCTTGAAGAGATCAACAGAGACCGACACCGACCTTACTGCGATCGCTTCTGAGGCCGTGATCGAAGGTCAAGAGCCAAGCAAGGACTATTCCCTTACAACCACCTCAACCATTGGTAGGCATCCACACGGATGCCTCAACGGAAGGATGGGGAGGTCATTCCCATCAAAGGAAAGCTCAAGGGACCTGGTCATCCCTGTTCAAGATATTTCGCATCAACATTCTGGAGCCCATGGCAGTCGTCCTGACGTTGAAGAAGCTATCCCCTCACAGATCAGCCCACATCAAGCTGGTCTTGGACAGCGAAGTGATAGTGAGATGTCTGAACCGACAAGGCTCGAGATCTCTCTACATCAACTGCGTGATATTGGCCATCTTTCGCTTGGCAAGAAAGAAAAGATGGCACTTATCAGCAGTTCACCTACAAGGGTTCCGCAATGTGACGGCGGACGCTCTATCCAGGCGAAAGCCGATAGAGTCAGAATGGTCCCTAGATGCAGACTCATTCTCCTTCATCTTGGAAAAAGTCCCAGAACTGCAGATTGATCTCTTCGCAATGAGCGACGACAAGAAACTACCTCGATACATAGCCCCATACGAGGACCCTCGGGCAGAAGCGACGGACGCCATGTCCCTCGATTGGAACAGATGGACTCGCATCTATCTGTTCCCGCCAACAAATCTCCTGCTGAAGGTCCTCAACAAGCTGAGATCCTTCAAGGGGACAGCAGCAGTGGTGGCCCCCAAGTGGCCCAAGAGCAATTGGTTCCCTCTGGTGATAGAACTGAGGCTGAGGCTGTTTCCTCTACCGAACCCAGTTCTATCCCAACTAGTTCAGGAGTCGATTGTCTTCGCTTCATCACTGAGAACCCAAAACCTTCATCTCATGATTTTCTCGCCTTAGCAGTCAAGAAAAGGTTTGGGATCTCGAAAGACAGCATCAAATTTATAGAAGAATACAAGTCAAAATCAACCAGAAGACAATATGAATCGTCTTGGAAGAAGTGGGTCTCTTTTGTTAAAGCAAAAAAGCCGACAGAAATCTCGATAGACTTCTGCCTGTCCTTCTTCATCCACCTTCACGAACAAGGCTTGGCTTCCACCACGGTAACTACATGTAAGTCAGCTTTGACTAGACCTCTTCTATATGCCCTCCAGGTGGACCTGTCGAACGAAATCTTCAACAAGATTCCGAAGGCATGCGCTAGACTTAAACCAGCAGCCCCTCCGAAGCCCATTTTATGGTCTTTGGACAAAGTCTTGCACTATGCTTTGAACTTGAACAATGAAGATTGCTTCCTATAGGATGTAACACTAAAAGTAATATTTTTGTTTGCTATAGCCTCAGGGGGTAGAGTTAGTGAAATAAGAGCCCTATCAAGGGACGAGGGCCATATTCAGTTCATAGAAGAGGGAGAACTGAATCTTTTTCCCGATCCTACCTTTCTTGCCAAAAACGAGCTACCCACCAAAAGGTGGGGTCCTTGGAGAATCTGCCCTCTGAAGGAAAATGTCTCTGTATGTCCAGTAGAGTGTCTAAAGGTCTATCTTCGAAGAACTTCAGACTTAGAGGGAGGACAGCTCTTCATAGGCGAAACCTCAGGATCAAACTTATCCCTGAAACAACTGAGGGCAAAGCTCACCTACTTTATTGGCAGAGCGGATCCTGACAGTACACCCGCCGGTCATGATCCGAGAAATATTGCTTCCTCGCTGAACTTCTTACAGCATATGGACTTTGATAGACTCCGCTCATATACAGGTTGGAAATCCTCTAGAGTCTTATAAACATTATGTGAATCAAGTGTATGAAATCAAACACTTTGTGGTGGCGGCAAGTAGTGTTATAAAACCTGTCGTCTAGTGCTGCGATGAACAGTGAACTCTTTGGGACTTTACTGTTATTGGGTGAAAAGGTGTTAACACCTTTAAGTGTAATACCTTTTATTAAGGGTCACCCTGGTGCCCCTAGGACTGTTCTTTATAGGTGTAGAATCTAACCAATAACACCAGTGCTGTATACATTAGTACGCAGTGTTTGAACTCATCCAACATCTACAGTGAAATTATCTTAATAATTTTGCAATAATTTTGAGTGGCCTCTTTAACATATATTTCTTCCCTTACAGGTGATAAATATATATGTACCTTAAGAATGTTGGTTATGTAGTCTATGATTCTATTTTAATACATTCGTTGTTGTATTTAAGTTGTCTTTACAAATAAATACTGAAAATGTATTTGCGTCTTATTCGCCCCATAAGTAGCTGAATAAAACTAGCCAGAGTCTTTTAACTATTTCCTAAAATAAAATAAAACACTTGAAATTGCTTTTACGTGTGAACATACTTGTGGTAAGTTAATTCCATTTGTTCCTACGTATACAAACCTTCTCACTTCTATAGTCAGAGTTGACAGTTTCCCTGCAGGGGGCAGGAAGCCCTAAGCTAGTTCCAAGCTTAGCGGATATGACGAATAATGGTAGCGTCATATATTTGTGGTGTGGGTGACCATATAGAAGCTGACTCAAGGTTAAGGCACTTATACAAACCCACAGATATAGCACTTTCAAGTAATTCTCTGGTAAACTTCCATCAGGACGACATGGCTGAGCCCAAAAAATGGATTTTGAAGGAAAGCGAAAAATCTATTTTTGGTGGGTGAGATAGCCATGTCGTCCTGATGGACCCGCCCTCCTTTTCTAAGAAAAGGAGTATACATATGTAACAAATCCCCACCCGAAACTACTCTATCTGTAGCCATCCATGCTCAATTGCAACAAGGAATGAGTTGCCATGAGGCATCCACCGGGTAACCTTAATGACGGCTCCCCTTCGTTTTCGCCACTCTTCCGCCTCAGAGCAAAAACTCTTCGGGGTGAAGATTGCCATGTGTCGTATCAAGAAATACGTCCCCTGATATTATGCGATATCCTTAAGAATATTCTTAAGGATACTTGCGCCAGGAGTTAGAATTCTGGAGACCTATGGTCAATTCTCTGGGAGTATCACTGTAGATTAATATCCTTTAGAAAGCTGCCTAAAGGAACCTTCCATCGGAATGACATGGCTATCTCACCCAAAAATAGATTTTTCGCTTTGCTTCCAAATCCATTTTCTTCAACTTTTTTAATGGGTGATTTTTTTTATTCTCAGCCTGACTGGCAAATTTCTTTTTTTAACGTGAAACATTTTTCGCAAAGTGAGTCATAAAAATATTCTCATCTTTTTACGCAGCTTGAAAATTTTGTCAGCAGATTCTTTCGTGAAGAAAGGTATAACTGTACTGCAGTTGTGTGTTCAAGTAAAAATGATGAAATTAATCGTTTACATTATTTGGGGGTTGTCCAAAACTTTATAATATGCAGGTTACCAGTACCTACACGTTGGTATATAGTGAAATAATGATGCAAACAAGTTCAAATAAAGGAAAAAAAAACTTTTTATTTCATAAACTCGAAATTAAAAACCATCAAAATGAACACTCATTTTGAAATATAAAAAAAAGTGTCTCAAAAATATCATCAGGACAGCATCGACGTGGGTATCATCTTCGTTGCTTTCATTTACACCACTGTCGGTGTCATCCTCGAATAGTATATTGTTCTCCGTTCCATCTGAATTGTTTGAAATGCTTTGCTGTATGCTTAGAAATCCAAAATAGATTAAATAAAGACAATTTTATATCATACTTTTGCTAAACATGCCGCCTAAATCCGAAACCATAGCTTTGTTTACGGTCCATTGCCGATGATAACGAACAAATGATCACAATTACACTTGTTTATAGGTTAGCTTTGCAGCAACAAATATCTTACGAAGTAATGGCTATGTAATAACAGTATTAATAATGTTGTTTTACTTAGTTCATCCTTAGAAATTCAAAATAAATGAAATACGAGCAATTTTGTGTCATCAGTTTCCCAAAAATGCTGCCTAAGACATGAAACGTTTTGTTTACTTTTATCGCTAATCATAACGAACAAACGAACGCATTTACACATGCAAGTGGTAACTAATGATACTAAGAGCTTTTAGTAAAGATTTTATTATAAATAAAGATTATGATATGCAGTACGTGGTAAAATATTTATAATAAAAGTGTTGTAACAGGCTGGCCTTGAAATTGCCGGTTGCCCATTATAAGGAGTATATGATAAAAAAAGCTTTTTCTAAAGAAAATTTTGGGGTTGCCCTTTACTTGGGGTCGTCCTTTACACGATGTCTTCCTTTACTTGAGAATATACGGTATTTTCCTTTATTTCACAATGCACCTTTAATTAGATGTAAGTTTGATCTGATAATTTGTACTTTTAGATACTTTTAATTTGTAAAAGGAAAAATTGAGGTTTGAAATTTTTTTATCCCAATTACTCAAGCTGGTGAATTTTGTATATTTAACTTGAAAGAAATTTTTATTACCTGGAAGTTGACATTGAAATACAATTAGCTATTGTAATACTGTATAATATGTAGTAATTATTTTAGGATTAATATTTGGCTATTAGACACTTCAAAATACCCAGTTTTTAGGCTCAAGCCATGTCGTGCTGATGGAAGTTCCTTAAAGTAGCTTCCTAAGGGATATATGTACTACAGTGATATTCCCAGAGAATTTTACCTTTAGGTATCCAGAATTCTAACTCCTGGCGCGAATATCCTTAAATTTTCTCTCAAGGATATCGCATAATATCAGGGACGTATTCTTGACACGCCTCATAGCAATCGGTATCCCTAATAGCGTTCACGTTTCGAGAAGGTGTGGAAAAATAAAAGGGAGCCGTATCAAGGCTAGCCCGTTCTCGTACTACTATTGAGTATGATAACAGCGCCATTCCCACGATGGCGGACATTCCTTTTTTTGTAGCGATTTCGCTCGGTGGTATTCCCTGGTGATCTAACTTTTCGATCGTTTTACAGGATTATAATTATGCTTTCTCCATCTTCTTCCGCCTCTGGAAAGTTGAGTATCGGGTCTTTACTAAGAGTATATTTTAGCTCCTGTTTCACAATGAAATTAGAGTATTTTATTGTGCCTAAGAGCTAGGCCTGTTACTGGAGGCGCCGTCGTTCGTTAGGCATGTGTTATTTAGATAGCAGAAAGACTTCCAGTTTTAAATAGCCTTATTTAATTATTTTGAATATTTAGCTATTTAGGCAATTATTCTTGTAAAGATTTGATAATGTGCATAATTCTTTCCTTTTTCTTTGTCGATCGTATAGTTAGAGTTTCGGTGATTTAGGTAACCGAGATCTCGTCTAGCCTAGGTAACCTAACCTAGACGTTTTACTATACGTTCAGACATTCCCCGGTTACCCTCGTGTATTGTTTTCATTCAGTGGAGACTGATACCTCCTAGAATGTTATGAAACATTACACGTCTCTTCGGAGATTTATGGGCAATCTCTTTCCCTCATAGTGTAGCCTCAAGCTACATCCCTAATAGCCGTGCCTTGAATTTTATTCAGACTTGGCTACCTTAGGGTTTGTCCTGCCTCTTCCCTTAACCGTTGGTTGTGGTATACCAGCAGGTTTTGGGATTTAGTCAGAATCTCAGAGTATTTAGTCTTATGTCGGCGACCTGCCGGCAGGGCGAATGGGTTGTAGGATACCTTCATTCCCCTGCCGGCTAGGTGGCCGGCAATGGAGGTTAGCCCTCATTAGCCGCACTCGAAGTTATGGTAGGATACCATCTTCTCCTTGCAACTAAAAGACTAGTCCTGTGCCACAGTACTCTGGGCTGAAGAGTAATATTCTTTAGCCTAGGATAACGTAGCACTGGAACTGTTTCTTCTTTGTTGAGAGGAGGCGGCAGTGCCGCCATCCCCTTAACTGTGTCGGCAATCTCTGGGATGGAGAACTGAGTCTCTCCTGTTCCCTGGGATTCTGCCGATACTGAAACAGAGTTTCTTTTATCAGGTGGTAGGACTGACAATTTTGCCAGTTCTTTTCACACTCGTTACAGAACCCTGTTCCCTACCCCTCTGTCCACTTTTGATGGCTGAGCCATTGTCTTTCTTTAGGCCGGCATCTTGCAACCTTACCATTGCCGGTAGGTTGCCGGAGCCAGCCAGACTCCCTCTCTAGCCATGACTTTAGCTGACGGCAGGGCATACTGCCGCCAACCACATCATCTGCTGGCTGCTGTGGTCCCTGCCGTTAGCTGTTGACTGCCGGCAGCCAAGATGGCTGCCGACAGCTGGAGACTGTCGGCAACTAAGATGGCTGCCGGTAGCTGGCGGCTGCCGGCGGCCATGATGGCCGTGAGTGGGAAGTCCCTTCTGTCCCCAAGGTTCTTCAGTCCTCCCTTGGACTGCTGCTACAGGTTCTGTTGCCGGGGTACTGCCGGCCATTCCGGCAAAGATAGTGCTGACTCAGTTGGCAGCACGCCGACTGTACTGGTACTACTGGAGGCTTGCCGGCCGGCAGTGTATCAGCGGTACCTTGCCGGCAATAGTACTGTAGCTGCATGGAAGCCTGAATGGTACATTCTCCCCTTCTATTAGAATCTTCTTTCTGGAGAAAGGCAGTCAAATTAGACTTTTTGGGCTCAAGCCATGACGTCCTGATGGAAGGTTCCTTCGGTAGCTTCCTTGGGTATATTTAACTACAAGGATATTCCCAGAGAATTAAACCACAGGTTATCACAGAATTCTAACTTCTGGTGCAAGTATCCTAAAGGTTTCCCTTTAAGACATCGTATATCAACAGGGGACGCATGTATTAACACGCCACATAGCTATCTGCACCCCATATAGAGTTAACACTTCGATATGGAAAGGTGGAGAATAACTGGGGAGCCGTTCCACAGTTACACTCGTCCGTGGCTACTTTTGGTACTCGAAACGTAAACAAACGGGCGCCATTGATAAATGACGTCATGTCCGTCCTCATCCATCTGCTTGTAGCTACCTTGCTTAGACGGATTTCCCCTTGTGCTATTTTCATCGACTTGCATCGCCGTTGTGTCTTTACCTTCAGCCTCGCCTTCTTCTGGAAAGTTGAGTACCAGGTCCCAGTATTGTTTAAATAAGCTCTGGCCGTAAAGTAACTTCTACTTTTCGTAATATTTCGTGTTTTGTGGCGGAGCTGTGCTGCTACCGGACACGCCATTTTATGGCGTCGCTGTTCTCTTGCATGCCTTATTTAGCTAGCCAGAACAGCTTTTTCCGGCCTCTTAACTAATTGATATTGTTAGTTATATAGTCTTCATAGCTAGGAACTTCATATATCGTGTTTGAACGCTCTTTTATCCGGTCATCGTTTGACCCCATACTAGATAGCTAGCTTAGCCCCTAGGCTAGATTGCCTAGCACTTGTGTTCATGCATGATATATTCCAGTGATCCTAGGTTAAGTTATGAAGATAGTGGCATTATTTATCATACTGTTAACTATGATGTAAGTGTTTTTCGCCTTCAGGGACCATATAGGGGACCGGTTTGATTGCGTTCCTTTCTAACCTAACCTAAATGTAGGAACCCCTATATACTCCCTCCATCCCCTGCCTACGGGATTCCCTCTGCGTGGCCAGGCTTCCCCTTCTATATAGGGGAATCTTGCCCACAATCAGAGTATTTATCGCTTCTTTGTCTACCCTAAGGGAACGATCCCCCCTTAGGGTTGCGACCGAGAAAGAGGAACGGCTCTGCCCTTCCTCAGTTGCTTATGGCTAGGTTACTCATCCTTCCCTGCAACTTGCGATGTGTCTTTTAGCCTACCTAGCCTGGGAATTAACACTCCTTATCTAGGTTAGGCCTTTGGGGGGGGCGCTAGTTCTGTACTTTTATAGTTTGAGACGGTACTCTTGCACCGTTCTCATTCTGGTTACCTACCCTAGGCTAGGGAGCGTCCTCCCTTTCCTTGGTGGCCGTTCTTGTACAGAGCCTCCCCTATGGAAGACCCCTCTTCTTCTCCCTCCCCACCTATCCCTTTGGTGTAGGCTAGCCTATACACATCTGTCCCTAGTCCTACAACTCCTCCCTTGGGTGGAGTGATAGGGCTATCTTGCTCTCCTGCTGAGCAGTCCGCTCTGGTACACATACCCTTCATAGCGTCCTATGGGGGTAGCCACTGGCAGCGATTTGTCCAGCAGGGGGTTCCCCCTCTTGAGTGTACTCTAACCCTCCCTTGGGTTACCCTGGCACCCGGCCGGCTGCCGGCCCCCTGCCATTGGATGCTAGGAGTATCTACTCCTATCATGTGTACACTCTCTCTGGAGGGATGCCGGAGGGGTATGCGGTCTTATCCCTCCAATCCCTCCTTATCTGTCTCTCCATCTACCCTGGTGCCGGTCCCTTGCCGCCTCTACTGCCGGCGATACTGCCCTACACTTTGGTGACTCTCTTTCATAAGATACCCTCCCTCCTCTAAGTCGTCAGCCTTCCGTGTGCCGGGGCTGCCGCCTTCCGTCGGCATACAACCGATGATCCACCCCTCCCTTACCTAGTTTTGGTTGTCCGACCTTCGGGCCGGCCTCCGGCGTGCCGGCATTGATTGCCGGCGGTCTGGGTATACTACCATATACTTAATTGTCTTATGAACTGATCACCAAGCCGTCAGCCTTCGGCTGCCGGTGCCGCCCCCTCCCGCCGCTGTGTCGGCGGTCGCCAAGTTGGTATTATGCTTAGATTCTCAATGTGTCTGTCTTGATGCCTTGCACCCTGCTGGAGCGGCCTCCGGCGTTCCGTCGGCCTGCCGGCGCCCTCCGGAGGCGCCAAGGGACATGCACCCCTTCTACCTGTCGACAACATGCCGACAGTCCTACACTGCAGCCAGATGGCTTAGCCACTTCTATATATGGAAGAGACCGAACCGAAGGAGGTAATTGTGTTCGATCTCTCGAAGGCCCAGGCTATGCTAGCCAACACGGTGAAGAGTAGGGGCTTCACCAATTCCAAGATGCCGGCGCTTAGCAAAATGCACCCAACCTTTGTCGCACCGAACAATGCGACCTTCCCCTTTATTGAAAAGGCCTTCACTGCGGTATTGAAAGTAGTGGAAGAAGGGAAACCTTGCCCTATACTGGAGGAGTGCAGGCCCTTCTCCCTGACTACTCCCCCTGATGATAGACACTGGAAAGACGTCCAGTCAACATTCACAGTGGGGAAGTTAGAGCCTGACGTTGCTGGTCGTCAGTTTAATGAGGACCTCCCGAAACTCAACGATCACCTCCTTCGTAGGGAACAAGATACGAAGGAGAGGCTTGCCGCATCAATGTCCCTCCAGGTACAGCTTGAAGTCATGGCCGGTGACACTAGGATTCCAGACTTCTACATGGTCCTGGTCAAAATGCATTTGGCGACTGTCATGAAGGACCTGTACAGCTTCACTAGGGCTCGCAGAGCCTGTCGTGAATTCGTGTTTGCGAACGCTACGGTGAAACACGAACCCCGGAGGCTGATTTCCTCCAATATCTGGGGTAAACACCTCTTTCCCTCCTCCCTAGTGAAAGAGATTGCCGACAAAGCCGCCACGGAGAACAGGAACCTTCTCCATAAGTGGGGCATGTCGAAGAAAAGGAAATCCTCTCAGGACGATGGCCCTCAACCTAAGAGGAAACCTCAGAAGCCCAAACCCCAGCAACGTCAACAGAGACGGCAGTTTCCGGGTTCCGCTACTCCCCAAGTGGCAGCTCAGCCACAACAGACCTTTCAGCTGGTCACCCAACCAATGGTCTCTCAGTCACCGGTCTTCACCCCTGCATTTGAGCAGCAAACCACTACCTTTCGTCCCAAAGGTAGAGGCTCAAACAGAGGTTCAGGCAGAGATGTGTCTCGCCACCCCTCCAGAGGCAGAGGAGGAAGGGGAGCCAGCGGCTGAGGTAGCTATGCCTCGGGAAGCCAGAAGCAATGAAGTGCTTCCGGTGGGAGGAAGACCCCGCCAATTCCAGGATCGTTGGACCTTCGATCCCTGGGCACACAGCATCGTCAAGAAGGGACTGCTGGAGCTGGACACAACAACCCCCAGCCTTCCAGCAATTCTTCCAACAGTCAACCCCCCTCCTGGAAGAGTACATCCTAGAACTCTTGAACAAGAAGGTGATAAGGAGGGTAAAGTCAACCAGGTTCCAAGGGAGACTATTTTGCGTCCCCAAGAAGGACTCCGACAAACTCAGAGTCATTCTAGACTTATCCCCCCTCAACAAGTTCATTGCGAACAACAAGTTCAAAATGCTGACTCTTCAACAAATAAGGACCCTCCTGCCTCAAGGGTCCTACACGGTCTCTATAGACCTGGCGGATGCCTACTGGCACGTTCCAATGAACCATCACGCTTCCTCCTACCTAGGATTTCGACTCCAAAGGAAAAGTTACGCCTTCAGGGCCATGCCCTTCGGGCTCAACGTGGCCCCACGGATCTTCACCAAGCTGGCAGACGCCATCGTTCAACAGCTCCGCCTTCGCGGCGTCCAAGTGATGGCCTACCTAGACGACTGGCTGGTCTGGGCGACATCGCCCTAAGATTGTGTACGATCCTGCAACAAAGTCACCCAGTTCCTAGAACACCTGGGATTCAAGATAAACACCGAGAAATCTCGCCTCTCTCCAGCTCAGAAGTTCCAATGGTTGGGAATCCATTGGGATCTTCAGTCACACCGCCTTTCCATCCCACAGAAGAAAAGGAAGGAAATAGCAGGTTCTGTCAAAGAACTGCTGAAATCCAAACGGATCTCAAGACGACAGCAGGAACAAGTTCTAGGCTCTCTACAGTTCGCCTCTGTGACAAACCCAGTGCTTCGTGCACAGCTAAAGGATGCCGCGGGAGTCTGGAGACGTTCTGCATCCATCGCTCGAAGAGACCTCAAGAGACGGCTCCCAAACAGACTTCGGTTACTCTTAAAGCTGTGGTCAGAAGCAAAGGCCCTGAAAAGGTCCATTCCTCTTCAACACCCACTTTCATCGCTCAACATCCACACGGACGCTTCGCTGGAGGGTTGGGGAGGTCACTCCCACCAACGACAGGTTCAAGGAACATGGTCTCCCCTATTCAAGACGTTTCACATCAACATCTTGGAGGCCATGGCGGTCCTTCTCACCCTGAAGAAACTCTCTCCGCCTCCCTCGATCCACATCCGTCTGACTCTGGACAACTCGGTGGTAGTCAGATGTCTCAATCGTCAGGGCTCGAGATCGCCCCAGATAAATCAGGTACTTCTTCCGATCTTCCGTCTGGCAGAAAAGAAGAAATGGCACCTGTCTGCAGTTCACCTACAAGGATTCCGCAATGTGACGGCGGACGCTCTATCACGGACAAACCCAATAGAGTCGGAATGGTCTCTAGACGCAAGATCATTCTCCTTCATCTCTCGCCAAGTCCCGGAACTTCAGATCGATCTCTTCGCAACGAGCGACAACAATCAACTTCCTCGTTATGTGGCCCCGTATGAGGACCCCAAAGCAGAAGCAGTGGACGCCATGTCACTGGATTGGAACAGATGGTCCAGGATATACCTGTTCCCTCCCCCCAACCTTCTGCTGAAAGTCCTCTCCAAACTGAGAACCTTCAAAGGGACAGCGTCCCTAGTGGCTCCCAAGTGGCTCCGGAGCAATTGGTACCCCTTGTCCTGGAGCTGCAGCCCACGCTGATTCCCCTCCCGGGCCCAGTTCTCTCTCAGCAAGTACAGAAGTCGACTGTCTTCGCTTCATCACTGAAAGTCAGGGACCTTCATCTCATGATTTTCTCTCCCTAGCCGCAAAGAAAAGGTTTAGGATCTCGAAGAAAAGTCTAGACTTCCTCGAGGAATACTAGACCGAATCCACACGACGGCAATACGAATCATCCTGGAGAAAGTGGGTCTCATTCGTCAAAGCAAAAAATCCTATGGAAATCACCATTGATTTTTGCATGTCCTTCTTCATTCACTTTCATGGACAAGGCTTAGCAGCCAACACGATTTCTACCTGCAAATCGGCTTTGACTAGACCACTACTGTACGCCTTCCAGATTGATCTGTCCAGCGATATCTTCAATAAACTACCAAAGGCATGCGCTAGACTACGCCCAGCACCTCCGCCAAAACCTATCTCCTGGTCCCTGGACAAGGTACTCCATTTTGCCTCTAACTTGGACAACGATTCGTGCCCTCTCAAGGATCTGACTTAAAAAGTTATATTCCTTTTTGCTCTCGCCTCGGGAGCCCAAGTCAGCGAAATATTGGCATTATCAAGAGACGAGGGTCATATCCTGTTCGCAGATACAGGAGAACTTACCCTCTTCCCTGATCCGACGTTTCTCGCAAAAAACAAATTACCCACCAAGAGATCGGGCCCCTGGAGAATCTGCCCCCTGAAGGAAGATGTCTCTCTATGTCCAGTAGAGAGTCTCAAGGTCTATCTTCGAAGAACTTCAGACTTTGGTGGAGGTCAACTCTTCAAAGGAGAAACATCGGGTAGCGATCTGTCACTGAAACAACTAAGAGCGAAAATCACATACTGTACTTCATTCGCAGAGCGGATCCTAACAGTACACCCGCAGGTCACGATCCTAGAAAAGTCGCGTCTTCTCTGAATTTCTTCCAGAGTATAGATTTTGAAAGCCTCAAGAGCTTCACAGGATGGAAATCTTCGCGCGTTTTCTTCAAGCACTATGCAAAGCAAGTGCATGAAGTCAAACATTTCGTGGTAGCCGCAGGTAGTGTTATGAAACCTGCCGTTTAACTCTGCATAGAACAGCGAGTTACTTGGGACTTTAACTCTACGGGTGACTGTGTTGACCCTCGTGTGATACATAGTGATTTCATGGACACTTAGTGTTTCTAATAGATTGTTCTTACCAAGGTGAAATGTCATAGACTTCACATGAGTGCCACATGCCCTAGGGCATGATGTGTTTTTTCTTTGATAAAGACTGACGTTCCTCTGGAACTTGTGCTTTCTAATTTTGAAATTTCTTTCAGATTCAAGATTGAAGTCTTCTAATTTCTATGTACATTATTTATAATTGTAAATTAACTTTACATCCTTTATTGCATTTATTACTACTATAACCTGCAATTTATGAAATAAAATGTCTATTTTATTACTTGTGCGTCTCTCTTCGCTCCTATTACCACTATGAAATACTTGAATGTCATAGTTTCATTTACTCCTTTCCTTTGAAATGAGAAGAATAATATAATTTGTCTGTATTATATACTCACCCATGCTGTGTAATATTCCTACTCAAATACTTACCTTCGCCATACCTTCGAGACCAGATTGTTCTCTTAACCATGGAATATAGTGATTAACTATCACTCATCTACTCTTGAGAATGTTCCTACACGAATATTGACCATTCTGTCTTGTCTCCGAGTCCTTCATGAACTCTCCGCAGGGTGAGTAGCCCTTCGATGACCACTTTGAATTTTGGTATAACGCGTTGGGACTTTTCTGCCAAGGGGGCAGGAAGCTGGATCCCCACGGAACCTCTACCGAGGTCACTTTACATACCTCTATTCGAAGCCCTTGGCACTTACTCTAATAAGGGGAAATTTTCCACGATACATTGATTCTCTGGTACTCCTCCATCAGGACGTCATGGCTTGAGCCCAAAAAACGGATTTTGAGCGAAGCGAAAAATCTATTTTTGGGTGAGATAGCCATGACGTCCTGATGGACCCTCCCTTCTATTCTAGTCCAGCCTTTCAGGCCCCGCCCTGTCCTGCTGTATCATGGAGATTAGCAAGGAGCTGGCATCAGGATGAGGACGGACGTGACGTCATTTAGCAATGGCGCCCGTTTGTTTACGTTTCGAGTACCAAAAGTAGCCACGGACGAGTGTAACTGTGGAACGGCTCCCCAGTTATTCTCCACTTTTCCATATCGAAGTGTTAACTCTATATGGGGTGCAGATAGCTATGTGGCGTGTTAATACATGCGTCCCCTGTTGATATACGATGTCTTAAAGGGAAACCTTTAGGATACTCGCACCAGAAGTTAGAATTCTGTGATAACCTGTGGTTTAATTCTCTGGGAATATCCTTGTAGTTAAATATACCCAAGGAAGCTACCGAAGGAACCTTCCATCAGGATGTCATGGCTATCTCACCCAAAAATAGATTTTTCGCTTCGCTCAAAATCCGTTTTTACATCCTTAATTACTGTATACATTCACAGTAAGGAGTAGCCTTTTTTCCATGCTATCTCTCTCTCTCTCTCTCTCTCTAGCTAGCATGCCGGGTATGCCAGCAAGACCTAGCTATGCCAGCAATATGCCGGCTGAACTACTGTATATGTTATACAGGTAGCCAGTATATCTGCAGTATAGATTATACTGCAGATAGAAAACTACTATATATTTTATACTATAGTTATTTCCAATATATTTTGGATATCCAACACAGGCATTTGCTGAGCCCAATCCTATATTGAATGAATATGATTTCTTCAATATCCTGATTAGAATCAGTATTAGGATTACCCTACAATATTAAACACTTCAAGGCAAGAGTAATACACTCCTAACCCTTAAAGGGTAGAGCCTTTTTCTTTGAGTCTCCCTAATCAGGAAACACTATATTTTAATATAGTAGGAAGACTACAGCAAATAGGCTGAGTGGGATATACAAATATATGTCTTTATTTTCCTAGTCCAGCTGGCTTCATGCTAGATGGACCGTACTGTCATATGCTACTATGAAGGCAGCATAATGACTAGACTACAATACATGATGTACAGTAGCCAGTAAATTGCAATATAGACTTACTGCAATTAGAAAACTACAGTACCATTATACAGTAGTATTTTCTGACATACCTTGGGTACCCTTGTACGAGCATTCCACTGGTACCACTCATATATTGAATGAATAGTTTTCTTCAATATTCTGATTGAGAATCAGTCATCCTGACCCCACAGTATTAACATTATTTTGGGACAGTGATTTGATACTTCTCTACCCCTAGGGGTAAGAGCCCTTCTACTTGGAGTTACTCAATAGAGAAATCTCCATGTAGTTAATACTGAGGGGAGGTAACAGCATTTGCTCACAGGGGTACACAACTATGTATCTCCTACTATCCCTTTATAGCTTACTATCCTAAGCTACTCTATTGTAAAGGACATTTGCATGTTGATTGTCAAGGAGATAATCCTTTGTATACTCATTTGATTTTCCTTTCTTTACAGGAGGAACACCAGATACCTTGTGCTGCAGTCCTCTGCAAGGCCAAGAGTAAGTATTTTTACGGTCATAATACTTGCAGGTTTCATGCCCCCTGCATTTTTGGAACCCACAGGTTTGCAATATATGTCGGACATTAATGTCTGAAGGTTTTGAAAATCCCAAGTCTACGGAGACTAGGGATACAGCTCAATATAAATTACGCAACTGGGTGAGAGGCTTTCAAAAGATCTCTCCGGGACCTTTCCTACCTAATGATAGGATGCATAAGCTACTATTTCCGGAAGCAAGTGAGGAAATAGTAGTGCCTCAGGAGCCAACTACATCTCCTGACAGCCAGAAAACCTTTGGGATTGAGGGCAAGAAGTGCCCCAGGGTAGAAGAGAAAAATGTTGTGTCGGAATTTCCTCCGCCTGTGCCGGCTATAGAGCCATCGATGTCGACATCTTCGTCTTCTACCCCTCTATTTGATAATGTGGTACAATTATGTATCCAGCTGAAGAATCAAATAGAGAGCTTTCGTAAACAAAACGAAAAGAAGGAAGTAAAACGCAAGATAGAGCCTCGTAAAGCTTCTATTGTCACTTCCAAGGGGTCAGTCAAACGACCCATGAATCAAGACCTACCAACATGCTCCATAACCAATTCCTGGAGGTTTGCGGTGCAGATGCCGATTTCAAATGGCAATCTCTACATCTCAGAGAAAATAGGTGCTGTTCCTTTGGACAAAATTCAATTTTGGCCAAGCTTTGATGCTTTCCCTAATTGTTGGGTTCGACTGAAGTACGAACCAAAGTCATGAAAAGGAACGGAACCAAAGGAGGTCATGATTCTCGAACATGATAAGGCACAGACTATCCTTTCAGGTAGTCTAAAAAAGGCGGGTTATTCAGAGTCGAAGGTATTCTCACTGAATAACAGACACCCTTCCTTTCTTGCTCCTACTTCACTCTCATTCCCTTTATGGGGAAGGCATTTACTTCTGTTGCCAAACCGGTAGAGGCGGGTAAGGCATGTCCCACACTTGATGAGTGCAAGCCTTTATCACCAGCTTTTCCCGGACAGGAAAAGGATTGGAAGGAAGTACATTTGACATTTTCAGTAGGAAAATTAGACAAGGATGTCGCAGGTCGACAATTCAAGGTATGTCTCCCTAAATTGTCTGAGTTGCTCTTGTACAGTATAATGAACATGAGTCAAAGGAGAGACTTGCGACATCCCTTTCTCTACAGAAGTACATAGAGTTGTGTTCAACCTACAAAAATGCCCCAGACATGCTCATGGTCATAGCCAAAATGCATATGGCTACCTTGGTGAAGGACCTTTACGCCTTTATGAAGGCTAGGAGAGCATGTAGAGTGTTTGTGTTCGCTGCTGCAACAGTGAAACACGAAACAAGGAAGCTAATATCTTCCAACATCTGGGGTAAAGACCTCTTCCCACACGAGGTCATTAAGGAAGTAATTAAGAACGCCACCATGGAGAACATAAGTCTTCTCCAAAAATGGGGCATTCCTTCAAAGAGAAAATCTTCCGTGGTTGTGGGTCCCCAACCTAAAAAGAAGATCGAAAATGCTGGAAATATCCAGGCTGTTCAACAACATCCCACTTTTCCAGTGACCACGATGCTACAGGCAGATGGTCAAAAGTCTAAGCCTACTGACTATTCAAAGCATAAAGACAGAGTCCTAAGTATCTTCATAGGATTGACGAACTTAGTCACGTCAAAGTCAAGCCTAGAAATAGTTCAGGTATTAATATACCTGATCGAGAGGCTGGGGTGGGCAGCACCCGAAGTGTATGGCCAATGTGCATTCAAAGAGATGACCCGGTTCCCGGGACATCACGGATGCAAGATAAGCTTCTAGAAGTCTCGACTTTCTCCAGCTCAGGGGTTTCGATGGTTAAAAAACCATCGAAGCCCTCAGTCACATCAACTCTCCTTTCCCTTGGGAATATAAAAGGAGCTCGTGAGGTCTGTCAAGAGACTCAGGTAATCAGTCAGATTTCCATAATGCCAACAGGGAAATGCGCTAAACTTTCCCCAGTTCGCAATAGTGACAGACCTGGTGCTAAGGGCACACCGGAAAGATGCGTTAAGAGCCTGGAGAAAACACGCATCAAACGCTTGAAGAGATAAAAAAAAAAGACTGAGATCGGTCCCTCTTTAATCGCTTCTCTAACAAAAATTAAAGCACGAAAGTCCCAAGATACTGCTGGTCCTTTCATGAGTGGGGAAGCCCCATCCACATAGATCAGACTCCCTACGACTGATCTGGGACACCTAAGCGATAATAAGACGTCACAATCGAACGTCTCATACAGTCTTGGTGAAGTTACCCATCCCTCTCTGAAAGGGATGGCACCTACCAGCAGTTCATTTACAACTGATCCACAATGTGACGGTGGATACTCCATTTCGATCCAAGCCGATAGAGTTGGAATGGTCCATGGACACAGACATATTCCCTCCTAGATGGGAACAAGTCCCGGAACTGCAATTCGACCTCTTCATCACGAGCGTCTTCAAGAAACTACCTCGCTATATAGCCCCATACGAGGATCCTCTAGTGGGGCTGATAGACTAGATGAGGCTGGTCCTAGCTCTGATCCTAGGTATATTTCCAAAGGTTCAGAAATTAACTGCCTTCATTTTATCACAGAGAATCCAAACCCTTCATTTCATGATTTTCCCGCTCTAGCGGTTAGAAAAAGGTTTGGGATCTCAGAAGGCAATATAGAATTCTTAGAGGAATACAAGGCCAAGTCAACTAGAAGACAATATGAGTCTTCCTGGAAAAAGTGGGTTGCGTTTGTCAAAGCAAAAGGACCGAAAGAAATTTCAATGAACTTCTGTCTGTCCTTCTTTGTCCACCTTCATAGCCAAGGTCTGGCGGCCAATACGATAAATACGTGCAAGTCAGCCTTGACTAGGCTTCTCCTATATGCCTTTCGAGTGGATCTGGCGAATGAAATCTTTAATAAGATTCCGAAGGCATGTGCTAGGCTTAGGCCCGCAGTGCCACCAAAGCCCATCTCTTGGTCTTTGGACAAGGTCTTACATTGTGCCTCATCTGTGAACAAAGAAGATTGTTCTCTTAAGGATCTAACCCAAAAGGTTATTTTTCTGTTTGCTATAGCCCCTGGGGCTAGAGTTAGTGAAATGGTGGCCCTGTCCAGAGATGGGGGTCACATTCAGTTCACGGAAGTGGGAGAACCGAATCTCTTTCCTGATCCATCCTTTCTCGCTAAAAATGAGCTACCCACTAAGAGGTGGGGTCCCTGGAGAATCTGCCCTCTGAAGGAAGATGTCTCTCTATGTCCGGTAGAGTGTCTAAAGGTCTATCTTCGTAGAACTTCAGACTTCAGGGGAGGACAGCTCTTTAAAGGAGAAACTTCTGGATCAAATTCATCCCTAAAACAACTAAGGGCGAAGCTCACCTGCTTTGTTCGTAGAGCGGATCCAGACAGTGCTCCCGCAGGTCATGATCCGGGAAAGATTGCTTCATCACTGAACTTCTTTCAGTATATGGAATTTGAGCGCCTTCGTTCATACACTGGATGGAAATCATCAAGAGTGTTTTACTATGCAAAACAAGTGCATGAATTGAAACACTTTGTAGTGGCGACAGGCAGTGTATTAAAACCTGCCCCCTAATTACTATGGTAAACAGTTAATGGTTTGGGACCTCACGTGTCCTTGCACATGTAACGGAAGAGAATCATCCAGAGTGTTCTACAAACACTATGCTAGACAAGTCCATGATCTGAAGCAATATGTGGTGACGCCAGGTAGAATATTTAACCTGTCGTCTAAATTCTACGATGAACAGCTAATTGACTGGGACTGTCAATTAAAGGGAGAAGAGGTCATCCTTCCTAGGTGTGACTTCTTTTGATTAAGTGTTACCATGATAACACTAGCTCTGTTCAAAATCCAAGGTGTGGAATTATACAGATAGCACTAGTGCCGGTGTATGAAGTACTGTACACAGTGCAGATAGAAGTAACCAGTACAGGAATTATGAAGAGAAATTGTTTTATAATTTTTCTTCAGTCTGAGAGTGGCACTCATCATTTCTTCGTTCAAGAAAGAAATATAGTCTGTACTCGTTACAGGTATAATCCCATTGTCATACTACATTCGTTTTACTAAACATCTCTTTTAGTCATTTATTAGGAATAAATGTCTATTAGAATGTAGTGCGTCCACTTTCGCCAGACAATTGTATGTATACATGCCAGAGTTCTTCAACTTACCAAAGTAAGTATCCCTCATATATTTGTATGCATCAAATAATAGATATAAGAGAGACTGATATTTTAGCAAAATACAGTGGTACCTCTACATACGAATTTAATCCGTTCCACAACCAACTTCGGGTGTAGAAAATGTTCGATTGTAGAAATGAATTTTCCCATAAGAATACATTGAAATAGGATTAATCCGTGGTTGAGCCCAAAAACCTATGATAACTCCTTAATAAATTACTACACATAATTACACATGACAATAATGCACACTAAATTAGATAATAGACATGTAAAAAAGAATAATTATAAAGAAATAAATAAGAAATGGGTTTTTAGCGTCACTTTACCTTAGAAAGTCCAGCGCAGGTGTCGGTCTTGCTATGCAGAGAGGAGACGGACG
>NC_090729.1:75843253-75873555 GCF_036898095.1 Palaemon carinicauda
ATGACACAACTTTTTATATGTTGTCTCTTGTGATGTATGTTATTGTATATCGATACAGTCAAGCCTCGTTGTTCACGATAGTTGGGTTAGAGACACAGGCGCGATAAGCGAATTTTCGGGAATAAATACTACATTAGGGTGGGCTAACTCGTAGCCTAAAAAGTCACTGCCCTTGCCTCGAGTGGGTGCCCGAGCTAATGATTAACACTGGAAATACTGCCTAATATTGTTTTAATTTGGTTTCCACAACAGTTTATAATCATATGCACAGTGTACAGTACATTTGCACACATATGCACTACGTACTGGACACGGTAAGGTTACAATACAGTATTGTGCTAAAGTAAAGTTTACCGAGTCGTCATCATCCCCTTACTGTTCTGCATGACCCCTTCCTATCTAGTAATACTGTACTGTAACCTAATACTCACTGATACTGTAGTGTATATTACTGTAATTTACAGTATGTACAATAATATTACTGCAGTACAGCTTAACTGTATTTACTGGAAGCGTTCAGTGTTTTCTTTCAACAGAAAACTTCAAATCTCTCTCTCTCTCTCTCTCTCTCTCTCTCTCTCTCTCTCTCTCTCTCTCTCTCTCTCTCTCTCTCATGAATCTATGTTTCTTTGCTAAGTTAATACTTTATAATCAAGCACCACAGAGCTAAAAACTATAAAATATTGTGCATCGGCAACATGAATGAAACTCCGGTTAACGTTATGCGATTCACCTCGCAGTACTGTACAAGTAAATAAAATATGAGAGAAGTATTTCAAATAAAATTATTGGAATTAATATGCTAATAGGAATATGATGGATCATGTAATAAGTGTTTTATTAAATATGAAATATCTTTCAGTAGCATGCCTTAATGATAAGGGAGTTATTTGATCCAAAAATTGAGGTTGACGATGGACTAGGCAGGGTTGATCAGCTGATTTGGATGTAAACAATGCATAAGATTATGATTCCATAAGTTTTTATTTATAAACTAGATACTGAAATGTGAATATTACATGCATTATTATTGGATACAGTTAAGTGAAACATCAGGTGGAGAGAAGGACGAAACAATATGAAAAAGAGACTTTACCTCTGCCACATCTACGCTAATTCAAATAAATTAGTGAAATCAATGAATTTGGGAAATACGAGAAGAAGGAAGGAAAAATAGGAATGGAAACATGTAGAATGAGGGATAAGAAAGGGGTCTAGAATGATTAATGAAATGAAAATGACGAATGAATGCTAGAAAAGAGAAGATGAATGAAATCGCGAAAATAAATGAGAATTAAGAGAGTTAGAAAGATACGTAGTAGATGTGTGTGGGAGAGCAAAGTAAGTTTACGAAAGGGATTTGCTAAGGAATTGGGAAAAGGATTAAGGATATAATAATAATAAGTAAAGGAAAATAATAATGTGGAGGAGATATCATACTAATATGAATGATAGGTTATATCAGTGAGGTAATTCTGTGAAAGTGAATGGTCATATCAGTGGGATAATATCGTGAAAGTGAATATAGGTTGACGACGGACTATGCAGATTTGAGAGTAAACAATGCATGAGGTTATAATTCGCTGTTTTTAATTATGAATACGATACTGAAATGTGAACATTGCATGCATTATTATTGGATACAGTTAAGTGAAACACCAGTTTAATCAAAATTTTGTTCATTTTAATTATAGCTGTAATTTTTTACCACAGTAAATGGATACACACTGAACAGAAAGGTAGGACCACCTGGGTGTAGAGATAGGTAGTGGTGCGCAGGGCTCCCAGTGTAAAGGACCGCGTGCTATTCAAAATCATCGCCCAGCTTGATGTTTATCGCAATTTTTATGAGAATTTTTATTTAATAGGTATTGATTTGTTCTTGGCCATCCCAATGATGTTGTCAACTATTAGAAATCAAATTCTTTTTGTTGGGTAAACAATCATCCAAAGATTTTTTTCCCCTCTTCTTGAAAGTGAAAAACCGAAACCACGATTAACGAGGTCCGACTGTACTTTCTTAAACAGAAATACAGCTTATTTTATAAACTAAGACCTTGAATATCTCGATAATAATTGTTTCTTTTAAATAAACAAAAATAGTGCCTTCGATTACTTTTCAACAGCTGATATCTCTCTCTCTCTCTCTCTCTCTCTCTCTCTCTCTCTCTCTCTCTCTCTCTCTCTCTCTCTCTCTCTCTCTCACACAATATTCAATTTTGTTTCGGAAGCATTATTGCATTTTAGAAAATTACGATTATTAAAATATCTAATTATGCTTTAATAAAACATTTATGTACTTTTGTTTTAAATTTTGGGTGTATTTTATCAATCTTCGTATTTTGGGTGCCGTGATCAGGTCAGCACCACAAAGCTAAAAACCATAAAATATCGTGCATCGGCAACGTGAAGGAAACTCAAGTTAACGTTATGCGATTCAACTCACAGTACAAGTAAATAAAATATGAGAGAAGCATTTCAAATTAAACTATTGAATTTAGTATGTTATATGGAAAATGATAGATCAAGTAATAATTGTTTCTTTTAGTAACTGAAATATCCTTCGGTAGCATGCCTTGATAATAAGGGAGTTATTTGATCCGAAAATTAAGGTTGACGACTGACTACGCAGGGTTTATCAGCTGATTTGAATGTAAACAATGCATGAAATTATAATTCTCTATGTTTTAATTATAAATATGATACTAAAATGTGAATAATAAATGCATTATTATTGGATACAGTTAAGTGAAACACCTGGGAGAACAGGAGGAGAGAAGGACGAAACAATACGACTAAGGGAGCGATACATGTAGACAGGAGACGGGGTTAGCCAATCCACGGACGATGACAGTTCTTTCTTCTTGCACATCCCCACCGCCAAATCTACGGTAATTCAAATAAATTAGCGAAATCAAGGAATTTGGGAAATGCGAGAAGGAATGAAAATTAGGAATGGGAATAGGTGGAATGAGAGATGAAAAAGGGGTTTAGAATGATTAATAAGATGAAAATGACAGATAAATGTTAGAAAAGAGATGAATAAAATCGCAAAAAATAGAGAGAATCTTGAGTTGGAAAGATACGTTGTTGATGTGTATGTGTGGGAGAGCAACGTAAATGTACGAAATGGCTTTGGGAAGGAATTGGGAAAAGGATTAAGGATATAATGATAAGTGACGGACAGTAATAGTGTGAAAGATATATATTATTATGGATGATAGGTTATATCAGTAAGGTAACCCGTGAAAGTGAACGGTCATATCAGTGGGATAAAATTGTGAAAGTGAATATAGGTTGTCGATGGACTACGCAGGGTCGATCAGCTGATTTGAATCCCCAAGCTCTCTGGGAAGATGCATTCCAACAACATCGACATCTATGCCTTTCCCCCATTCTGTTTGATGAGGAAGGTACTCAACAACATCAGAACATCGGTCAACCTCCCAGTGACCCTCATAGCTCTGATTTTGCATCATGCAGAATGTTTTCTGGACCCTCTGTAACTCCTGATGTAGTCTCCAAGAGAGCTCCCTCCAAGACATGATCTACTCAGACAACCACATGCCAGCATCTTCCACAAAGCCGTAGCTTTGCTATGACTTCATGCCTGGAGACTATCCAGTATCTCCTCACTCAGAGAGTGATGTCCGGATGCATGCGGAAGTAATCGGCAGCAGTCTACCTGTCAGAGTGGAATGTCTTCTGTGGTTGTTGTCGTGGAAGGGGTATCTCTCCTCGATCCCACTATTCCAGCAATAGTGGAGTTTCTTGTGTATTTCCATGAAGAAATGTGCCTTTCATTCTCGGCGGTAAAAAACTATTGCTCAGCATTAAGCCTCGCCCTTAGGCTGAGAGGAATGGCCATATCCTCATCGCTAGAACTTTCCTTACTCATACGTAGTTACGAACTTACCTGTCCTCAGTCAAAAGTAAGACCTCCCCCTCGGAACGTGGTTCGAGTTCTCAGGTCTCTGAAGAAACCTCCCTATGAACCTTTACGCCAGGCAACAGATCGCCACCTGACTTGGAAGACGGTGTTCCTGCTAGCTTTAGCCTCGGCCAAGCGAGTTGGTAACTTCATGTTCGCTCATATGACATCGCACATTCAAGGGGATGGGGAGAGGTAACGTTCCGTCTTCTTCCTTGAGTTTGTTGCCAAGACTCAGAATCCGGAAGTAGCGGATCCCCGATTCAACTCCTTCCGGATTTCTAGTCTCCGCTCTGTAACAGACGACCCTGATCATCTATTACTCTATCCAGGGAGGAGTTTGAGGCTTTACCTCAAAAGAACAGCTGCACCCTGTCCCCAGGTTGCCTTCACTTTTCGTCAGCACAGGGAGGAACAAGAGGAGAGTCACCAAGAATACCATCTTTGTTTGGATTCGCAGTCATAGACGATGGCCTGAATCCAGACCCTCGTCCTTCACATCGCCAGTGAGCCCATGATGTCAGGGGCGTAGCTACGTCCCTGGCCTTCGAAAGAAACTTTTCAGAGACGCAGGTTCTAAAGGCTGGGGTGTGGAAACGTCAAATTACGTTCACAGCCCACTACCTGCAAGACGTGACCCACAGGAGAGACTATACGTTCTTGGCAGTGTGTAGACTGCACAACAGCTGGTATAATACCTCAAGCTCCTTATTAGACAGGTAGAAGAAGGTTGAGGGTACTGTTACCCGGTTTTAGTCTGCATGAATGAAAAGATATGACTGGCTCTTATTATTTTCTTCATCCTCCCTCTCTTGCAGAAAGCAGCAGCCTGGGTTCTCTGCACAAGCTGACTTCAAACCACTGCAGGTAAACTATGCTTCCTTGTGCACTAAGTATTATGTCAATATTGTTGCGTCCCCATACCCCGGGGAAGGTGGTATTGGGAAAATCTTGGTTACAACTGTTTTTCCTACAAAGACTCGGAATAACTTTAACCTTGACAGTCACTGCTTATCTCATCACACAGCTTGCATAAGCCACAGACCTTGCATATCAAGGTTCAGTGAGGTGTAGGATTCCTTATTTTTGATACCTACCTATTCAAAATAAGGAGCCCCCGGGTAGCCAAAAAAACAAGTTTGGCAGAGATGTCCACCCTCCTAATGGATGAGTCACCCCCGTAATAAATAGCGTAGGTTTGTATTCCAGCTACGAAACAAATAACAAATTAGTAGATAATTTGTATTTTTCCTAATGATACAAACCTTTAGCTATTTATACAAACTTACCCACCAACCCTATCCCCTTGAAGTCCCACCTTCCAAGCAAAGTGAGCTCAATCACAAGTGTGTGAGTGGGAAGGGTAGCGAACTACCCCCTACCCCCCTGCTAACTAGCGGTCTGGGTAGTTAACCCTTGCTAAATTTTAATGGCTCGTCCTTTAAGTTTCGCCAAAAGTATTACCCCTAATAAATAGTTAAAGGTTTGTATCGTTAGGAAAAATACAAATTTTCTCAGAATTTGTTATATTGAAAAGAAATATGTTACGATGTTATTTATTTTCCGAAATGAAAGAAAAATAAATCGCTAAACGGATTTTGAGCGAAGCGAAAAATCTATTTTTGGGTGAGATAGCCATGTCATCCTGATGGAAGGTTCCTATTGGTAGCTTTCTAAGGGATATTTGGCTACAGTGATATTCGCAAATAATTAACCTTTAGGTCTCCAGAATTCTGACTCCTGGTGCGAATAGCCTTAAATTTTCTTAAGGATATCGCATAATATCAGGGGACGTATATCTTGATACAACACATAGCAATCTTCACCCCGAATAGCGTTTAAGTTTCGAGGGGGGAAAAGTGGCGAAAATAGAAGGGGAGCCGTTATCAAGGTTACCCTTCCTCCCGTCCTATTACGAGTATCTAGATGGCGCTGTATCCAAGATGGCGCTCATTCCTTGTAGCATTGAGCATGGTGCTACAGATATAGTATTTTCGGGAGGGATCCTGCTAAGGCCTTTTCTATAGAAAAGGAGGGCGGGTCCATCAGGACGACAGTGCTATCTCACCCAAAAACAGATTTGTTCCGTAACTGAAATACAAACCACGCTATTTAATAGGGGTATTACTTTCGGCGTAGCTGAAATGACGAGCCATTAAAATTTAACGAGGGTTTACTACCCACACCACTAGTTAGCGGGGGTTAGGGGAGGGTAGCTTGCTAACCCCCCCTCACATACACCTGTGCTTGAGCTCACTTTGCTCTCGGCTCGTATGGTAGTCGTACGTGTCCGATGTCATCCTCACCGCTCTTTGGCAGCCATTAATGCTTTCTTTGCTTTCTCTTTGTGACAGGTTTGTGTGTCAAGTTGGCCTCTGCGATTATGCGCACCTGCCCTGGATTACCCTACCGCCCTTGCGGAACATTCATGTTGGCGGTCGAAACAGACCCTCACACCCTTTGCCCTTACTGTAGAGGTCAACGGTGTGATAGTGATAACAAGTGTTTTGAGTGTAGGGAGTGGTCTACCTCCCAGTTGGAGAGGTTTTCTCTGCGACGTAAGAAGAAGTCCAGGCGGGATATTTCTCCTTCGAAGGTTTCTTTGAAAGGAGAAAAACCCAAGGACTCTTCTTCCGTTGCTCAAACCTCCTCCGAAGCTCCCACTCGGTCGGTCTCTTTCGAGAGACCGTCGAGTGGTAGCGTAGACCGTTGTACTGTTTTCCAAGCTCGGGGTTCGAGAGATGGCGTTGCCTCCCCTAGCGAGGCAGCTCCACCTCTCCCCCCGGGGGAGGATGTGTCACTAACCCATCTTTCACAGCTTTGGTCTTCCTTGGGACTCGAGGGTTCGCCCTCCAAGGAAGCATTACTTGGCTACATCCGATTGGGTGTCGCTGTCAAGCAATCGCCGACCCCGGCAGAGGTTGATCCTCTGTCGATTGTCGACGTTGTGGTGTCAGAGGTATCCAATGCGGTATCTCCTAATACCTCTGCCTCTTCAGATCCCGCAGTAGCTGAAGGCTTAGTTTCTCCCGTTCCTGCTCAACCAACGAGGGAGAAACTAAGTCCAACAGTCTCTCCTGCTGGTGTTTCTTCCCCTCGGGGGTGTTCACTTACAGAGACTCCTCTTCGGAGGACTGCAGAAGGTCAGCTTGCTGATCCAACGGCCCCCAGAGGGCGTATCCGTCACAAGGCTCGCCTTCCTCTTCGCCAGAGAGGCCTTCCTTCACCTGCGGTGAGGAGGCGCCTCTTTGGTTCTACGTCTTCGTTGCAGTCCACCGCAGAGGAGCCTCTTCAGTAATCACCGACTGTTCCTGCTCTGGTCCTGGACCTCTCTGCGGATCGTTCGCGATCCCCTTTGGTGGAAGGTCGTCCTTTTAAAGGACACGTCGACCTTCCACCCGTCAGACCTGCCGTCACCGTTCCTGAGGGCTGATGCGCGCTACGCGCCGACGAATCCTGACTTTCATGCTCGTCAGGCATCTAACCCTAATACGGGGCATCAAGGGCGTATGCGCCATCGCGCGCATACTTCCCTCACGCGCCATGCTAATGATGGGCATACGTGCCAACGTTCTCCTGCGCGCCAGGCTTTGCCTGAGCTAGGGCACCCACGCTCACTTGCGCGCCAGCAACCACCTGCACGCCAGCGCTCTCCTACGCGTCAGCGCTCTCCAACGCGTTAGCGCTCTCCAGCGCTAGTGCACTCCTGCGCGCCAGCGCTCTCCTGTATGCCAGCGTTCTCCTGCACGACAGTGATTTCCTGCCCGCCAGCACTCTCCCGCGCGCCAGTGCCCACGCACAGCAATCATCTCTCCTGCGCGCCCACGATCTTCGGATCTGAGCGTTGTTTGTAAGTCGAATGTGACTTCTCCCACGCGCCAACAGCTGTCTCCAGAGCACCAGCGTGTCGGCGTGCTCCTACTCGCGCCCACGAGGATACGCGCGTCCGCGCCCATCCTCTCCTGCAGTTGCGCGCCCACGTGCACAGGCTTCAACCGCGCGCCAGGGGTATTTCTCCTGCGTGCGCGCGTGCCCTACAGCATCTGCTGGGGCGCGCAAACTCTAGCCTGCGCTCCCGCGTGTTCAACGCCCTGATCCTGCTTGCCCACGAGCGCGCGAACATTCGCCCGCACGCACGCCATCAGTCTCCTGCGCGCTCTCCTGTGCGCACCATCATTCTAATGCGCGCAGTCTCCCGCGCGCTACCCCTGGTATTCTCCATCGCGCGAGCACCATTACGCGCCTTCGCGCGAGCGTCAATACCCTCCCCCGTGCGAGGCTGCTGGCTGCGAGGCTGCTGGCCGCGAGGCTGCTGGACAACGCACGGCAAGGTCGTCATCGCCGCATTCCCCTCCCCGCAAACGCATAACAGCGTGCATTGCGGCGGAAGGGAAACATCCAGAAAGGTCCAGGGTCCCCTTTTCTTTTCAGGCGAACCCACCTATGGGAACTCCTCCCAGGGATCTGTCTATCCCTGTCCCTCCAGAGGGAGTTTCTGACAGCGCGGCTGTCAGTCAACAACCTTAGTTCGGTGCAGTAATCAGAGCAGTTACGCAGGCTTTCAAGCCTGTTCTCTCTGAATTAGGTCACAGATCCTTGGCTGTTTCTACTCCTCTAAAGAGAAAAAGAGGAGTTCCGGACGCGGTAACTTCTCCGAGAGCTAAGTTGACTCCACGCAAGCCTTCGAGGCAGGTTCCTTCACTCCCCCAGACTTTTTCTCCTTCCCTGTTGGACGAGTACTTCCCGTCCTCAGGGGAATCACGTGAGGTGAGATGTTCCCCATCGCACCAATGAGGGAAACCCCACCTCGCGCTGAGAAGTCTTCCCGAGTAGGGGCGGAAAAGAACTTGCCACGGTCTATGTTGGAGTCCTACATCCTTCCCAGGAAGGAGTCAAAGGACTCGAAGACTGTACCAAAGTCCTCTACAAGACCTAGGACGGAGCTAACTAGCCACTCGGAGAATGTCCGCAAATCTCCCCAAGAAGAGCCTTTGGGGACAGAAGACTTCGCTGCAAGTCCAACGTCAAGGGGAGAACAACAAGAGTCAGAGTATGCGTTTTGGCAAGTTCTGACTCTGATGAGGGCTCTCAATGGGTTTGCCAACCCAGAGATCCCTCCTCGAGAGGGCAAGGTCACGGTCTCGGACCGCGTATTTGGTACTCAAAAACCTTCGAAGGCCAGTGCGGCTCTGCCCTGGTCTCAGGGGGTTTAAGAGTACCAGGGACAAGATTGCTGTACAGCTCTCTGAGTTGTCCTCCTCCAACCGTTCCAGTGCCGGCAACAAGCTTCTCCCACCTCCTCACGTACAGTAGAGGAGGTACTTCGAAATCTTGAATGAGCCTTGTTTAGCTCTTCCTCTCCACCATTCATTGGAAGAGCTTACCAGGGGAGTCCCTCTTGAGAGACACTCCAACGGACAGGTCTCGTTCTCGGCAACCGAGATCCTTAACCAGGAGAAAGTTGCGAAGTGTACTATGCAAGTCATTTCATGGCTTGACATCTGGTTAGGGACCTTAGGTATCCTGATACTCTGAGGATTTCTCCAAAGAACGTACCAGGAAAGCTATGGAGACATTCCTCCTCTCAGGCACTCGCACGATCGAGTTTCTGGCCCACCAAGTCTCGAACTTGTGGGTGAACACCATCCTGAAACGTCGGGATGCGGTGGCTGAGAGGTTCCATCAGAAGGTCCCTAGCACCGAGATCAATAGGCTCAGGCATTCTTCCTTAGAAGGAACGAACCTGTTTGAGCTTAAGGATATGGAACAGGCCGCTGAGAGGTGAAGGAAGTCTCACCAAGACTACCTCCTTCATAGGGCTTTGACATCTAAGCCCTATAAGCCTCCAGCAACCCAGCAGTCTCGTCCGACCAAGACCACGAAACCAACGGCAGCAGCGAAGGCAGTGGTGTCTAAGCCCTTTCCTGTCAAGGATAGGAAAGACAAAAAGTCCTCCAGAGGAGGTAAGAATCCTAGAGGGAGCAGCCGAGGCCGCAAACGCTAGGATTGGCAGTCCCCCTACATGTCCACGTGTGGGGGGATACCTACAAAGTTGCGCAGACAGGTGGCAGCAACTTATGGCCGATTCCTGAACGATTTCCGTAATCAGTCAGGGATATCGCGTCCCGTTCACAACATCTCTACCTCCCCTTACGACGAATCCAGTGTCATTGAGCTCCCTTGCCATGGGATCAGCAAGGGGGCAAGACCTTCGGGCAGAAGTCCAAACCCTGTTGAAGAAGGGAGCTCTCCAAAAGGTCCTTGACGGGTCCCCAGGATTCTTCAGTCGACTCTTTCTTGTGAAGAAGGCGTCTGGAGGCTGGAGACAAGTCATCGACCTTTCTCAGCCCTGAACAAGTTTGTCAAACAAACTCTAGCATGGAGACTGCAGACAACACGGTCAGACTACCAGTGAGACCGCAAGACTTCATGTGTACACTGGATCTAAAGGACGCGTACTTCCAGATTCCATCCCATCCGTCTTCAAGGAAGTACTTAGGATTCAGCCTAGACAACAAAGAGTACCAGTTCAAGGTGCTGTGTTTCGTTCTCTCCACAGCACCACAGGTTTTCACCAGAGTGTTCACCCTAATATCTTCGTGGGCACACAGGATCGGCATCCGTCTCCTCCGTTATCTGGACGACTGGTTGATCCTAGCAGACTCGGTGTCATCCCTTCTTCAACACCGGGACAAACTTCTGAGACTTTGCCAGGATCTGGGGATCATGGTAAATCTCGAGAAGTCCTCTCTGCTTCCCACTCAAAGACTGGTATATCTAGGCATGGTTATAGACACCAATCTCCACAAAGCCTTCCCATCAGACGACAGGATAGCAAGGCTGAGGAAGGTCGCAAGCCCTTTTCTCAGACGAGAAGAACTTCCAGCCCAATCGTGGTTACGTCTCCTCGGTCACCTTTCATCATTGGCTCGTCTAGTTCCCAACGGTGGCCTCAGGATGAGATCCCTCCAGTGGCGACTCAAGTCCCGGTGGAATCAAGGTTACGATTCCCCAGACGTCCTGATCCCTATGGGACCTGCGGAACGGATGGACCTTCAGTGGTGGGTGACAGACGAGAACCTACGAAGGGGAGTGGATCTTCTCGTCCTCCCCCGGATTTGATGCTGTTTTCGGACGCTTCAAAGAAAGGGTGGGGGGCCCACGTACTGCACCACACGACCTCAGGCCTGTGGTCAGAATCAGAAAAGTACCTCCATATAAATCTCCTATAGATGAAGGCCGTCTTCCTGGCCCTTCAACAGGTTCAACAATACCTGGCGGGTCACTCTGTGGTGGTGATGAGCGACAACACCACAGTAGTGGCTTACATCAACAAACAAGGAGGTACCTTTTTGAAGCAGCTATCCCATCTAGCAGTAGAGATACTGAGATGGGCCGAAATTCACTCTATTCCACTATCGGCACGCTTCATTCCAGGCAAAAGGAATGTGCTCGCCGACAATCTGAGCAGAGCGTCTCAGATAGTGAGTACCGAGTGGTCTTTGGATCATCTAGTAGCCAACAAAGTCCTGACTTTGTGGGGTTCCCCGACTGTGGATCTGTTTGCAACAGCCCTGAACTTCAAGCTTCCGCTGTACTGCTCCCCAGTCCCAGACCCCAAGGCTCTCTGGCAAGATGCTTTCCAATAACGGTGGGACAACATCGACGTTTACGCCTTTCTCACGTTCTGTCTGATGAGGAGGGTGCTCAACAAGACCAGAACATCGGTCAATCTCTCAATGACCCTCATAGCTCCGCTATGGCATCATGCGGAATGGTTTCCGGACCTATTGCAACTCCTAACGGAGCTACTGAGAGAACTCCCTCCACGGCACAATCTGCTCAGACAACCACATGCCAACATCTTCCACAAAGCCATAGCTTCGCTACGACTTCACGCCTGGAGATTATCCAGCATCTCCTCGCTGAGAGAGGATTTTCGCTGCAAGTTGCTGTCAGGATGTCTGGACATCTGCCATCTGCAGCAGTCTACCAGGCAAAGTGGAAAGTCTTCTGTGGTTGGTGTCGTGGAACGGGTATCTCTCCACTCGATGCCACTATTCCAACAATAGCGGAGTTCCTTGTGTATTTGCGTAAAGAAATACGCCTTTCAGTCTCGGCAGTGAAAGGCTATTGCTCAGCCTTAAGTCTAGCTTTCAGGCTGAAAGGAGTGGACATTTCTTCATCACTAGAACTTTCTCTACTCATACGTAGTTATGAACTTACCTGCCCTCAGTTGGAAGTGAGACCACCTCCATGGAACGTGGTTCGAGTTCTCAGGTCTCTTAAGAGACCTCCCTATGAACCATTACGCCAGACATCAGATTTGCCATCTAACCTGGAAGACGGTGTTCCTGCTAGCTTTGGCTTCGGCCAAGCGTGTTAGCGAACTTCATGGTCTCTCGTATGACATCGCCCATTCAAAGGGATTGGGGGAGGTAACGTTCAGCTTCGTCCCTGAGTTTATTGCCAAGACTCAGAATCCTGGAGTAGCGGATCCTCGGTTCGACTCCTTCCGGATTTCTAGTCTCCGTTCTGTAACAGATGACCCAGACCATCTCTTGCTATGCCCAGTAAGGAGTTTGAGGCTATACCTTAAAAGAACAGCTGCAGTCTGTCCTCATGTGCCAGCATTGTTCGTCAGCACAGGGAGGACTAAGAGGAGGGTCACCAAGAACACCATCTCTGCATGGATTCGTAGGGTAATTCATCTGCCCTTGAATCCAGATCCTCCTCCGTCACGTCGCCCTAGAGCATATGATGTCAGGGGCATAGCTACGTCCCTGGCCTTCAAAAGAAATTTCTGTGTGAAGAAGGTCCTAGAAGCGGGGGTGTGGAAGCGTCAGACAACCTTCACAGCCCACTACCTGCAAGACGTGACCCACAGGAGGCTCGATACGTTCTCTATCGGTCCTGTGGTGGTGACTGCACAACAGCTGGTTTAAAACCTCAAGTAGCAGAAGACTGAGGGCATTGTTACCCGGTTTTAGTCTGCATGAATGAAAAGGTTTGACTGGCCCTTATTCTTTTCTTCATCATCCCTTCTCTTGGGGAAAGCAGCATCCTGGGTTCTCTGCATAGCTGACCTCAAACCACTGCAGGTAAACCATGTTCCCTTGTGTTCCTAGTATTAAGTTAATACTGTCACATCCCCATACCCTGACGAGGTGGTATTGGGAAAGTCCTAGTTTACAAGTTTCCATCTAAAGAATTCAGAACAACTTCCTAGGACGAGTCACACTTCGTAATACCTCCACACACAGCTTGCATAGGCCGCAGTCCTTGCATAGCAAGGTTCTAGCGAGGTGCAGGGACTCCTTATTTCTTGGGTGCTGACACACTCAAATAACGTGTCCCCGGGCAAAGCCAAAAAGCCAGTACTGGCTGGGACGTCCACCCTTCCTAATGGGTGAGTCACCCCTATTAAATAGCGTGGTTTGTATTTCAGTTACGGAACAAATGACAAATTTGTAGATAATTTATATTTTTCTTAACTATACAAACCTTAGCTATTTAATCAAACTTGCCCGCCAGCCCTATCCCCCTTGAAGTCCTACCTCCAAGCAAAGTGAGCTGAAGCACAGGTGTGTGTGTGGGGGGGGGGGTGTTAGCAACCTACCCTCCCCTACCCCTGCTAACTAGCTGTGTGGGTAATAAACCCTCGTTAAATTTTAATGGCTCGTCATTTCAGCTACGCCGAAAGTAATACCCCTATTAAATAGGCAAGGTTTGTATAGTTAGGAAAAATACAAATTATATACGAATTTGTCATTTTTCGCTTCGCTCAAAATCCGTTTTTTGGGCTCAAGCCATGTCGTCCTGATGGAAGTTTACCAGAGAATTACTAGAAAGTACTGTATCTATGGATTTTATAGGGGCCTTCACCTTGGGACAAATTTTCCTATGGTTATGCAGACCATTGAGACATATGACGTTACTGTTATACGTCATTACTACTAATCATAGACGATGTTAGTGCCTCCTGCCCCCTGCAGGGAAGAGTCATACTAGACAGTAGGAAAGGGTTCTCAAGGTTTGCATATATTGTATGAACGAACATAGTATCAACTATATATACAAGAGTCTCACGATTTGTATAATGTGTTGGAATACGTCAACTAAATATGCAAGAGTCTCACAGTTTGTATAATTGTGTTGGAACATTGCATCAGCTAGATATATAAGAGTCTCATAGTTTGTATAATGTATCGGAACATAGCATCAACTAGATATACAAAAGTTTCACTGTTTGTATTTCGTGTTGGAGCAAAAGTATCAGCTATATATATTGTCCCACCATACAATAATATGAAGTTTTACCTAGGTACAAAAGTTTCACTGTTTGTATTTCGTGTTGGAGCAAAAGTATCAGCTATATATATTGTCCCACCATACAATAATATGAAGTTTTACCTAGGTAACTGGGTAAGAAAACTCTGGCTTGTATTTTATTTCTATCAATTGTACGGCGAAATAAGACGCAATTACACATTTCACAATAAATGATCAAGCATAAAATAACATGTGTAATATATGTTAATATATGTAATGAGAAATATACCATAGGCAACATGATACAGAAAAATTTTGTTTCCACCCGAAAGGGAAGAAATGGTTAGTGCCACACTTGAATTTGAAAATTATATCAAAATTTTCTAGTTTTCTGTAATGTTGGATATTATCAACACTGTGTAAAGTACACACGGCACAAGTGTTATCTGTATAGTTCTCCACCTGAAATAATTTGAACAGTCTTTAGTGTCACCATGGTGACACTTACTAAACAAGTATTGCACTGGAAGGTGTCAACACCCTTACCCGATAATTGAAAGTCCCAATCAATTCACAGTTCATCGCAGTACTAGACGACAGGTTTTAACACACTACCAGCCGCCACCACAAAATGCTTCAACTCATGCCCCTGTTTTGCATAATGTTTATAGAAGACTGGATGATTTCCATCCAGTGTACGAGCGAAGACGCTCAAAATCCATATACTGAAAGAAGTTCAGTGATGAAGCAATTTTCCTTGGATCATGACCTGCGGGTGTACTGTCAGGATCCGCTCTGCGAATAAAGTAGGTGAGCTTTGCCCTCAGTTGTTTTAGGGATAAGTTTGATCCTGAAGTTTCTCCTTTAAAGAGCTGTCCTCCCCTGAAGTCTGAAGTTCTTCGAAGATAGACCTTTAAACATTCTACTGGACACAGCAAGACATCTTCCTTCAGAGGGCAGATTCTCCAGGGACCCCATCTCTTAGTGGGTAGCTCGTTCTTAGCGAGAAAGGTTGGATCAGGAAAAAGATTCAGTTCTCCCGCTTCTGTGAACTGAATATGGCTTTCATCTCTGGATAGGGCTACTATTTCACTAACTCTAGCCCCCGAGTCTATAGCAAACAGGAAAATTACTTTCTGAGTTGGGTCCTTAAGAGAGCAATCTTCATTGTTCACTGTTGAAGCATAGTGTAGGACCTTGTCCAGGGACCATGAAATGGGCTTTGGAGGGGCTGCAGGCCTGAATCTAGCACATGCCTTAGGGATCTTGTTAAAGATTTCATTCGACAGGTCTACTTGGAAGGGGTATAGCAGAGGTCTGGTCAGAGCCGACTTACACGTAGTTATTGTGTTGGCTGCTAGACCTTGTTTATGAATGTGGATAAAGAAGGACAGACAAAAGTCCATTGAGATTTCTTTTGGTCCTTTTGCTTTGACGAAAGCAATCCACTTTTTCTTAGACGATTCATATTGTCTCCTAGTTGACTTTGACTTGTATTCTTCTAAAAAGTCTATACTGCCTTTTGAGATCCCAAATCTTTTCTTCACCGCTAAGGAGAGAAAATTTGGGTTCTCTGTGATGAAGTGAAGACAGTCGACTTCTGGACCTGTTGAGATAGTGCTGGGTTTGGAAGAGGGACCAGCCTCAGCTTCAGTTCCATTACCAGAGGGAACCAGTTGCTCTTTGGCCACTTGGGAGCCACTAAAGCTGCCATTCCCCGAAAGGATCTCAGCCTGTTGAGGACCTTCATTAGGAGATTGGTCTGAGGGAACAGGTAAATCCGGTTCCATTGGTTCCAATTGAGGGACATGGCGTCAGTCGTCTCCGCTAGAGGGTCCTCGTATGGGGCTACATATCGAGGTAGTTTCTTTTTGTCGCTCATCGCGAAGAGGTCAATCTGCAGTTCCGGGACTTGATGAAGATGAAGGAAAATGAATCTGCGTCTAGGGACCATTCTGACTCTATCAGCTTTAGCCTGGATAGAGCGCCCGCCGTGACATTGCGGAACCCTTGAAGGTGAACTGCTGACAAATGCCATCTCTTTTTTTCCACCAGGCAGAAGATGGCCAATATCACTTGGTTGATCTGGGGCGATCTCGAGCCTTGACGGTTCAGACATCTCATTATCGCTTTGCTGTCTAGGATCAGGCTGATATGCGAGGGGAGAGTTTCTTCAACGTCAAAAGGACTACCATGGCCTCCAAAATGTTGATGTGAAAGATCTTTAATAGAGAAGACCAGGTCCCTTTGATTTTCCGTTGATGGGAGTGACCTCCCCATCGTTCTGTGGAGGCACCCGAGTGGATGGTCACCGATGGTGGAGGTGGTTGCAAGGGCACAGTTCTCTTTAGGTTCTTGGCCTTCGACCATGGCTTGAGAAGTGATCGTAGTAAGGTCGGTATCGGTCTTCTTTGATCTCTTCGAGTATTTGATGCGCATCTTCTCCAGACTCCTGACACATCTTTCAGTTGTGCTTTTAGCACTGGGTCTGTCACGGCTGCAAAGTGGAGAGAGCCCAGTACTCTTTCCTGTTGGTGTCTTGAGATCCTGTCGGATTTCAGTAGTCTTTTGACAGATCCTGCAATCTCTCTCTTCTTACCTGGGAGAATGGAGAGACGGTGTGACTTCAAATTCCAATGGACTCCCAGCCATTGAAACTCTTAAGCTGGAGAAAGTCGAGACTTCTTGATGTTGATCTTGAATCCCAGATGTTCCAGGAACTGGATCACTTTCTTGGATGTTTGCAGACAAGCCGTCCTGGATGCTGCCCACACCAGCCAGTCGTCCAGGTACGCTGCTACCTGAACGCCTCCTAGGCGTATTTGTTGAACGACTGCGTCTGCCAGTTTCGTGAAAATCCTTGGGGTTATGTTTAGTCCGAAGGGCATGGCTCTGAAGACGTACTTTTTCTTCTGTAGCCTGAATCCTAGGTAGGAGGAGAGGGAGCGGTTAACTGGAATATGCCAATAAGCATCTGCCAGGTCTATCGAGACTGTGTACGCCCCTTTTGGTAACAGGGTCCTTATGTGTTGAAGGGTTAACATCCTGAACTTGTTGAGTGGCGACAAGTCCAGAATGACTCTGAGTTTGTCTGAGTCCCTCTTGGGAACACAAAACAACCTTCCCTGGAATTTGATGGACTTTGCCCTCCTTATTACCTGTTGGCTCAATAGTTCTAGGGTATATTCTTTAAGTACGGGGGTGGAGTGTTGGAAGAATTGAGGGAATGATGGTGGAGCCTCATTCCAGCTCCATCCAAGTCCGTTCTTGATTAGGCTGTGGTCCCAAGGATCGAAGGTCCAACGATCCTGAAATTGTTGGAGCCTCCCTCCTACCCGAAGCATCTCATTGCTTCTGTTTTCCGGAGGATTCACCTCCCTGACCGCGTCTTCCCTTAACCCCCTTTCCTCGTGAGGGGTGTTTTGAGGAGCCCCGTCTAGAGCTTCTACCTTTGGGACGAAAGGTAGTGTTCTGCCTCTCAAACGCAGGGTTAAATGCTGGTGACGGGGTAACCAGCTGCTGAGGTACCATGTGGTAAGTGGTTTGCGGTTGAGCAACCACTTGGGGCACCGCGGTCATGGTGACTGTGGGATGTTGTTGTTTAGCTGGCCGAGAGGGTAATCTAGGTCTCTTAGTCTTCTTCTTAGGCTGGGGACCCTCATCTGGAGAAGACTTCCTTTTAGCTGACATGCCCCACTTTTGGAGAAGGTACCTATTCTCCGTGGCAGCTTTGTGAACTACCTCCTTGACCACTTCGTTTGGGAAGAGGCCTTTACCCCAGATATTGGACACTATCATCTTCCTGGGTTCGTGTTTTACCGCTGCTGAAGCAAACACGAACTCTCTACATGCCCTTCTGGCTGTAATAAAGCCGTACAGGTCCTTTACCAAGGTAGCCATGTGCATCTTGGCCATGACCATGTTTATATCTGGGGTGCTCTTCAAGCCTGCAGCCATCTCCAAACAATTCTGTAGGGATAGAGATGCCGCTAGTCTTTCTTTCGTTTCTTGCTCCCTACGCAAGAGAAATTCTGACAGCTTTGGGATATCTGCCTCCATCTTCCCAACCGAGAAGATAAGGTGGACTTCCTTCCAATCCTTATCTTCCGTGGGCAGGGCTAACAACACTCATCCAGTGTAGGACAAGGTTTGCCTGCCTCTATCGCCTTGACAACGGCTTTAAGAGTCTTCGATGTAAAGGGGAAGTCTAGTGAAGCTGGAGCAAGAAAGGTAGGATGTTTCTTGCTGAGGGCCGACACCTTAGAATTAGTGTAGCCCACCTGCTTTAGGCTGCTTGATAAGAGAACCTGTGCCTTGTCATGGTCGAATACTATTACCTCCTTGGGTTCCGTCTCTTCCTTCGACGCTGGTTCCAGCTTCAGACGAATGAAGCAGTCTGGGTAAGCAATGAAGCTTGGCCAGAACTGAATGTCATCAACAGGGACGGCTCCCAACTTCTCCGAAATAAAGAGTTTGCCGTTGATAATCGTCATGTACTCCGCATATCTTCAGGGATTAGTTTCGGAGCAGGTGGGGAGGTCTTGAACTCTGGGTCTCTTGTGAGACCCACGTGAGGCGGAGAGTCGAGCTATATGCATTTCAAGTTTCGCTTCCCTTTCTTCGCCTTGTTTGCGAATGCTCTCCATCAGCACTGTAAGATTGGCCAGTGCCTGTCTCATGTCATTTGATGGAGGGGTGGAAGATGTTGAGGGTAACGGCTCCCGAGCCGGCACCGACGGAAGGGACTCTGAATCAACTTCATCATCTTCTTCAGGAGTCAATGTAGACTCCTCCTTGTGATCTTCCTTGAGAAGATCCTTCTCAGTGTCCGAGGACACCTCAGACATCCTCTCCTCTTGATGGATGTCCATGCCTTCTAATGCATCACTGACTTCCGTTTCGACGGCAATCTGGATGCATGGTATTTCGGGTCATGTCTGGGGTATGACGGCTTCAATACCCACTTTAGGGAACAGCAAGTTGCTCATCCTTTCATTAGGAAGGTACGGTCCCGTCGAGTTCTTTTGGAACCCATGTACCCATCTACGCAGCTTTTCTCATGCTGCATCCCTTGACTCCGCTGACTTGGGGTCGTCAAAACCTTCGGTAACCAAGGCCCGGCATACGTTGCAGCTTTGGGGGTACCAGTACTGTAGGGCTTCGTTAGTGGTGGTGCAGGGGGCATGAGCCCTACACCCTTTGTGGTGGCAAAAGTCCTTACTTCTGACGTTGCAGAAGATGACGTCGCACTTCACTAGGTCCTCCTGTAAAGAGAGGAAATGTAAATGAGTATGCTGTAGTTTATCTCATCTGATAAACAAATATGTAAAATATTACTATTGATATTTTAACCATTATAGTTTAGGATAGTCAAGCTAGAAAGGAACTAGGAAAGACACATACTTGTGTTTCCTGTCCAGTCAATTGCTGTGACCTCCCCCAAAATTAAAGCCATAGAGTCTTCCTATTCAGGAAACCCAAGGAAAGGGTTCTAACCCTTAGAGGTAGATAAGTGTAACTTAACACTTGCCCTTCCTAAGGTCTTTAATATTGTGGGTAAATTGTTAACTGATTAGCTATCAGTGTATTGAAAGAGATCTTTCTTTCAATATATGATTGGTCTCAACAATAGACTGTGCATGGATACACAGGGTATGTTGGAAAGTAACTACTGTATAATATATACAGTACTATAGTTTTCTGTGTGCAGTATGCAAATATACTGGCTACTGTATAATCATATACAGTGGAACCTCTACATACGATTGTTCCTTCAAATTTTTGTCTCGACACCCGAAGTAATGCTCCAACATCCGTTGTAGATCTTGTTTACGCCGGTAGATTGCAGCATGTAAGAAGGACGACATTGAGCGTCGAGTGCTCTGTTCTCTGTTCTTGTGTGTATCGTGTGGTTGTCCTCTGTTTGGTCTGTTATTAACAGTGCTTATTTTCTTCCTTTTCTTGCATTTCCTTTTTGATTTTACCTATAATCATGGTGCCTAATAAGCTAAGTTTCAGTACAGGTAGTGATGAGAAATGGAAGAAGGCAATTCTTTCATTAGAATTGAAGCAAGAAATTATAGAAAAACATGAGAGCAGTGTGTATGTGAGTGATATGGCTAAACAATATGGCCGGAATAGGCCTATGATATCGACGATCATCAAGCAAAAGGCAGCCATTAAAGCAGTCAAACCATCGAAGAGGATCATCATTATTACAAGATATCGTAGAAATACCCTGGAAGAGATAAAACGCCTTTTGTTGATAGGGATAAAGGACAAAGAGATTGTTGGCAACAATCATTTGTGAGAAGGGCCAGTGTGATGAACAGAAAGAAAGAAAAAAGTGAAACAAAGAAAACTAAGATAGCATTAACAAGCTCTTTTAAAAAAGTCCTCTCTCTTTTTCTGTTTCTCTCTAAACATAGCATTAACATGTTCTTTAAATAAAATCTCTCTCTCTCTCTCTCTTGTTCTTCTTCGCTGTTATAGTGTTAGAGACGTCTATTATTTTTCCGAGAGAGAGAGAGAGAGAGAGAGAGAGAGAGAGAGAGAGAGAGAGAGAGAGAGAGAGAAAGAGAGAGATTAAACAAAAATGTGTTTAGAGTATATAAGATTTTTAACAGCGTCAACGAGTTGAAAGACAATTAAATGTAACTGAGAAAGTAATAACAGCAAATCTGAATTCCTTTATTAACTAAAACAAATATTGATACAAACACACTCGTGTGCGTATGCACAAACACACACACACACACAGGTGTACGAATTGCTACGCAGTAGGAGACAGACGGTCGGGGAGGAGGTAGAGATGGTGACTGCGATAACGTACCGTAACCCGTCACTGAAAGTGATGAAAATTAAAAATCAAAAGAAAAAAAAAATTTAAAAATATGAAATAGAAAAATAGAAAAAATATAAATAAGCAAAGTTAGATTAAGGTTTCCATAGTGTAAGTTACGGTATGTTATCGCAGTCACCATCTCTACCTCCTCGCCGATCGTGTCTCCTCTTGCGTAGGAATTCCTACACCTGTGTGTGTGTGTTTGTGCATACGCACACGAGTGTGTTTGTATCAATATTTGTTTTAGTTAATAAAGGAATTCAGATTCGCTGATACAGTGGAACCTCTACATACGAATGTCCTAACATACGAATTTTCCAACATCCAAAGTAAAATTCGACCAAATTTCTGTCTCGACACCCGAAGTGTTGCTCCAACATACGAAGTAAACATTACACGTACGCGTGGAATTTTCTCGAAAGCGTCCAGCGTCGTTTGTTGTTGACGCCGCTAGACGGCAGTCCTCTCATCTCGTGCGCATCGTGTAGTTGTCCTCTATTCGCTCAGTTTTAACAGTGTTTTTTATCTTCCTTTTTCACGTGTTGTTTTCTGTGTTCCGTAATCATGGGTCCTAAAAAGCTTAGTTCAGGAAGTAGTAGTAGTGGTGAGAAAAGGAGGAAGTCTATGCTTTCATTAGAATTAAAGCAAGAAATAATAGAAAAGCATGAGCGAGGTGTACATGTTAGCGATCTGGCTAAACAATATGGCCGGAATATGTCTACGATCTCGACGATCATAAAACAGAAGGCAGCCATTAAATCAGTGAAACCACCGAAGGGATCACGATTATTTCCAAACGTTGTAGCTCTACCCTTAAAGAGATGGAACGACTTTTGTTAATATGGATCAAAGACAAGGAGATTGTTGGCGATACGATCACGGAAACGATCATTTGTGAGAAGGCCAGCGCTATCTACAGTGACTTGAAGGCGGCGGGCTCTGGGGGTGACGCGGGGGAGAGTTCAGCCGATCCTCTGACGGAGGAATTCAAGACGTCTCGAGGTTGGTTCGAGAAATTTAGGAAACGGACCGGGATTCATTCAGTTGTTCGTCATGGAGAAGCTTCGAGTTCGGACACCAAGGCTGCTAAAGACTTTGTTAAAAAGTTCGAAAGCATCGTGGCGGAGGAAGGTTACGTAGAGCAGCAGGTGTTCAACTGTGATGAAACCGGTCTGTTTTGAAAAAAGATGTCTAGTCGAACGTACATTACCGCCGAAGAGAAGAAAATGCCTGGACATAAGCCAATGAAGGATCGGTTGACTCTTGCACTTTGTGCTAACGCCAGCAGGGACTGCAAAATAAAGCCGTTATTGATTTACCATTCTGAAAACCCTAGGGCATTTAAAGCACATAGAATTAATAAAGACCTGCTACATATTCTATGGCGTTCTAATTCTAAGGCTTGGGTTACTAGGCATATCTTTGTGGAATGGGTAAACGTAGTTTTCGGCCCTGCTGTCAAGAAGTATCTTCCGGAGAGGAATTTGCCTTTGAAGTGCTTGCTTTGTTTGGACAATGCACCTGCTCACCCCCCCGGACTTGAAGATGATATCATCGACGAATACAAATTCATGAAGGTGTTGTATCTTCCACCGAATACAACCCCTATCCTCCAGCCCATGGACCAGCAAGTCATCTCTAATTTTAAGAAGCTGTACACCAAGCACTTATTTAAGCAGTGCTTTAATGTCACGCAAAGCACCAACTTAACTTTGCGTGAATTTTGGAGGAGCCACTTTAATATCCTGCACTGCTTAAAGATCATTGATCAGGCTTGGGAGGGAGTAACTCGTCGGACCCTGAATTCTGCTTGGAAGAAGCTTTGGCCTGATGCTGTTGCTCCCAGAGATTTCGAAGGTTTTGGCCCTGAGAATGAACCTGTGCTTGCCGCCGAGGAAGACGTCGAAGAGATTGTATCCCTTGGCAAGTCCATGGGTCTGGAGGTGTATGAAGATGACATCACCGAACTCGTCGATGAGCATCATGAAGAGCTCACCACCAAGGAACTCAAGGAGCTGCAAGCCATGCAGCATGATGAGTTCCAAGCACAGTTGAGTGAGTCGGAGGAGATCGAGGAGGTAGGCCAAATCTTAGGTACGGCGGAAATAAAACAGATGTTGGCATATCATCAACATGTGGTTGATTTCATTGACAAGCATCACCCACAGAAACTTCAGGTTTGCCTTGTTGTTACGCAGTTCGATGATGTGTGCTTAACGCATTTTAGAAAAATCCTTAAAAGCCGTACCAAGCAACTTTCACTCGATAGTTTCTTTAAAAAATCTTTAAAACAGTCTTGTGATCATGATGAAAATAAAGAAAGTGAAGCAAAGAAAAGGAAGACCGAATCGAGTGAAAGTGATGAAAATTAAAAATAAGAAAAGAAAAAATGTAAAAATAAAAATATACAATTATAAAAATGAAAAAAAAAAATAAGCTAAGTTAAGTTAAAGTTCACGTAGTAGTGTAAATTAGTGTATCGTACACGTTATCGTACAAAGTCACCGTCCCTACCTCCTCGCTGATCTTCCGTCTCCTCCTGCCTAGCAGTCCCTACACCTGCGCTGGCCTGTCGCTAAGGTAAAGTGTTACATTACAACCCCTTTTTTATTTATTATTTCATTATTATTATTCTTTTTTTTGGTTTGTATTTTTTATATTATATTAATGTAATGTGTAATTATGTGTAGCCATTTATTAGGGATTTATTATGGGTTTTTAGGCTGAGGAACTAATTAAATAAATTACCATGTATTCTTATGGGAATATTTACTCCAACATACGATCGTTTTAACATACGAAGCTGTTTCTTGAATGAATTAAGATCGTATGTAGAGGTATCATTGTACTCTGAGGTTCTGTCGAAAACCAAAGCTGGCTATTCGCCAGCAAGGGCAAGAGACAGAAAACACTAGCCTAGTCTAGCCGGACTAGGCCAGACCAAGATAGGGTTGTCGCCCAAGTTGGCACTCAGAGGGAAGGAGGGATTACCCTTAAATCTCCACAGGAGACGAGTATCGAGTTATATAATAATTTTAGGAGATATCTATCTCCGCAAGAAATGATAAAACGATACACGAGGGTAAACTGAGAACATGTATGAAAGTATACTAAAGCGCATAGGCTAGGTAGCCTAGCGCAGGGCGAGATTCAGTTACCTAAATCGCCGAAACTCTAATGTATATGATCAATATAAAGAAGAGGAAATATATGCATAATTATGTATATTCTTACAAGTATAATTGTGCCTAAATAGCTTCATAATTATTAATGCTATTACAACTAGGAATGTCGTTCTATATCATGCATGAAAGTAAACTGAAGCGCGTAGTCTAGGTAGCCTAGCGCAGGGCGAGGTTCGGTTACCCAAATCGCCGTAACTCTGTATACGATCGACATAATATATAACTTCCTAATAAAACTTTATTAAATAGCTTTCATAATTTAATCATGCTATTACAACCGGGAGTGTTGTTCAGCTAACTAAATAACACATGCGTTATGAACGACAAGTGCCCATGGACCTCTGGTGATCGGCAAAGCTCCGAACACTTAAAATTATTCTGATTTCTCTGTGAAGCAGGAGCTAAAAATTATATATTGTAAAGAATGAATACTCAACTTTCCAGAGGCAGAAGAAGTTGGAGATTGCATGATTAATCCTCAGATAATCGAACACAAACGTTAGAGCAACAGGGAAAACCACCTGCATGATTAATCCTCAGATAATTGAACACAAACGTTAGAGCAACAGGGAAAACCACCGTGCGAATTCACTACGAAAATAGGAATGAGCGCCATCTAGATACTCGTAATAGTACGGGAGGAAGGTTAACATTGATAACGGCTCCCCTTCTTTTTTTGCCACTTTTCCCCCTCGAAACGAAAACGCTATTCGCGGTGAAAATTGCTATGTGTCGTATCAAGATATACGTCCCCTGATATTATGCGATATCCTTAAGAAAATTTTAAGGATACTCGCGCCAGGAGTTAGAATTCGTGAGACCTAAAGGTTAATTCTCTTGGAATATCACTGTAGCCAAATATCCCTTAGAAAACTACCAATAGGAACCTTCCATCAGGATGATATGGCTTGAGCCCAAAAATGTGTTTTGATATGAATGCGCAGTAGCATTGTGCTTTGTACTTATAATAGTTTTGTTTATTGTGTTTTTTAACTTGAAAATGTATTTATTGATATCAAATTCATGGTAAATAAACAAGAGTAGGCTAATGTGTCATAGTGTGAATATACATGGGTAATAACTTATTTTACTATAAAATGAACACAAGTAGAGTAAGAATATGTGTTTTTGTTTTTCCTGTGACCTTCAAATATATCAATACAGTGAACCCTCGTTTATCGCGGTAGATAGGTTCCAGACGCGGGCGCGATAGGTGAAAATCCGCGAAGTAGTGACATCATATTTACCTATTTATTTAACATGTATATTCGGACTTTTAAAACCTTCCCTTGTACGTAGTACTGTTAACAAACCACCCTTTAATGTACAGAACACTTAATGCATGTACTACAGCACCCTAAACTAAAACAGGCACAAATATTAAAGGCGATTTTATATCATGCGTTTCCTAAACACCTAAAAAGCACGATAAAAAATGGCAACCAATGTTTTGTTTACGTTCATCTCTGATCATAATGAAGAAACAAACTCATTTAGTGTACACATATATGTATAGGTTAGTTTTTGCATCGATTATATTGATTATACAGTACTGTATGTTGATTTTTTTTATTACCAATGTTTTAGTTTACGTATTTTTCTTAGGACTTCCAAATGAAATCTTTTTCTTTATGACGCCGCCTGAAACGACGGCGTGTACGCTCAGTAAACAACCACGCTCAGAGCAAACAAGGCATTTAACGCGCATGATGATAGTGATAAATAATGATACAGTACATACAGTATTTACAGTAAAAGCATTTACAAAATATGTTACCTTACAAATATAAATTATACAGTACTTGTACGTAGCAAAGCAGGAAAACAATTTGAGAGAGAGAGAGAGAGAGAGAGAGAGAGAGAGAGAGAGAGAGAGAGAGAGAGAGAGAGAGAGAGAGAGAGCCTTACCTTACCTTACCTTATTGCCTTATTTTTTGTTTGGGTTCCCCCAGGTCCCTCAGTGTGAGGCACCTCGTATATCCACCAGAGAGTTGCTAATACATCTTCCGGTGTATTTTGCATCTTCCAGTCTTGGATGGTCTGGGATGCATCTTAGGTACTTATCGAGCTGATTTTTAAACGCATCTACGCTCACTCCTGATATGTTTCTTAGATGAGCTGGCAGCACATTAAATAGTCGCTGCATTATCGATGCTGGTGCGTAGTGGATTAATGTCCTGTGCGCCTTTCTCAGTTTACCTGGAATGCTTTTTGGCACTATTAATCTACCTCGGCTTGCTCTTTCTGATACTTTAAGCTCCATGATGTTTTCAGCAATTCCTTCTATTTGCTTCCATGCTTGTATTATCATGTAGCGTTCTCTTCTCCTTTCTAGACTGTATAGTTTTAAAAATTGCAGTCTTTCCCAGTAATCAAGGTCCTTAACTTCTTCTATTCTAGCAGTATAGGACCTTTGTACACTCTCTATTTGCGCAATATCCTTTTGGTAGTGTGGGTACCATATCACATTGCAGTACTCGAGTGTACTACGCACATAAGTTTTGTAAAGCATAATCATGTGTTCAGCTTTTCTTGTTTTAAAGTGTCTGAATAACATTCCCATTTTTGCTTTACATTTAGCCAACAGTGTTGCTATTTGGTCGTTGCATAACATATTCCTATTTAAAATTACACCAAGGTCTTTAATTGCTTCCTTGTTTGTGATTGTCTCATTATTAGGTCCCTTGTATGCATACACCATTCCTTCTCTGTTTCCATAATTTATTGATTCGAATTTATCGTAGTTAAATACCATCCTATTTATCTCCGCCCATTCATATATTTTGTTTAGATCTCTTTGTAGTGAGTTCCTATCTTCATCACAAGTAATTTCTCTACTTATTCTTGTGTCATCGGCGAAACTTCTCACTACGGAGTTTTCAACATCACAGTCTATGTCTGAGATCATAATAACAAATAGCAGTGCAGCTAATACCGTACCTTGGGGCACACCAGATATTACCTGGGCTTCATCTGATTTCTCGTCATTTGCAACCACTATCTGTTTTCTGTTTTGCAGGAATTCTTTTACCCATTTTCCTATCTTTCCCACAATATTATGCTTTCTCATTTTTTTCTCCAATATGTTATGGTCTACCTTGTCAAAGGCTTTTGCAAAATCTAGATAGATCACATCTGTGTCTTTTTCATTTATCATATTATTGTATATGTTTTCATAGTGAGCTATCAGTTGGGTCTGTGTACTTTTTCCAGGTACGAAACCGTGTTGACCCATATTAAACAAATTATTTTTGACCAAATGGTTCATTATTTTCTTTTTTATTACCCTCTCATACACTTTCATAATATGTGATGTTAGACTAACAGGTCTATAATTGCTTGCCTCTAGTCTTGATCCACTTTTGAAGATAGGGGTTATATAAGCTAATTTATGTTTAACATATATCTCGCTCATATCTATACTCTGTCTTAGCAGTATTGCAAGTGGCTTCGCGATAGTGTTTGCAGTTTTTTTTAACAAAATCGCTGGGACTCCATCTGGTCCGGCTGCCGATCCATTTTTAATTTCGTTTATAGCCGTGACAATATCTGCTTCATTAATATCTATATCCGTTAGATATTCAACATTTTCTTCTCTCATTTCTGTTTCATTATTCTCATTCGCAATTCTTGGCGTGAACTCACTCTCATATTTTTCTGCTAATATGTTGCATATTTCCTTTTTTTCATTCGTTAGCCGTCCTTCAATTCTTAGAGGGCCTATTTCTATTCTCCTTTTATTCATCTTTTTGCATAGGAGTAAAGTACTTTGGGGTTTCTTTTTATATTTTGAAGTGTCCTTTCTTCTAAGTCCCTTTTTTCATTTTCTTTCGACTGTATAATCTTTTGTTCTGCATTTTCTATCTTACATTTTATTTCCCTCATTTTCCACACATTTTTTTCTTTTGCAAGATTTTTCTTCCACTTTTTAATTTTCTGAAATAAGATCCTTCTGTCTCTTGGTATGCACGTCTTTTGTTTATTGTTTTTTTTCGGTACATATTTTTCAACAATTTTCTCCAGTATTTTGTACAGTATATCCGTATTTACCTGTATATTATCACTTATAAATACATTTTTCCATTCTTTATTCAGTTCTTCATTTATTTCTGACCATTTTATATTCTTACTGTAAAAGTTATATTTTCCATATCCTTCCCAAAGTTTTGTGCTTTTATTAATTCTGTGATCACTTGCTTTGGAATGAACTATCAATTCTATGACATTGTGGTCTGAAATTCCCGTGTTATACACTATTATTTCTTTAACATAATTCACCTCATTCACAAATACTAGATCTAGGACATTTTCCTTTCTTGTTGGAATGTGGTTTATTTGTTGCATATTATGTTCTAATAGCATATCTTGAAGCTTTTCAAATTGCCTCTTATCTTCTGCGCTACTATTACTATCTTTTTTATATGTATACATACAACCACTTTCTTCTATCCGTTCTTTCCAATCCACGAAAGGAAAGTTAAAATCTCCGGATAGGAGTATATTCCAGTCTTTATGGTTTCTACATATATCATCTATTTTTTCTATTATTATGTCAAACTCCTTAGTGTTTGGGGGTCTGTAAACTACAATATTCATTAGTTTTTCAAATTCAAATTCTACCGCAATCAATTCACATTCTGTGTTGCTGTATTTTTCACATACTTTTCCTTGATTTATGTCTCTTCCATATATTGCGGTTCCCCCTTGATTCCTATTTTTTCTGTCTGATCTATAAGTTTGGAAACCCTTTATCTGGTCATCACTGCCAGTCTCTTGGGAATACCATGTTTCACTTATATTTAATATATCTATTTTTTCAATTTGGGTTAGTTCTTCTAAGAACTCTATTTTCCTTTTAGAGTTACTCGTGACTAAACCCTGTGCATTCATTACTATTATGGTTTGTGTTTCATCCCCATTATTTAATATTGGTAATAATATGGATTCTCCCATGCTTCCTTCCTGTTCTGATATGATGTTCTTTTCTTCATTTCCCGGAATTCTGCCATTAAAAAATCCAACTTTTCTATTATATTTGCTCTTTCGCCTTCATATTTATTTGTGTGTGTATACCTGCAACTGTCCCCATATCTGCACCAGCCCCTGGCATTATAGATGCATTCTTTGTAGTTGGGCTCTAAATGTGCAGGTTTGGGTTGAAAGCCCTCATATCTTGGGGCTCTTGGTTCAAAGCGCGGTTTATACACGGCCTGCTTTTTTGTTTCTTTTTTTGTTTCTTTTTTGCTTTCATTTTTCTTTTCAGTTTGCTGAGTTTTCTTACTTTCATTCATGGTTTCAGGATGCATATATCTACATTTTTTGTTGTAAATACATCCTTTTCCTTCTTTTAGGTTTTTGCATATTTTTGGATGGAGATCTCTGCATTCGTCTCCATATCCGTCTAAATACGCACATTTACCATATATTTCATAATTATGGCATATCTTTGGATGCTTGTAGTAGCATCTTTCGCCAAATCTGCAATTCCCTCTTTTCAGCATATTGCAGACTATATCCTTCTTTTCTATTTTTTCTTGTTCTTGCTCTTCCCTAAAATTATGTAGGTCCGGGTAGAGTCTCTTGGGTCTATTATTTGTTTCCATCTGGTAATTTATTTCTTCATAAGTATGTTGTTGGATGGCATCATAGGTTATATCAATGATTTCTTCTGCATCCTTACACATATCCTGTTCATTGTTCTCTTCTTCTTCTTTTTCTTCTTCTTCTTCTTCTTTTTCTTCTTCTTCTTCTTCTGTTTCTTCTTCTTCCTCTTCTTTATCTTCAACTATTTGCAGATTTAGTCTCGACTTAATTATATTTTCTATCCAGACTAAGCATGTTGAGCAGAATACCTTTGTGTCTTTATTTTTTATTTTTTGCTGTATTTCAGCACATGTGGGATGTGTTGGGACATGACAGGCATCACATTTTCTAATCAATTGTTGAGGATTATTAATGGAATACCATATCTTACATGTATTACACCATTTTGGCATTCTTTTTCCCATTGCATCAATCAGCATATTCACCATATTGGACTTCTTATTGTTCTTTGATGGAATGTGTTGAT
>NC_090729.1:75874055-75904055 GCF_036898095.1 Palaemon carinicauda
CGCGTATATACCGCACTATGCACCAAAAAAGGCCTTTCAACCTAAATCTCCACAAATAGAGCCCAACTACAAAGAATGCATATATAATGCCAGGGGTTGGTGCAGATATGGGGACAATTGCAGGTTTACACACAAAAATAAGTATGAAGGCGAAAGAACAAATATTATGGAAAAGTTGGATTTTTTAATGGCAGAATTCCGAGAAATGAAGAAAAAAACATCATATCAGAACAGGAAGGAAGCATGGGAGAATCCATATTATTACCAGTATTAAATAATGGAAATGAAACACAAACCATAATAGTGATGAATGCACAGGGTTTAGTCACGAGTAACTCTAAAAGGAAAATAGAGTTCCTAGAAGAACTAACCAAAATTGAAAAATGTTATTTTCATTAGTAAAATAAATTTTTGAATATACTTACCCGATGATCATGTAGCTGTCAACTCCGTTGCCCGACAGAAATCTAAGGTCGGGATACGCCAGCGATCGCTATACAGGTGGGGGTGTACACAACAGCGCCATCTGTGAGCAGGTACTCAAGTACTTCTTGTCAACAAGAACTCAATTTTCTCCTCGGTCCACTGGTTCTCTATGGGGAGGAAGGGAGGGTCCTTAAATTCATGATCATCGGGTAAGTATATTCAAAAATTTATTTTACTAATGAAAATAACATTTTTCAATATTAATCTTACCCGATGATCATGTAGCTGATTCACACCCAGGGTGGTGGGTGGAGACCAGCATACATGTTAACATTAGAAGCTAAGTATCCCGTATTTCATTTTAGAAGTTATTCAAAATAACAAACATAAAATAAATAAGTACCTGGTAAGGAAGTCGACTTGAACCATTACTCTGCCTTTTTTAAGTACGTCTTCCTTACTGAGCCTAGCGGTCCTCTTAGGATGCTGAACGACTCCTAGGTGCTGAAGTATGAAGGGCTGCAACCCATACTAAAGGACCTCATCACAACCTCTAATCTAGGCGCTTCTCAAGAAAGAATTTGACCACCCGCCAAATCAACCAGGATGCGGAAGGCTTCTTAGCCTTCCGTACAACCCAAAAAACAACAATAAAAAGCATTTCAAGAGAAAGATTAAAAAAAGGTTATGGGATTATGGGAATGTAGTGGCTGAGCCCTCACCTACTACTGCACTCGCTGCTACGAATGGTCCAAGGGTGTAGCAGTTCTCGTAAAGAGACTGGACATCTTTGAGATAAAATGATGCGAACACTGACTTGCTTCTCCAATAGGTTGCATCCATAACACTCTGCAGAGAACGGTTCTGTTTGAAGGCCACTGAAGTAGCGACAGCCCTAACTTCATGTGTCCTTACCTTCAGCAAAGCAAGGTCTTCTTCCTTCAGATGAGAATGGGCCTCTCTAATCAGAAGCCTGATGTAGTAAGAAACTGCGTTCTTAGACATCGGTAAAGCAGGTTTCTTGATAGAACACCATAAAGCTTCTGATTGTCCTCGTAATGGCTTTGTCCGTCTTAAATAGTACTTAAGAGCTCTTACTGGGCAAAGTACTCTCTCTAGTTCGTTCCCCACCAAGTTGGACAGGCTTGGGATCTCGAACGACTTGGGCCAAGGACGAGAAGGAAGCTCGTTTTTAGCCAAAAAAACCGAGCTGCAAGGAACATGTAGCCGTTTCAGATGTAAAACCTATGTTCCTGCTGAAGGCGTGGATCTCACTGACTCTTTTAGCTGTTGCTAAGCAAACGAGGAAAAGAGTCTTTAATGTGAGATCCTTAAAAGAGGCTGATTGAAGCGGTTCGAATCTTGATGACATCAGGAACCTTAAAACCACGTCTAGGTTCCAGCCTGGTGTGGACAACCGACGTTCCTTTGAGGTCTCAAAAGACCTAAGGAGGTCCTGTAGATCTTTGTTGGTGGAAAGATCCAAGCCTCTGTGGCGGAAGACCGCTGCCAACATGCTTCTGTAACCCTTGATCGTAGGAGCTGATAGGGATCTTACATTCCTTAGATGTAACAGGAAGTCAGCTATCTGTGTTACAGAGGTACTGGTTGAGGAAACTGCATTCGCCTTGCACCAGCTTTGGAAGACTTCCCATTTTGACTGATAGACTCTGAGAGTGGATGTCCTCCTTGCTCTGGCAATCGCTCTGGCTGCCTCCTTCGAAAAGCCTCTAGCTCTTGAGAGTCTTTCGATAGTCTGAAGGCAGTCAGACGAAGAGCGTGGAGGCTTGGGTGTACCTTCTTTACGTGAGGCTGACGCAGAAGGTCCACTCTTAGAGGAAGAGTCCTGGGAACGTCCACTAGCCATTGCAGTACCTCGGTGAACCATTCTCTCGCGGGCCAGAGGGGAGCAACCAACGTCAACCGTGTCCCTTCGTGAGAGGCGAACTTCTGAAGTACCCTGTTGACAATCTTGAACGGAGGGAACGCATACAGGTCTAGATGGGACCAATCCAGCAGAAAGGCATCCACGTGAACTGCTGCTGGGTCTGGAATCGGAGAACAATACATCGGGAGCCTCTTGGTCATCGAGGTAGCAAATAGATCTATGGTGGGCTGACCCCACAGGGCCCATAGTTTGCTGCAAACATTCTTGTGAAGGGTCCACTCTGTGGGGATGACCTGACCCTTCCGGCTGAGGCGATCTGCCATGACATTCATGTCGCCCTGAATGAACCTTGTTACCAGCAAAATCTTTCGATCTTTTGACCAAATGAGGAGGTCCCTTGCGATCTCGAACAACTTCCTCGAATGAGTCCCTCCTTGCTTGGAGATGTAAGCCAAGGCTGTGGTGTTGTCGGAGTTCACCTCCACCACCTTGCTTAGCTGGAGGGACTTGAAGTTTATCAAGGCCAGATGAACTGCCAAAAGCTCCTTGCAGTTGATGTGAAGTGTCCTTTGCTCCTGATTCCACGTGCCCGAGCATTCCTGTCCGTCCAGTGTCGCACCCCAGCCCGTGTCCGATGCGTCCGAGAAGAGACGGTGGTCGGGGGTCTGAACAGCCAATGGTAGACCTTCCTTGAGAAGAATGCTGTTCTTCCACCACGTCAGTGTAGACCTCATCTCTTCGGAAATAGGCACTGAGACCGCCTCTAGCGTCATGTCCTTTCTCCAGTGAGCAGCTAGATGATACTGAAGGGGGCGGAGGTGGAGTCTCCCTAACTCGATGAACTGGGCCAGCGATGAAAGTGTCCCTGTTAGACTCATCCACTGCCTGACTGAACATCGGTTCCTTCTCAGCATGCTCTGGATGCATTCTAGGGCTTGATTGATCCTTGAGGCCGACGGAAAAGCCCGAAAAGCTCGACTCTGAATCTCCATACCTAGATAGACAATGGTCTGGGATGGGACGAGTTGGGACTTCTCTATATTGACTAGGAGGCCCAATTCCTTGGTCAGATCCAAAGTCCAACTGAGATTCTCCAGACAGCGACGACTTGACGGAGCTCTTAAAAGCCAGTCGTCCAAATAGAGGGAGGCTCTGATGTCTGCCAAGTGAAGGAATTTGGCAATATTCCTCGTCAGTTTGGTAAACACAAGAGGTGCCGTGCTTAGGCCAAAGCACAGGGCTTGGAACTGGTACACAACCTTTCCAAAGACGAACCTTAGGAAAGGTTGGGAGTCTGGATGGATGGGGACGTGAAAGTACGCGTCTTTCAGGTCTAACGAGACCATCCAGTCTTCCTTCCTGACCGCTGCTAGGACCGACTTCGTCGTCTCCATCGTGAACGTCTGCTTGGTGACAAAAGCATTGAGAGCACTGACGTCCAGCACCGGTCTCCAACCTCCTGTCTTCTTCGCTACCAGGAAGAGACGGTTGTAGAAGCCCGGGGATTGATGGTCCCGGACTATGACTACCGCTCCCTTTTGTAGCAAGAGCGACACCTCTTGTTGCAACGCTAGCCTCTTGTCCTTCTCCTTGTAGTTGGGAGAGAGGTTGATGGGAGATGTTGCTAGAGGGGGACTGCGGCAGAACGGAATTCTGTACCCCTCCCTTAGCAACTTCACAGACTGAGCGTCTGCACCTCTGCTCTCCCAAGCTTGCCAGAAGTTCTTGAGCCTGGCTCCCACTGCTGTCTGGAGAGGAAGGCAGTCAGATCCTGCCTTTTGCGGACTTGGAACCCTTCTTGGATTTGCCACGGTGACTGTCGGCACGGGTACCTCCTCTGCTGGAGGTTCTGCCACGAAAGGGCGGGATGAACCTAGTTGCTGGTGTGTCCACTGCTGCAGAACGGAAAGGTCTAGGCACGGAAGGTAAAGCTTTAGCCTTACGTGCGGAAGATGCCATCAGGTCATGGGTATCCTTCTGGATCAGCGAGGCAGCCATCCCCTTGATCAGCTCCTCCGGAAACAGACACTTGGAGAGAGGAGCAAACAACAACTCCGACTTCTGGCAAGGAGTGATCCCAGACGACAAGAAGGAGCAAAGATGTTCTCTCTTCTTAAGTACTCCCGACACGTACGAAGCCGCAAGCTCACCAGACCCATCCCGAATGGCTTTGTCCATGCTAGACATGATAAGCATGGCAGAGTCCTTATCCGAAGGGGAAGTCTTTCTGCTTAACGCTCCCAAACACCAATCGAGGAAGTTGAAGATCTCAAAAGCACGAAAGACTCCCTTCAACAGATGATCCATGTCAGAAAAGGACCAGCAAATCTTAGATCGTCTCATAGCCAGCCTGCGGGGAGAGTCAACCAGACTTGAGAAGTCGCCCTGGGCAGAGGCAGGAACTCCCAAGCCGGGTTCCTCTCCCGTGGCATACCAGACGCTAGATTTGGAAGCAAGCTTGGTAGGCGGAAAGATGAAAGCAGTCTTTCCCAGTTGCTTCTTGGACAGCAACCACTCTCCCATAACCCTCAAAGCTCTCTTGGATGAGCGTGCGAGAACAAGCTTGGTGAAGGCAGGAGCAGCAGACTGCATGCCCAGAGCAAACTCGGAAGGAGGAGAGCGAGGGGTTGCAGACACAAACTGTTCCGGATACAGGTCCCTGAACAAGGCAAGGACTTTACGAAAGTCTAAGGAGGGAGGCGTAGACTTGGGCCCTTCTAAGTCGGAGTGCGGTTCATCCAAATGTGCAGCTTCGTCATCCGATACTCCATCATCCGAAAGTTGAGTAGGAAGTGGCAAAGGTGGAGCAGAAAGCTGAACGGCTGAATCCGGCAGCACGGGTGCATGCGTAGCTGCTGCGGATCCAACATCATGCCGCTGCTGGTCAGTCTGCGAGCTGGCAACAACAAAAGCAGAGTGTTGGTGCGTGGGAGGGACTGCCGTGGGTTGCGGAGCATGCCGTATGGGATGCGGAGCATGCCGCATGGGTTGCGGAGCATGCCGCATAGTGTCAAAACACGGCAGCTCTACAGCACCTTCCCACTGCTGATGCGGTAGCTCACGCATGGCAACGGATGGTGCAGCATGAACATGCGTCTGGCAGGGTGGACTGCGCATCGGTGGTGGAGCTCTCACAGGTGGAGTGTGGGAGCAGGCAGCCGCAGTATCTGCTGAGCGCACAACCGTGGCAGGTTGTAGGTTAACAGGTGCAGTGTCAACCTTCTCAGCATGATACTCTTGCATGAACGCAGCAAGCTGAGACTGCATAGTCTGCAGCATGGACCACTTAGGGTCTACCGTGGTTGGTGCGGCAACAGACGGAGTAGTAGCCTGTTGTGGAACCACTCTACCTCTCTTGGGAGGTGTGCAGTCTTCGGAAGACTGCGGCAAGTCCGAACTGACCCAGTGGCTACACCTGGGCCGTTGGACTCGCTCGGAAGGGACCTTACGCTTGAGAGGTCGTGAGACCTTGGTCCATCGTTTCTTCCTTGAAAATTCTTCCACAGACGAGGAATGATAGGGCTCATTCGTCTGTTTGTGGATGGGACGATCTCTGACAGATACGTCCGCAACCACTGAGGGTACATCCGTACGCTAATCAAGGCCTGCCGAACCCTTTGGTCCTTCGACATTGCTTCTCCCCTGGGCTTGGGAGCTTGCAAGAGGTCCCGGACTGGGAGGACGACTGGCACGAACAGATGTACCCTCATGCGCAACACTGACACTGACACTTTTCACTTCACTTGCACTAACACTTCCCACTGCACTTTGCGCTTTCAGCTCTTTGACATCTGCCAAAAGCTGATTACGGTCATTAGCCAATGACTCCACTCTGTCACCAAGAGCCTGAATGGCACGCATCATATCCGCCATGGAGGGCTGAGCACTAGTAGCAGGGTCGGGAGTCACCACTACAGGGGAAGGAATAGGTTGAGGGGCATGGGGAGAGGAAAAATCAAAAGAGCGAGAAGAACTCCTCCTGATCCTATCCTTCTCTAGCCTACGTGCATTTTTAAGGAATTCGTTAAAATCGAATTCCGAAAGCCCAGCGCATTCCTCTACAATTGGAACAAACGGTGTGAGGATCTATGGAGGCCTTCGGAAGACGCCTAGTACAAGCCCTAACACTACACTGCCTGTACTTAGGGGCTTGAGACTGGTCAGACATCTTGAATTGTAGAAATAGTCAAGGGGGAATTCCAAAATCTAGCAAAGTTCGTTAACAATTAATCCAAATTAAATCAAAAAGCTTGTTAAGCTAATGATAAAGCTTCCTGAATAGCGAAGGCTAAAATCTAGAGCGAATACATCACCAAAATCGTGAAAAACAACTCCAGAATCAACAGCGTATCCAAGTAGGTCTTGCCGGTGGCACGACAGAGGAAAAAATTGAGTTCTTGTTGACAAGAAGTACTTGAGTACCTGCTCACAGATGGCGCTGTTGTGTACACCCCCACCTGTATAGCGATCGCTGGCGTATCCCGACCTTAGATTTCTGTCGGGCAACGGAGTTGACAGCTACATGATCATCGGGTAAGATTAATATTGAAAAAATAGATATATTAAATATAAGTGAAACATGGTATTCCCAAGAGACTGGCAGTGATGACCAGATAAAGGGTTTCCAAACTTATAGATCAGACAGAAAAAATAGGAATCAAGGGGGAACCGCAATATATGGAAGAGACATAAATCAAGGAAAAGTCTGTGAAAAATACAGCAACACAGAATGTGAATTGATTGCCGTAGAATTTGAATTTGAAAAACTAGTGAATATTGTAGTTTACAGACCCCCAAATACTAAGGAGTTTGACATAATAATAGAAAAAATAGATGATATATGTAGAAACCATAAAGACTGGAATATACTCCTATCCGGAGATTTTAACTTTCCTTTCGTGGATTGGAAAGAACGGATAGAAGAAAGTGGTTGTATGTATACATATAAAAGAGAGAGTAATAGTAGCGCAGAAGATAAGAGGCAATTTGAAAAGCTTCAAGATATGCTATTAGAACATAATATGCAACAAATAAACCACATTCCAACAAGAAAGGAAAATGTCCTAGATCTAGTATTTGTGAATGAGGTGAATTATGTTAAAGAAATAGTAGTGTATAACACGGGAATTTCCGACCACAATGTCATAGAATTGATAGTTCATTCCAAAGCAAGTGATCACAGAATTAATAAAAGCACAAAACTTTGGGAAGGATATGGAAAATATAACTTTTACAGTAAGAATATAAAATGGTCAGAAATAAATGAAGAACTGAATAAAGAATGGAAAACTGTATTTATAAGTGATAATATACAGGTAAATATGGACATACTGTACAAAATACTGGAGAAAATTGTTGAAAAATATGTACCGAAAAAAAAACAATAAACAAAAGACGTGCATACCAAGAGACAGAAGGATCTTATTTCAGAAAATTAAAAAGTGGAAGAAAAATCTTGCAAAAGAAAAAAATGTGTGGAAAATGAGGGAAATAAAATGTAAGATAGAAAATGCATAACAAAAGATTATACAGTCGAAAGAAAATGAAAAAAGGGACTTAGAAGAAAGGACACTTCAAAATATAAAAAGAAACCCCAAAGTACTTTACTCCTATGCAAAAAAGATGAATAAAAGGAGAATAGAAATAGGCCCTCTAAGAATTGAAGGACGGCTAACGAATGAAAAAAAGGAAATATGCAACATATTAGCAGAAAAATATAAGAGTGAGTTCACGCCAAGAAATGCGAATGAGAATAATGAAACAGAAATGAGAGAAGAAAATGTCGAATATCTAACGGATATAGATATTAATGAAGCAGATATTGTCACGGCTATAAACGAAATTAAAAATGGATCGGCAGCCGGACCAGATGGAGTTCCAGCGATTTTGTTAAAAAAAAACTGCAAACACTATCGCGAAGCCGCTTGCAATACTGCTAAGACAGAGTGTAGATATGAGCGAGATATATGTTAAACATAAATTAGCTTATATAACCCCTATCTTCAAAAGTGGATCAAGACTAGAGGCAAGCAATTATAGACCTGTTAGTCTAACATCACATATTATGAAAGTGTATGAAAGGGTAATAAAAAAGAAAATAATGAACCATTTGGTCAAAAATAATTTGTTTAATATGGGTCAACACGGTTTCGTACCTGGAAAAAGTACACAGACCCAACTGATAGCACACTATGAAAACATATACAATAATATGATAAATGAAAAAGACACAGATGTGATCTATCTAGATTTTGCAAAAGCCTTTGACAAGGTAGACCATAACATAATGGAGAAAAAAATGAGAAAGCATAATATTGTGGGAAAGATAGGAAAATGGGTAAAAGAATTCCTGCAAAACAGAAAACAGATAGTGGTTGCAAATGACGAGAAATCAGATGAAGCCCAGGTAATATCTGGTGTGCCCCAAGGTACGGTATTAGCTGCACTGCTATTTGTTATTATGATCTCAGATATAGACTGTGATGTTAAAAACTCCGTAGTGAGAAGTTTCGCCGATGACACAAGAATAAGTAGAGAAATTACTTGTGATGAAGATAGGAACTCAATACATACAGATCTAAACAAAATATATGAATGGGCGGAGATAAATAGGATGGTATTTAACTCCGATAAATTCGAATCAATAAATTATGGAAACAGAGAAGGAATGGTGTATGCATACAAGGGACCTAATAATGAGACAATCACAAACAAGGAAGCAATTAAAGACCTTGGTGTAATTTTAAATAGGAATATGTTATGCAACGACCAAATAGCAACACTGTTGGCTAAATGTAAAGCAAAAATGGGAATGTTATTCAGACACTTTAAAACAAGAAAAGCTGAACACATGATTATGCTTTACAAAACTTATGTGCGTAGTACACTCGAGTACTGCAATGTGATATGGTACCCACACTACCAAAAGGATATTGCGCAAATAGAGAGTGTACAAAGGTCCTATACTGCTAGAATAGAAGAAGTTAAGGACCTTGACTACTGGGAAAGACTGCAATTTTTAAAACTATACAGTCTAGAAAGGAGAAGAGAACGCTACATGATAATACAAGCATGGAAGCAAATAGAAGGAATTGCTGAAAACATCATGGAGCTTAAAATATCAGAAAGAGCAAGCCGAGGTAGATTAATAGTGCCAAAAAGCATTCCAGGTAAACTGAGAAAGGCGCACAGGACATTAATCCACTACGCACCAGCATCGATAATGCAGCGACTATTTAATGTGCTGCCAGCTCATCTAAGAAACATATCAGGAGTGAGCGTAGATGTGTTTAAGAATCAGCTCGATAAATACCTAAGATGCATCCCAGACCATCCAAGACTGGAAGATGCAAAATACACCGGAAGATGCATTAGCAAAACTCTGGTGGATATACGAGGTGCCTCACACTGAGGGACCTGGGGGAACCCAAACAAAAATAAGGCAATAAGGAAATAAGGTAAGAGAGTCTCTCTCTCTCTCTCTCTCTCTCTCTCTCTCTCTCTCTCTCTCTCTCTCTCTCTCTCTCTCTCTCTCACCCTGTAGCTATTTATTTGGGGATTATCTTTCAGCAAACCTGGAAGACTAGCCATTAAGACCTTTAAGCTAGGTGGCAACTAACCAAACTGCTAGTTAGCGGGGTTAGTGAGGGGTAGTGGAGGTTGTCAGCTACCCCTCACTCGCACACCAGTGAAACCGAGTTACTTTTTTTATTACAATCAGGACTTATGGAGGACAGGTGATGGTAGGACAATTTGTATAAATACCTACAGGTTTGCATCATTAGGAAAAATACAAATTAGTTTCAAATTTGTCATTTATTTCAAAACTCTACAAACCTTATGCTATTTATCAGGGATGACTTACCCATTGGGAGGGTGGAAGTCTGATCACTGACTTGGCCAATGACCCAGGGTTTTCACATACAAGCTTGGCATGTAACTAAGAAAAACCCTGACACCTCAATAAATCTTCATGCAATGCAAGGATATTGGCCTGAGCAACCTGTATTCATGTGAAAAACTAGTAATGTGACCGTCTAAGTTAGAATATTACAAGGTAAATAGGAATGTTGATATCAAACATAGATTTTTTCCAATACCCCCTTAACGGGGAGTATCGGGGACGTAGACAAGTATTAAAACTGTACTAGGTTACACAAGACAAATGGTTATTACCTGCAGATAGGTAAGGCCAGCATGCAGAGAACCCATGTTGCTGTTCCCCAAGAGAGGGGGGAAGATGAAAGAAAGAAAGAGTCCATCATTCTTACACACTCATTCCAGGCTAATCCCGTGTAACCTATGCTCTCAACAAGGAGCCCAAGGCATTCTAATTCACTTGTTGTGTAGCCACCATAAGACCAATGGAGAACGTCTCCATTCTCCTGTGGTTCATGTATTGCAGGTAGTAGTTGGTGAAGGTAGTCTGATGCTTCCACACACCCACTTGTAATACATGCAACCTCAGAGTAATTACATTTAAATGCCAAGGATGTACTTATACCCCTGGCGTCATGAGCTCTAGGTCAACGAGCAGGAGGAGTGGATTCATTGTATGGTCAATGACCCTGCGAATCCAAGCTGTGATGGTATTCTTAGTGACCCTCCTCTTGACCTTCCCCATACTGACGAAGAGTGCTGACACTCTGAGGTGAGCTGTTGCAGTGCGTTTAAGGTAACACCTCAAACTTTTCACTGGGCAAAGTAACACTTGATCTGGATCATTAGCTACAGAACAAAGACTCCCAATCCAAAAGGGCCTGAACCAAGGATCCACTACTGTACTCTTGAATTTTGAGTTTTAGCAATGAACTCGGACAAAACTGAGCGTCACCTACCCCCTTCCTCTTGAATGGGCGATGTAGTAAGATAGACCATGAATCTCACTAACTTTTTGGGTCGAAGCCAACGTGAGTAGGAACACTATTTTCTAAGTGAGGTGGTGATCAGTTGCCAGGTGTAATGGTTCGTAGGGAGCACCCTTCAGAGACGGAAGAATGCAAGTCCCATTCCAAGGAGGTTTAACATCTGACTGGAGGCAGGCGATCTCATAATTTTGTATGAGGAGAGACAATTCCAGCAAAGAGAAAAGATCAACTCCTTTCAGTCTAAAGGCAAGGTTTACGGCTGAGCGGTAGCCTTTCACTACCGAGACAGATAGAAGATTTTCCTCTCAAAGGTATACAATGAACTCTGCTATTGATGGAATAGTGCCACTGAGGGGAGAGATACCCCTTCCACGACACCAACCACAAAAGACAGTCCACTTTACTGACTGATGTTGAAAACCTATGTAGGTATCCAGACATCCTTCTCACATTTTGTTGCGAAAAGCCTCTCTGTGAGGAAATGCTGGATAGTTTGGTGTAAGCGAGCAATTAGGTGATAACTGAGAGATGGCGTAATTGCAACAGACTTTATTTTGACGCAGCATGAGTATAAATACAAGCAGTTCCACCAAGCAAGAACGGCACAAAAAATTTAAACAATGATTCAAGTACATACAGGAGAGTGATAAGAGAAGAAAAAACTTTAATACTGTTACAATGTATGAGCATGTGTGATACATGTGTGATACATGTGTAGTACATGGATTCCATGCCTAAAAGAGACATATATGTGAAATAGGGCACCGTGCTCTGGAGAGGCACACTGTAGGCGGGTCATCTTGCAGGAAATACGCAGGTTTGAGGCTATTAATGGTGACCCAGTTTTCTTTGACATGAACGTTCAGTAAGAAGGCCTTCGTTGTTCGTCGGATTACAAGGAAAGGGCCCATGTACGTACTTCAATTCTCATGTATAGTGGTTGTTTGCAACTGATTATACACGCTCTCATCTTCTCGCATACCTTCTCAACTACTTGTGATCACACATACACACAATCACCTGCCAGCTAGAGTGCTCTTCCATGGGGTACCACTTCTAACTCACTCATTTTTTCCAGCAAGAATACAATCCAAAGCAAGGAAGCAGGCTAGATTGTGAAAATGTAAATGACTCGAACGCAATATAAAGCTATACTCAGGTTTATATGATTAAGAGCTACTTTCCAAAGGCTCTAGCAGACAGGGCAACTATCTAGTAGTTGCACTTAGGAATATAACTCAAGTGTTTACATGCTGGTGCCCCTTAGCCTTTGGCACATCACCCCTTGAAGGGCGTCCCATGAGCCCTGACCCTGTAGATCTCTCCTCCACGTGTTTTACCTCTGAATATGCTTCAGACATATAGTGAAGATATGCGCAAGCATGCCAATTCTGCACTTCGTCGGCACAGTCCAAGGACGGATGCCAACACCAGACAAATGGATGTTCGATTATCAACTATGGTAGACAAGATAGGGTCAAAAGTGCAACAAACATGTGGCAGGAAGAAGGGCCAAGCACCTGCTTCAAAAGTCAACGGTCATATCACGTTGCAAACGCTTCTCTTCTGATCAGCAAAGTAAGGCAACGTTAGGTCAGGTCAGTACTTGGATGGGTGACCTGGAAATACTAAAGGCCATTGGCAAATACACATAAGAAAATTACATACAAGCTTAGCATGACCCCTGACCTCTTCCACTAGGGGGTGATATTCCTCCTATAAAGTGACCCTCCTCGGGCAGTAGCTCAATAGGAGCCCCAGTCTTGATCAGCAATGATGCCATCTAGGACAATCCGGCTGAAGGCTCTTCCTTTTGCTATCACATGGATAAGACCTTCAGTAGTATAAAGGCACCTCCTGCAACACCTACAGTAAGTACAAAGATCAACCGAGTAGTACCAGGGTTGGTAAAAGCCCCCGATTTTTTTTTTTTTTTTCAGAAAAACCCAGGCTGAACAGGGGTTTTAAAATACCAGGGTTTTATTTGTATTTAATAAAAAAAAAAGAAAATAAATAAAAAAAAAATTAAAAAAAGGGAGAAAGAAAGAAAGATGGGTTTTATGGGAATTTTTTTTTTCTTTTTTTACAATGAAGTGGTTTCATATATATTTTCTATTTCCTTATTAATTCTTTACCTTTACTATTTCAATCAAGTAATATTTCCATGCCCTCAGTTTCATTTGTATTTTAGCTATCTACAGTAATGCCTCACAACATGAAATTAATTCATTCTGGAGTGGCTTTCCTTTCGTGAATATTTTGTGTTATGAGTCACATTTTACATGAAAATCGCCTAATTCGTTCCAAACCCTACAAAAAACATCACATTAAATGCTATAATAAAGATATAGTATAACCACAATGAAATACTGTACAAACAAATATATTTGAACCATTCAATATTATTATTATTATTATTATTACTTGCTATGCTACAACCCTAGTTGGAAAAGCAGGATGCTGTAGGCCCAGGGGCCCCAACAGGGAAAATAGCCCAGAGAGGAAAGGAAATATGGAAAAATAAAATAATTTAAGAACCGTAACATTAAAATAAATATTTTCTATATAAACTATAAAAGCTTTAACAAGAGAAAGATAAATTAGATAGAATAGTGTTCCCGAGTATACCCTCAAGCAAGAGAACTCTAACTCAAGACACTGGAAAACCATGGTTCAGAGGCTAAGGCACTACCCAAGACTAGAGAACAATGGTTTGATTTTGGAGTGTCCTTCTCCTAGAAAAGCTGCTTACCATAGCTAAAAGAGTCTCTTCTACCTTTAAGAGGAAAGTTGCCACTGAACAATTACAGTGCAGTATTTAACCCCTTGAGTGAAAAAGAATCATTTGGTAATCTCAGTGTTGTCAGGTGTATGAGTACAGAGGAAAATCTATAAAGAATAGGACAGACTATTCGGTATATGAGTAGGCAAAGGGAAAGTGAACCTATACCTAAACTGACTGTTAATACCTGTAAATTAAGTAGTTATTTGAAAATAATGAAATAATAAATGGAAAATAGTAAAATACTGTACATATATAAAATATAAAGTACCATATGTACTGTACAATTCTAGTACAGTTGAAGAAAATGGGTTGTTTACACAATAGAAAATATATCCCTCACATTTTCTATTGTTCAAACAACCCGTTACCTTAAACTGAGCTCATATTTTCAATGAGTAACTATTTTATTCTCGGCCTGGATGGCAAATCTCTTTTCTTATCATGAAACATTTTTCCCAATGTGTCAGAAAATTCTTCGCAGCTCGTTTCGCAGTGTGTAAATTTCGTAAGTAGCTTCTTTCGTGGAGAGGTATGACTGTACATACAGTCATACCTCTCTTCACGAAAGACTCTGCTTATGAAATTTTCAAGCTACGAAACGAGATGCGAATATTTTTATGACTCACTTTACGAAAAAGGTTTCACTTTAAGGAAAGAGAAGTGCCAGCTAGGCCGAGAATAAAATAGTCACCCATCACAGAGTTTAAGAAAATGGGTTCAGACAGAAAATATAGTTCTAGTCTATAATAGGGATAACTATGGTAGTACAGTATTGTACTGTATGTATAAAGGGATTTTGACGAAGGAAAAATCTATTTCTGGGCGAGGGACCTATGTCGCTCCAAGAAATGCTCCTTAAAGCACCATTTCAAAGGTATAAATACTGCTAAATATACCAGAGAAAAAAGTTACATGGAATGCTAGGAATATATCCAGCTCGCTCACCCCTAAAGGGTGTCGGTATTAAAACTGGGGCGAGTGATACCACAACCAGAGATCCCTTTCCAATTAGACTTCTCCCTCCTCAAAATCCCCCGTTACTACGAGGTGTCATTCACTAAAGCTACTGGCCCCCCCACCACCACCACTACCTATCCTTCTCCCATCATTCCTTGTTAGCACCCGTGAACGTTCGGACGTGTTTTTCGTAGCTCTGTGTTATTTTGTGTTTGTGAAGATGTCAGGCGTTTTGGAGGTCCATGCTCCCAAATTGAGTATTATATTTGTCTATTTATAAAATTATTTTCCATTTATCATTACATCATGTTGTAATAAATACTTAATTTAATGGTATTAACATTTAGTTTAGGTATATTGAATTGTTCAAATGTATTTGGCTGTAGAGTATTTCATTGTGGTTATACTGTAGCTTTAAAATGAGATTTAATTTGGTGTTTTGTAGGGTTTGGAACAAATTAGGCAATTTGCATGTGAAATGTGACTCGCAACACGAACAAATCACTTTATGAAAGCCACATCAGCACAAATTAATTTCGAGTTGTGAGGCATTACTGTATAACCTTGAAAAATTAAGAGATAAATATAAAAATGAGTTGAACAGCAATGCAAGTCTCCTACTAAGTAAAAAAATCCTTTCAAGAGACCGATTTTGAGTCCAGTCTGTACCAATGTTGTGGTCCCCTATTTTAAGAGTTAAGTCACACCAGGGCCAGGTATACAGTATATGGCAATTAAGACTTCTTTAGCTTAGGCATACTATGGAAATTTTTGGAAACAGTAAAGAGAAACCACAAAACCAAATGCCTTGTATATGATAATACTTATTGAGCTTGAAATGCATTCCTTCTCTAAGTTCACTGATTTTTTTTTTTCTTTTAGTTCATTACAGTTAATTGTGGCTGTTTTATTTTTCCACTGAAACATTTATTGCATTGACCTTTTATATAGTCAGCCCTCTCTATTTGGGAGTTTTTTTTCTTTGCGATTTTGATACAAAGAACCGTATAACCTATTAAATAAAAAAAATTACAGATTCGCAGTTTTGCGATAAGTACTCTCACAACCCAAACATTTCAAACTGACCACGCTCCTTAGCACTCAGCATGCTTTACGATGTTTCCCTTTCCACACAGCACAATACCCCACAGCTTGCTACTCCTTGTGTGTGCATCTCCTGCTTTGATTTTTTGCGTAGTATCAGATTGAGATATAAAAGTGATTTAAAAATCTGTACATATCCAGTGGTCTTGTAGTGATTTCAGTATAAAACGTGATATGTACTGTACATTGCGCTACCCACCCCATGCGCTAAACGATCAACACCTCTAAAAGTTGCATCATGCTTCAAACTTCCTGTTAAAAATTTTGTATGTAAATGGTTAGTGGTGTTGCCCTGATACTTTTTATTGCATCAGTATATTCATTGTGTAATATTGTAATGTTATTGTTATACAGTACTGTATACAAAATACCATACTTTAAGTAGTAAAGTAGATATAGGCTAAGAGCAAAGTGAGTTTCAAAGGCACGAGTCGACCTGTCGAAAACACCATATGTATGATAAGTGTGGCAATGAGTCATGTTATGTATACCTTATTTTCACCATGCACATAGTACACGTTTACATGTACTGTACACTTACTGAATGCGTTCATTCATTAATACAATACTTATATTGTGACAGGAACCAAGTAAAAACTATATTAGGCAGTCCTTAGGGTGTTAGTCAACCACTAGTAAGTAATGGGCAGTGAGATGGTAGGTTAGGAGTCCACTCAACCTAGGACAGCAAGTATTTACAGATTTCGCCTGTCTGTTAGCTAACCCAGGTAATAAGGAGGGCTGACTGTATTATTTTTGATAGCTTGTAAGATCTGGTACATGTGAGCTTAGACTGTAAAATACAATAATAATAATTACAATATGCTGCAGCATAAAATGGTGAAGTTGAGGAAAATGGGTTGATTGGTATATATCAAAATAAAAAAATGGGTTCTAGGTATACTGTTCTATTCTTTATTATGTATCACACTAAAATTTACACAATAGTATCATAATTTACAGTATTATAGAAGTAAACAGGTAAAAAGGTAAAAAACCTAGCCCATCTTAAAGTAGGAAACTATTTTATCATATCTACCATAATTTAAAAGTTACACAATAGAACAATGATAATGGATTTTTGGAGAAAGAAAAAAGCTAAAACATTGAAAAAAATAAACCAAGGTTTTTCAGATGAAAAAAAAAAAAACAAGTACGGGCGGGCAAGCGGGTAGATACCTGGATATCTACCCATGACAACCCTGCAGAGTATTGTACACCAATCTGATTTCGGGAAGTTCTTAAACACCTTTTCCCCCTTTCCATCGGTCACTTGGTGGTGCGAATAAATAATAGCACCACCGTAGAGAAAAAAATAAAAATGAATACTATACTGCTCTCTTTGAAGTCTACCAACTGATGGTAAAGATCCCCGAGTGTGTAGTGTTCGACTAAGTCACTCTTAACAGCCACAGTAATCCAGGAGAATGAACATTGGGGAAGGACAAACTGAGCAGAATGCAGATCATAGGCCTAGAATGGTCTTTGCATCAAAAGATAGCAAACAAATCTGTGACTTTGATGAGTTATGTATGAATTAACCTGTTTGCAACCTCACTAATCAGTAACTTCCAATGTTATACTCACCAGTGTCAGGCTAAAAAGCCGTGTTCAAGGAGACCTTCCAGCATCCTTGAGACAGCTTTGAATTCTAAGCTTTCCATTGCTCTTCTGGATAAAGTGTGTCTGGAATAGAATCCGGACTACTCCCAACTTAGTTTAACTCTTAATAGCGTCGAGAGGGCACCACGTAGATTGGTACCTATAGATTCCACCCCTCCAGATAGAGTATCTAGGAGTTTTACCTCCTCATTCCAACATGTTCCATCAAATTCACTCCCAGAAATCCCAAAACTAGGTGGAATCACTTGAGTTATGAGTGGAAGTTACCCAGCATCTCTCTGATGACAGGTCTTTCTGTGCTTGGTCGTGTGTGAGATGTCAGAATACTTCAGGGAAGTGACAACTTCAGTGTGCCAAAGTGGGCCAACTTCTATGGTTAGAAAGGAGACTTTCCTCTCGAGCCTCAATCCAAGAGTTAGCTGAATGTTGATTTTAGTTCCAAAGAGAAAGGGCTCTTCTTGAGATCAGCAACGAGAACTCATTACTCGGCCTCAAAGTCATGTCTTTAGGGTAGAGGGAGTTGATATTTCCTTTTCGGCGGAACTCTTCATACTCGCACAGAGTGTTGAGTGAAGGTAAAACCCATCCTCGATCAGTATTAAGTCTAGTGGTCCCTGGAGAGGATACCACTGTATGCTTGCGGCTTACCTCATACAAAAAACTTCCTTCAAAAGGGTTTTTCTTGCTTGACATAGTCCGCGACATGTAAGATAGCAAGCGTCATAGGTTCTCCTTTAGTCTCGATCATGTCAAAGACTGGGGACAGGTTTCGTTCCCCTGGCCCCTTCGTTCTGAGCTTCTAGCTAAAACCTGGATACTATCTGTTCTCAAAGCCAGGACTCTTCGCATCAGTTCGCAAACCAAAGAGAAGTTACATGTGATTAGGATCAACTACTTTTGGGGTTTTGTCAGGCCACTTGAATGCTACATTAAACGTTTACATACAGTACAACTATACCTGTCCCAAAGATCATCTTCATTATCATGAGAAGAGCGAAAGAGGTGACTTGATACAATCTTCTCCTAGCAGAAGGAAGTTTTCTACTATAACCACTCGCCATTCTCAAATCCTACTCAGGGAGGAGCTCGAGGTAATCTCAGGATGCTAGGGGAATAACTACAACCATGTCATTCTTTAAGAATCTCTCGATGGAATTGACCCACAGGTTCCTAGACACATTGTGCTAGAAAGTAGTAACTGCACAGCAGGTGTTATTGCTGCCTAGGCTTCCTTTCCCAGGAACTACACACACTCCTTACTGGGGAAAGTGTGTAGTAAAAACAGAACTGTACACATGTAACATGGTGTGAACCAACCAAACTTTTGTATACTATTATGACTTGGTTGGAACCAGGCAAAACTATTAGTATATGTATGCCTCAATGTTACGACACAGAACTTTCTGCTTAGTTTCCTTTATTGCACGGGCCGTGAATGCAATGGTATAATCATACCACTGGTACACTAGGTGAAAGGAACCTGAACTCTCGCTTCCAATAAGGCCCGAGTTTAGGAATCCTGGAATTAATTTTCCAGCCAGTTGGAATGGGAACTTCTTCCCGCTTAAGCATGAGTCTTTCATGTAAAGGGCGATGGTTTGTATTAGTGCCATAACAAATGACACATTTTGAGGTAATTTGTATTTTTCCTGCATACTTTACTCATACTTTCCCATAATCACCAACTCCCTAGAAAGTCCCAGCTGCAATCAAAGTGACTACTCAGTGAGCAAGCAGGGTAGGAAGGGTTTTCACCTTCCAGGCAGTAAATACAAGCCAACTACCTATACCTCGTTAAAAAAATTCTAACTTTTATTCTAGCTTTGCTATCATCATCTCCTATGTAAAGGAGTCTGGTCTGTGGTTAGAAAATATACAAATTACTTTTGAATTTGTCATGCTTATCCACATTGAAGTTCTAATCTGTATGAGACTTGGTAGTCACAAAAGTTATACAGGAATTAATGGACTTAATTATAAACAGCTGGACAATTGTAACAAATATAAATTACCTTCTGTGATAGTAAAGCCTGAACAACTTGGGTGGCAACACGGTCCAAACATATTTCGTACTGTTGCTGTTGAGCTCGAGCTTCTACCTGCAGACGGGCATTGACTTGTTCCAAGGTCCTACAGCGATCCATAAGTTTCTGTATAAATTCATTAGATGGATTGATAAGGTTCTCCTTCGCTTTGGATTGGCTCTCCTCTGCCAATACCTGCACATAAAATAAGGAATGTGACTTGATTCTATCATTAACCAATATATTCCCTATACCTATGAGTCTCGAGTTTATGGACACAGATTTTGTCTATCATGCTAAACAAAATTGGTCAAAGTTTATAACAATATCCTACAATAGTTGCAAAACAATTTTCTGTGGATACTACAGAATGAAATACACCAATGTTCTATTCTAATAAAAATCAAGGGCATGCACTTTACGATACAGTATTGCAAAACATTATTTCACTTTTAAATATATTATTACATCAACTTTAATTTTAGTTCATGAATAACTTCTACACAAATTACAGAAGCAACAGGAATTTGTTAAAGAGAGAGTGCTAGGAGACAGAAAACTAATAAAATACTACTACTAGGGCTACCATTTAACAGAGGAGAGTTCATCTGAGGAGGAAAGACGACAACTTTCACCACAAAACCCAACAGAACTGTCATGAGCCTACAAAAAAATAATCAGTTACCATGATGTATAGTAAAGATGTTAGCATAATCTTTACTTGTTCCTATGCAAATACAAACTTTTTGGCCTTTAAAATAAAGAATGTATTCAGTGGAGCTGGTACAACTGCTGAATTCATTAAAGATAAGGTCAGTGTGGACGGGCGCCCTTGCCCACTCTCCTGTCAAAAATTCTTACCATTTGTATACAGTCACAACAAAGGCCTATAAGCAAAAGCTATTAACTCTTCCTCTTTTTTTTTCTTTCAGATTTGAAAACAGTAGTTGCTTGCTGGGTTTGTCTATTATTATGGGGCAAAGCAGTACATGAGTGATTGCTATGGAAGGGGTGGCCAATGTAACATTCATGCCTAAGCCCGTGATTGATAAACACACTGCTTTAAGTATGGACTCTGATTGTTCTGTCACCCTATTGTGACAAGTGTAAATCAGTGCCTCCTGTTCAGTGGCAAGTGTTTCCTTTGAAGAAGAAAAGGAAGGCTAAGGTCTCTTCCGTATCATCCTTGATAACGCCCAAACTAATATCGAAGCAGCTTTATAGCTCTTTTCTCCCTTCGAGAGAACAGACCACCAAATCTTTCACATGAAATAATTGTCCGTGGCTCAGTTTCTGGAGAGTACATGTAGAGCCGCCAGAAAAAACTCTAATGTACATCAAAGTTTTCGCAGTTTGGTGGCATGTGGAGTTCCCTCAACGAACACTGCACTCCAACAGATGATGAGAGCTCTCCTTTAGTCAAGCAGACCCAGATGACGTTTGACCTGAAAAATGTGTGGCCTTCTTTAGGTCTTTCAGTTAGGCACTCGATCCTGTTTTTGAAGAAGCTGATGACTAAGGCTACTTTTGGCCCACACACCAGTGAGGCCAGTGAGCGTCAGGCCCAAGTGTCCCCACCAGCTGTCCCTGTGCCACTAACTGAAGTGCTAGTTAATCCAGTAGCTGTAAGGCCGTAGAAACGGAAGCCTACAGTGTTTACATATGTGCCAGTTAGAGCAGTGTCTGCAAGACCTAAATAGGGGCCCACAGTGATCATCCCTGAGCCAACAAGACAGTTAGTTGAGCCCCAAGATGATGTCTACATGGAGTATTGACTTGTATTCTTTTCAACATTCCTTGATTTAGAAGGGCTTTCATTACTGCTGAAGATTTGACAAAATCAAAAACTTTCTCATACTCTATAAATGGCATATGTGATGGTTTGTCATACTATATTGATTTTTCCATTATTTGGTAAATATTTGGATATGGTTAGTTGTCAAACCCTGCTTCTAAAACTTGCCTGCTCTCTCGGTTAATCAAAGACTAGCTGTATTTCTATTCAGCCTACAATGACCTTTGTAAATAATGTTTATATTACCAAGAGTAAATTTATTGAGCATTAATCTTTCAGGTTTTTTGTGTCTCCCATTTATGAAAATTACAGACAGGCCTATCTCTATGCAATGGTTAGGTTACAGACACAGACGCAAAAGGGAAATTTTCATGAATAAATGCTCCACTAAGGAGGGCTAACTCCTAACCTAAAAAGTCACTGCCCCTTGCCACAAGCGGGTGCCAGAGCTGATGATTAAAACAGTAAATACTGCCTAATACTGTTTTAACTTGCTTTCTGCAACATTTTATATTCATATGTACAGTGTACAGTACATTTGCACAAATGTACATTACATACTAGACGCAGGTTACGGTACAGTATTGTGCTACTGTAGACTTTACAAAGTCGTCATCATCCCCCTACTGTTATGTATAAAAAAAGTTGTTCCTATCTAGAAATACTGTACTGAAACATAATACTCACTAATACTGTAATATCATCATCATCATCATCATCTCCTCCTACGCCTATTGACGCAAAGGGGTTCATTTAGATGTTGCCAGTCGGCTCCATTCATCATCTTCTACTTTGCGCTTCATAGTCATAAGACATGTACGCCTGGGACTTCCAACTCTTCTAGTGCCTGGTAGAGCCCAGATGAACGTTTGGTGAACTAATCTCTCTCAGGGAGGGCGAAGAGCATGCCCAAACCATCTCCATCTACCCATCATGATCTGATCCACATATGGCACTCGAGTAATCTCTCTTATAATTTAATTTCTAATACTGTACTTGCATTTAACTCCCAATATCCTTCTGAGGGCTTTGTTGTCAAATCTACTAAATCTATTGGATATTGTTTCATTGTCATACCATGACTCATGTCCATAAAGTATCAACGATCTCACTAAACTGATATATAGTCTGATTTTTACATGCACTTTCAGGTGATTTTCTTTCTAAATTTTACTCAACCTAGCATTGTCTGATTTGTTTTTTCAATCTTTCACTAAACTCTAATTCTAAAGATCCTGTATTGGATATCATAGTTCCTAAATACTTAAAGGATTCTACCTCATTAATCCTTTCTCCTTCCAATGATATTTCATCTTCCATTGCATATTCTGTTTTTTTTCTTTTTACCTTCAGCCCAACCTTGTGTGATATTTCATGCATTCTAGTAAGCAAGCATTGCAAATCCTATGGTGTTCTGCTTATAAGGACAGCAACATTAGCATACTCTGGGTCTGCTAAATCTCTATCACCAATCCAGTCCAATCCGTCTCCACCATCTCCAACTGTTCTACTCATTACAAAATCCATGAGGGGAATAAGCAACATACGTGACAACACATTCCCTTGGAGTACTACGTTGTTCACTGGAAAACCATTTGATAAGACTCCATTAAATATAACTTTGCACATGCTATGCTCATGAACAGACAATCAAATTTACATATTTAATTGCTATGCTCATGAACAGACTTAATCAAATTGCTATGCTCATGAACAGACTTAATCACACACTATCAAAGGTTTTTCCTTAGTCCATAAAGGCCGTCAAAAGTGGATTTCCATATTCTACGCATTGCTGTACATGTCTCATAATGAAAATTTGGTCATACAACTTATACCTTTTCTAAATCCTGCTTGTTCATCTCCCAATTTTTCATCAATCTTTCTCTCCAAGGTCTTTGGAATTAGCATGCCATAAATTTTCATAACTGACGTAAGTGTGATGCCTCTGTAATTATTGCAATCAGTTAGGTCTTTTTTTTTTTTCTTTTTTTTACCAACACTCCTAACTCCCATTCTTCAGGTTTTAGCCCTTCATGCCACATTCTACAAAGTAATCTTGTAAGTAGTCTGGGAGTCACTTCATTTTCGTCCCATATCATCTCAGCAGTTATTTCATCATATCCAGGGGTTTTCAATCTCTTTAGTGTTTTGAGGATAGCTTCGACTTCTAACACACTGAATTCATTCATGGGCACATCGAGGTCTTCGTCAGCTTCAGGTATATCAATCAAATTATTCCATTCATATCTCCTATTCATGACCTCACTAAAGTGTTCCATCCAACATTGTCTTTCTTCATCTTCTGTTTTACAATACATCCATCTCTCTTTTTGATGGGTATATGCTTCTTCTTCTTTGCCCAAGTCGAGATTTCATTAGCTCTTAGAGCAATTTTTACACCAGGGCTGCTTCCTCAATTCATAGCTTTGTCAGCCTCATCTGCTTTACTGTCTAAACACACTCTCCAGACATTTCAGGTCTTTCTTTTGACCTCACTATCAATACTGGAATACTTAGCATGCTCTACCTTGTAATTTTCATTACTTCCTCGATAACTTTCAACAATCATTTTCTGTCTGTCTCCTTTTTATAGTATCCATGGCTTTCTCCTTGTAACTGTGTGTCCCATGACTTCACTACCAACTGACTGATATATGTTCTGAACATATCACCAATCTTCATTAATTGTGTGCTCTTTGTGTCTTAAGTCTCTTCAACTGCAAATTGATTCTTACAATCAATTGAAAATTTTTCTCTGTGCTCTTCTTCTAAAAAAAACTTGGTTGTATCAAACCTCAGAATTCTATTTACCTTTCTGTTGAGTACTTTCAGCTTTAATTTAAGTGTGGCAATGAGGAGCTGGTGATCACTACAATTATCTACACCTCTATAGCTTATTACATTTCTCAGAGTCATCTCTTTATTAATGGCAATGTGATCTATTTGATTTTTGTAATTGCAACATGGTAAAGTCCATGTATACTTGTGGATGTTCCTGTGTTGAAAAAAGAGTACCTCCCATGACAACATTGTTTGATGGAAAGAAACTACTGCACTCTGCAATTTTTCATAGTATTCATCTTTCCTTTCTTCAGGGGAATCATTTGTTAGGGGATAGCAAATAATAATACTCATATTGCACTGCTTTGATTTGACCTTTACTAGTGAAAATCTACTATTTACAGCTTTCCACTCAGTTAATTTCTTTTCTGCTCTTGGTCTAATCATCATTACTACCCTTTCTCTTCCAACTCCATCTAAACTTCCTGAGAAGTTATATATATTGCCTTAGTTGAAAGTTTCCTTACCAATCCCCTTACAACGCGTTTCACTTTCGGTCAACATACCCAAACAATATTTCATAAATTCATTCTTCAATTGTTGAAACTTCCCAATTTGATACATGGCTCTAACGTTGCAAATATATATATATACACACACACACACTCAGGCACACTATTCTATCTTATTTTTTTTTCTTCCTCTTGTTTTTTTTTTGAAATGGTGTGTTGGGCAGGCTTAATAGAAGGGCCATGGATGCCTGGTGGTTTATCAAGAGGTTGTCTTTTCCTTTTTCTGATTCTTTTTCTTCTCAAAACCATCCTTACTGTCCTCCCTTCAGTTGAAGTGGCTATCCTGGAGGGTATTTAGCCTTGCATGGTGTATCGGCTCCTCCATGTTGACCAGTTTTTCCGACTTTTTACTATAGTCTATGGGTATCATCAATCACTTTGTTTATAATTCTGTACGTATTGTTTTTGTTATAATTCTTGTTAATCTAGTTTTTAAGTATGATGTCTCTTTTTTATTTCTATTAATTCTTATGCTGTCTGGAGACATTGAGCGAAATCCGGGACCAGTACGTCCTAGATGTCGTCAATGTCGTCTTCTGTATTGCAATATTCGTGGTCTTCATGCAAATATCCAAGACCTTACAGTTGCGTCCAGACAGTATGATATTCTTTTGTGCTCAGAAACTTTGGTTTCTAATACGAGGCACTCATCTGAGCTCCTTATAACTGGTTTTAAGAAGCCAATAATGTTGAAACGTGATGCCATCCCTAGGGCCAGGGGAATGGCGGTGTATATTAGGACCGAGTACCCTGCTTCTCATAAGTCCTGCTATCAATGTGGATGTCATGAGATTCAGGTAATAAAAGTTTGTGGCAGGCATAACAACTTTTATTTATGTTCGATCTACCGGAATCCAGACATGGATGATTCTATCTTCGATTGTCTTCTTACCATTATGGCTAAGATACAAGAAGATGATAGAAAGGCTTCTTTTGTCTTTGTTGGTGATTTTAATGCTCACCATAGGGAGTGGTTAAGTTCTATCTCTCCTACCGATCGCCATGGCTTAAGAGCTTTAGACTTTGCCTCTGAATCAGGCTGTGAGCAAATCATAAATGAAGCTACTCACAGGTCTGGTAATTGCTTGGACCTTGTATACACTGACTCCCCTGGCGTTATAACTGGTAAGGTTGGTTCTCCAGTCGGGACATCTGATCATGCCTTGATTTCATTATTAGTGAAGACTGAGCAGCCTGTCCCTGATATATCATATTCTTGTAAAATTTATATGAAATCCCAAGCAGACTGGAATGGGATTTTACATGATCTTTTGTTCTTGAATTGGTCACAATTATATAATAGTGTAGATTCTGTTGTCCCTTTGAATGAGAATCTAGTCAACATAATTGATAGGCGTATCCCTTCTCGTGTGCTAAGGTACCGAGTGAAGGACAAACCGTGGTTCAATGATGATTGTAGACGTGCTTTTTTGGAGAAGCAGGAGGCCTATCAACTTTGGAAGGGTAACAGATCAGATTTGACCTGGAACAACTATACTCAGCTTCGAGCTTTTGCTCAGAGAGTTTATGCCTCAACTGAAAAGGAGTACAACTTAACCATAAAAGAAACCCTTTCTGGTACAACTCAGGAACATAAATAGTGGTCTACCCTTAAATCTGCACTCTTTGGTGTAGATGCAACAGTTCCTCCTTTACTTAAACCAGATGGCTCAGTCACTCACTGTCCAAAGGAAAAGGCAACCCTTTTGGCTGATGTTTTTGACAGTAAACAGAGTAATGAAAAACTTGAACTTCCTCATTCCTGTTTTCCTGAGGCTAAACTAACTAGTTTAGCTTTTCGATCTCGTGAGATTAAAGCTCTGTTGATGGACCTTGATGCTTATGGAGGTGTAGACCCAAATGGTATTTTTCCTTTGTTTTTTATAAAGACAGCAGATTTCTTAGCTCCAAAGTTATCTGTTATTTTGCGCAAGTTAGCAAGAAGAGGAGCTTTTAGCACTAGTTGGAGAATTGGTAATGTTACTCCTCTATGTAAATGTGTTTGTGGTAGCTCAAGTCCCACTGATTACCGCCCAATTTCCATAACTCCCATATTATCTAAAGTTTTTGAACGTCTTCTGGCAAAACGTCTTAATAGGTTTGCTGAAGGTAATCATCTCTTCCCTAGTTTGCAATTTGGTTTTCGTAAAGGCCTTGGAGCATGTGATGCCCTTCTTACAATCTCCAATGCTGTACAGAAATCCCTTGATTGTGGTCGGGAAGTTCGTATGATTGGCCTTGATTTTAGTGCTGCCTTTGACCGTGTTAATCATGAGGCCCTTGTTTTCAAACTGAAACAGTTGGGAGTGGGTGGGTCGTTTCTTAGCATTATTATTGATTTTTTAAGTAATAGATCTCAAAGAGTTGTTGTTGATGGGCACCATAGTGATTATAGGAATGTGATATCCGGTGTTCCACAGGGTAGTGTTCTTGGCCCATTACTTTTCATACTATATACACATGACATGTGGTTTGGCCTAGAAAACAAGCTTGTTGCATATGCAGATGATGCTACTCTCTTTGCATCAATTCCATCCCCTGAATGTAGATCTAGGGTTGGTGAATCCCTTAATAGAGATTTAGCTAGAATTAGTGCATGGTGCAAATTATGGGGTATGAAGTTGAATCCTAACAAAACTCAAAGTATGATTGTAAGTACGTCAAGAACGGTGGTTCCTCAACATCCGGATCTCAGTATTGATAATGTTTCTTTAAATATGTATGACTCTTTCAAAATTTTAGGTGTGATTCTCGACAGTAAATTTACTTTTGAGAAACATATAAGGTCTGTGTCTTCTTCAATTTCACAAAAAATAGGCTTATTGAGAAAGTCTTTCAAGATTTTCGGTGATCAATCTATTCTGAAGAAGTCTTTTAATTCTTTCATTCTACCTTGTTTTGAGTATTGTTCTCCTGTCTGGTCTTCAGCTGCTGATTCTCATCTTAATTTGTTGGACAGAAACTTACAGTCTATTAAATTTCTTATTCCTAATCTAGATATTAATCTCTGGCACCGTCGTTCAATTAGTTCATTATGTATGTTGCATAAGATTTTTCACAACTCTGACCATCCTTTACATTCAGATCTCCCTGGACAATTCTATCCTGTTCGTAATACTAGGCAGGCAGTTAATTCTAATAGCCAGGCCTTCTCCATCACGAGGCTCAATACTACGCAGTACTCTAGAAGTTTTATTCCAGCTGTGACCAAGTTGTGGAATGATCTTCCTAATCGGGTGGTTGAATCAGTAGAACTTCAAAAGTTCAAAGTTGGAGCAAATGCTTTTTTGTTGACCAGGCGGACATAGTCTTTTTATAGTTTGTTTATGACATATTTGTTTTTGATGTTGTTGATAGTTTATTATATGACATGTCTGTTTTGACGTTGTTTCTTATTTTAGAATGATTTATTGTTAATTTGTTCTCTTCATTTATTTATTTCCTTATTTCCTTTCCTCACTGGGCTATTTTTCCCTGTTGGAGCCCCTGGGCTTATAGCATCTTGCTTTTCCAACTAGGGTTGTAGCTTGGATAGTAATAATAATAATAATAATAATATACATATATATACACATATATATATACATACATATATAAAGATAAATAAATAATATATATGCATATATATATGTATATATATATATATATAAATATATATATATATATATATATATATATATATATATATATATATATATATATATATATATATATATATATATATATATATATATATATATATATATATATACACTTATATATGAGTATACAGTATATATATATATATATATATATATATATATATATATATATATATATATATATATATATATATATATATATATATATATATATATATATATATATACTGTATATATACATATATATACTGTATACTTAGATATAAGTATATATATACATATATATATAAATAAATATATATATATATATATATATATATATATATATATATATATATATATATATATATATATATATATATATATATACACACACAGTAGGGTCCTGAATTATGCGTGTTCGAATTATGCGATTCCCCATTTATACGGTCAGTAGTTTAAAAAAAAAAAAAAAATTCTGAAAAGCTGTTCAAAGTCTGCAAGGCAAGCACTACAAAATATATCAAATCTATTGTCTTTTTGAGTACAGTGATACCTCTGGATACGAAAGTTTCTGCTTACGAAAAATTCAGGATGCGAAAAGTGATTCGAAGATTTTTATGCCCCAGGATACGGATAAAATTTCAGGATACGAAAACCTTACGAGATCCCAACTCTTCGCCGAGAGTAATTTTAAAAAGCGCGCGCCGCCTGACTTTGAACTTGGGTAGACTCACTTACAGCCTCCCGCTCACCCATTGGTTATCTCCCTACTCAGACGCTAGCCGACGCCATAAGATCCTGCTTTCCTATTGGTCGGCAACTATCCCAGCTTGCCTACGCACGGGCGTTCATCTTTCTCTCTCTCTTTTCGTTCCGACCGCGGTATCGTTAACAGACATTGTGTGCTTTCGCTTGTTTGACTTAGTGTTAATATACAGTACATTCGTACGCCACGTGTTATCGTTAATAAACATTCGTTACTGTGCACTGTACTGTATTAGTGTTTACTATACATAGACTGTATATAACGTTACGTAGTGTATTATATTACGTTTGCCTAACGCATTTTAGAAATGTGTTGAAAAGTAGGCAGAAACAAGCTTCAATGGATAGTTTCTTATTAAAGAGGTCAGCGGTATTAGTAGGCCAAGACGAAGGTGAAAGTGAAGAAAAGAAACAGAAAAGAGGAAGGGATGAAGAATTAGAAGGTGAAAGTAAAGAAAAGAAACAGAAAAAAGAAAGTGATGAAGAAGTAGAAGAGATTTAGAAAATGTGAAAAACGTAGTTATAAAAAAGCAAAAAAAAAAAAATTCAATTTTAAGTTTTATGTTACCGTTAAGTGTTAAAGTAATTTTTTCTTTCATTTTATAGTTTTCCATACGTAATGTCAAGTGTTAATTATTTCTTCCATTTTTTCATTTCGTAAAGTTTAAGTGTTAATGTGTTAAGTGTGTAAATTACTGTACGTAGTCTGTCACTTGTTACGTAGTGTATTATATTACGTTTGCCTAACGCATTTTAGAAATGTGTTGAAAAGTAGGCAGAAACAAGC
>NC_090729.1:75910438-76075438 GCF_036898095.1 Palaemon carinicauda
TTGTACCCTGTTGTCAGGGGACGACTTGAATGAGGACAATTATGATACCCTGTTGTCAGGGGACGACTTGAATGAGGACAATTATTGTACCCTGTTGTAATGGGACGACTTGAATGAGGACAATAATTGTACCCTGTTGTCAGGGGACGACTTAAATGAGGACAATAATTGTTCATTGTTGTCATGGGACGACTTGAATGAGGACAATTATTGTACCCTGTTGTCATGGGACGACTTGAATGAGGACAATATTGTACCCTGTTGTCATGGGACGACTTGAATGAGGACAATTATTGTACCCTGTTGTCATGGGACGACTTGAATGAGGACAATATTGTACCCTGTTGTCAGGGTAAGTTCCAGGAAGAGAGAGAGAGAGAGAGAGAGAGAGAGAGAGAGAGAGAGAATTCAAAATCATACCTTCATGGGGGAAGGGCCTAGTTTGAACATCATTGTTACTTTGTGAAGACATTTTCCTCAACACACACAGCGATAGGTTATCTTTTTCATAACATTTTGTTGTTATACTTATAATTTAAGTATTAAAAAAATCGATTTTTATCCCTTTTAACATCTTGATTTTTCTTTCAGACATTCCTTGTTATACCGGCCCAGATAGAGGAAGAACCATGAAAGGGGGCGGAGCCACGTAACAATAGCAGGCGTTAGGAAGAGACTTATCAAAATACTGACGGTAGGTGTTTTGAAAACTAAAGTTTTGATATAATCATTTGTATTCATAAGGTATTTTTGCTGGTAAATTAATTTATATACTATCAAAATATTTGAGGTATATTTAAGGATATCCAATGCGTGGATATGAGGATTTAGACAATTTAATGTTCATATCACATTATTTAATTCAATATTTTTTTCTGTGGAATTTTTTTGGTGGAAATTTGGAGTCTTGTTGCTTGTGGGTGTGGGGGTTGGAATGGAGGTATTTTTATATATTCTTAGTGTTATTGTTTTTTTTTTTATTACCTCCGCCAACGAAGTTAGAAGGGGGTTATGTTTTACCCCTTGTTTGTGGTTGGTTGTTTGTGTGTGTGTTTGTGAACAGCTTCCTACCCATAATTTCAAGCGTAGAGTAATGAAACTCGCATGGATTAACTTATGTAAAAAGCTGGAAATTATTAATTTGGGGAAGGTCAAGGTCAAAATTCAAGGTCACGGTCAAGCAAAATGTCCAATTCACGTAATCAGCCATAAGTTTGGACATCATTGTCACAGAGACTTCAAACTTGGTTCATATTTGAGTGTATGAAAATCAACGCCCAGTAAATACATGTTGAGGTCAAAGGTCAAAGTTGAAGAAAAGGTCGAGAAATAAGCTGTTGCGGAAGAGGTCTGCACTCTACTGAGTGCCCCTCTAATTTCCTTCTGATATTCTGGGTTGAAACTAATAAGAAATTGATAAAACTTTAGCATTTTATGATTTTTATTCAGTAGAATTTATCACTTTTCCATACAGTTGTTTAGAATTGGTCAAAAGTGCAAGGTGTAAATGTTTCAAGCGTTTAAGGAATATTTTATATATTTTGTAATTATATAATCTCGTAACATTCCTTGAATGGTAGGTTATTTTCTGAAGGAGAGAGAGAGAGAGAGAGAGAGAGAGAGAGAGAGAGAGAGAGAGGAGAGTGGGGGCTGTAATAGGAGATGCTTTGGGATTGCTTACATGCATTTTTCCCTTTCAATTTGATAACTGTCGTTAAAATAACTGACCCAATTATTTAATCCAATATGTCACCCTAGATAGAACCTGGTCATGAAAAGCACCTGGTATGGATGGCTTGAAGGCCGAGTTGTTAACGAAGAGTTGACTTTTGACTGGGTGAGAATGTTTACTATAGGTATATGTTATCATTGGTATCGGTGTAGTGGGTGTGTGCAGGTATTGTTCCGCTATACAAAGGTAAGGGAGATGTGTGTGCGTGTTGTAATTCACAGGGTATCAGCTTGAGTGTGGTTGGAAAAGTGTATGGTAGAGTATTATTTAATCGAATCAAGGATAAAAGACGAGGAGGCAATCGAAGAAGTGTAGGGTGGTTTTAAGAAGAGGTAAGAGATGTGTGGATCAGATTTTTTTTACAGTTCGGCAGATATGGAAGAAATATTTAGTAAAAGGAAGGTGTATGTTGCGTTTATGGACATAGGGAAAGCGTGCGATAGGGAAATTTCCCCCAGTTTAGGAACCACTGACCTAGAGACTATAGAGTCGGACAGCTCATGAACCCTGATTGTGAACAAACAAATATATGTAGGCACGATTGTTTGTTTTTTTGTGATATGGTAATATGCTGGTGATAGAAAAACTAAATTTCCCTTATTTTAAATGCGAGAATTAGATAATGGTTTCCATTTGATCTCGAGGTTGAATACTGCTCAATTTATTGAATTCTTAAACAGAATTGGTGTATTTATCATAATTGACTTACGAGAAGTAACAAGATAAACTTTAGATTTTGATGTTGACGTCATGAACACGAGTAAGTAGTAGAAAGACAAGATATAATTTTGCTATACTTACTTACTTGGTATACTTGGTCGAATTTAGAGGGTCTTCCTCACAGCTGTGGTGGTCCACCACTGACGCCAGTCCGTGAGTCCTTCTTCATGAGGGTGATCTGGTCTGGCACAGAGTTTGTGGCTGCCCTGCAGCACGCTGTGTAGCCTGGCACAGGAGGCTCATCTGGCAGCGTCTGCAGGAAGGTGTCAAGTGCTTTCTTGAATTTGGCGACCGAGTAGCTTGTGGTGTGTGTGACATTTCTCGGCAGTGTATTGAACAGTCTGGGGCCGTTGTGGGTGAGGCTGGAGGCAAGGAGCGTTTTTATCCTCACTGGTGTCCTGGAGGAGAGGCTTTGTCTTGCACATGAGCGCCCAGAACGCTCACTTTCACGTGCCCTCAGTAAGTCAGGGGTAGGGTCAGGCACCTGCCTCTCCAAGATTTTCCAGGTGTATATTATTCTATATCTCTCTCTTCTTCTCTGTTGAGAGTAGAGTCCCAGCTTTTGCAGGCGCTGCCAATAGTTGAGCTCCCTCATTCCTTTAATTGATCTTGTGAAACTCCTCTGGACTGACTCTAGCTCCTGTATGTCCCCCTGTTTATGGGGAGACCACAGCTGGCTGCAGTAGTCAAGGATTGGCTGTATGAGGGTCTTCCACAGTGTCAGCATGACCTCCTGCTCCCTTGAATGGAAGGTACGCAGAACCCAGCCAACTATGCGCCTGGCCCTAGTGGCGGTGTCCTTGATGGGCTGCTGGAAGGTGGCATCATTGTCCATGAGGACGCCAAGGCACTTGACTGCATTGTTGGGTGGGATTGGCTGCTGTGTTTTTGTCAGCAACTCGGAGTGGATGAGTTCAGTATTGGGCCCCAGTCTCATTATTTCAAATTTATCCTCATTGAATTGTATGTTGTTTGTATCAGCCCAGTGGAAGACCCTCTGGATGTTTGCCTGCAGCTAGACAACATCCTCAGACGCACTGATCCTGTGGCTTAGGGTTGTGTCGTCAGCAAAGGAGGACAGGAAGGAGCCCGTGACTCTTTTTCAATGCCGGCCATCAGGACCAGGAAGAGTAGGGGGCCAAGAACAGAGCCTTGGGGGACTCCGCTGATGACTTTCTCAGCCTGTGACTTGTGGCCATCAACAGCTACTGCCTGAGTCCTGTTGGTAAGGAAGCTGTGCAGCCACACACCCAGCTTCCCTGCTATCCCCATGGCCCTCAGCTTGTAGAGAAGGATGCCGTGGTCCACTCGGTCGAAGGCCTTAGCAAAGTCTAAGTTGACCAAGTCTACATTTTTGCCTTCAGCAAGGCCCTGGAGTAGCCACTCATAGTGGGCCAAGAGGTTGGAAAGACAAGACCTTCCATTACGAAAGCCATGCTGAGGGTTACTCATCAAGCTGTTTTCCTCAAGGTGGCTAATGATCTTGTTTCTTAATATTTTCTCATACTTTGATGAGGTGGGAGGTGAGGGTCACTGGCCTGTAGTTTTTGGCTTGGCTTCTATCTCCCCCTTTGTGGATTGGGGAGATGATGGCCTCTTTTAATATTGATGGTATAATGCCAGTGTCCAGGGAGCAGCGCCAGATTTTGTAGAGAGGGAGCGCCAGAGCTTCCTTGCATCTTAGTAAAAGGATGGATCGCACACCATCTGGTTCAGCCATAGAGTTGATTTTTAGTTCACTGATGGCTTCCTGTACATCAGTTATGGTGAAAGGGATGTTCACGAGAGTCAGGTGACGTTGGGTGTGCACCTTAAAGAACTCGGCAGGTTCGAGAACAATCTTGGCAGATGTAGGTTGCGAGAAGACTGGTATACTGCTGGAGAGAATCTGGCATGTTTCCTCAGGGGTGTTTTGACATCATCCCATTTCCTGCCGGAAGTGGTCCAACCTTGACTTGCGTTTTGGAAAATTTCTTGCAGTACTTAAAGAAAAATTTAGGGTTGGCCTTGATTGCACACTGCCTGCGTTTCTTCCCAGTCACGTTGCTTCTCGTGTGAATCCTTGAGTTCATTTTCTATATGTGAGATCTTAGCTTGCAGCGAGTTTTTCCAGGTGTCACTCTTTGTCGTTTGCATTTGTCTATTTAAGTTCGCCCGTCGCCTCATAAGCACTTTTCTGTCCCTTGGTATGTGGCTTCTTCTGGTGGCTGGCAGTTTTATTGTTGGCACATTACCTTCACAGGCCCTGAGGATGGTTTTTAGAAAGTCATTCAGCATTACCTCAGGGTTGCCAACATGGAGTTCTGACTCCCAGTCAGTGCACTGTAGTTGGGCATTTAGGAGATCCCAATTCACTTGACTGCTGAAGAAGTCTAGTTTGGAGAAAGGGTTCTTCTCTGTTGGTGTAGCCATTTCTGGGGAATGTGATTTGTTGTAAGTAGTGTGTATCTTGAGGAGATTATGGTCAGAGAAGATAGTCCTTTCAGCTGAGACGTAGTTAATTGCATCACTGTTATTGGTGAAAAACAGGTCAAGTATATTGTTTCCCCTGGTTGGTATGGACACCAATTGAATGAGAAAGGAGGAGTTTGTAATGGACAGGAGCAGTTCGGCTTGAGACTTATCACCGAGGGTGCTCCCAGTTTGGGTTCCTTTGGGCCACTTCAGGAAGGGAAAGTTGAAGTCTCCAGTGAGGATGACGTCAGGTGTAGGAACTGGCAGGGAGTCCAGTAGGCGACTGAGAGCTTCCATGGCACTACTGAAGTTTTTAGAACAGCTGCCAGGTGGATGGTAGCAGTTTATAATCACTATATTATGTTGCTGGATTTGTATGGCTTGCAGTTCAATTTGGCCGTCTGAGTATGACAAGAGGGGTATTGAGTTTGGAGCAATGTCATCCCTCAAGTAAATGATTGTGCCACCATGTGTTCTTCCTTTCCTATCTGTCCGGAAGGAGGTGTAATTTCTGATGTGTATTTCAGGCTCCTTTATTCCTTCAGATAGGTGGGTTTCAGTGAGGGCAATAAACATAAAGTCCTCCTCCCAGGCCAGCTCTCTTATGAATATCATCTTGCTTTGAGCTGCCCTGGGGTATAGAACCCGAATATTGCCCACTAGGAATTTTTCTAATGTAGTGCCCCGACTCTGGGCCAAGCCCAGGTTGGGGTCATGGGCGACACTACTGCTGGGAGTACTTGTGGTAGTTGATTTTGCTGGGGTGTTTGCCTCATGAAGTTCTGCAATACAAGTCCCTGAGCCTCTACAACTTTGTTCATGTTTGCCATGTGTGCTTTCATCTCCATGAACATTTCTAAAAAATTGCTTTTGTGGGGCTCTTGTGGTGGAAGAGGTGTCGATGTGCTTGCTGACCTGGAGGGTTGTTCATTTTCGGCAGGGCTCTGGATCCTTGGTTGCTGCCTTTTTGTTCCCTTTATATGGGTAAGCTTGCACCCCTCCTTAAAACATTCTCTTTTCTGCACTGAATTTCTACAGAGCCCAGGATGATAGCTGGGACAGTTCCTACCTAGGGTGCATCCCCTCTCATCTCTAAAACCATGACTCACATATTTTTGGCATGGTTTAGGGTGGCCATAGCTGCAGCCCTTCCCACTTACACCATATTTGCAGTATCCTCGTCTGTAGTACCTACATACACGCCGGGGGGGGGGGCTGTGGTAGATGGACGGGGTTCAGTCATGCTGGGTGGGTGGGATTGTACATTTTCTAGGTTGGCTACTGCAGTACTTACAGGTGTATTGGTGTCCCTAGAATGTGTGGGGCCAGGCTGCTCCTGTGACCGTTGAGGTAGACTGAGGTCCAGGTTCTCTGGGATGTCACCCAGGGTCATGGCTCCATGTTGCCGGGGTGGTGGGGTCTGGGAGCACATGGCATCAGCTGTAACCTCATGGTTCTCTTGCAGGTTTGATTGTAATAAAGTCCCCCTGGAGCTTGCCTGCTCATCTATTGCCTTTTGTGCTTCCTGTGCTACCTTTTCCTAATCTTCATCTAGATACTTGGACACATAACACTTCTCACAGGTATATTTCCTGGTGGTTTTCAGGAGACACATTAGGTTGTATAAGGGCAATTTTGAACAGTAGTAGTGAATCCATTCCTTACACTCACCACACTGGATGGAGTGTGTCATGTCATCACCCAAGCTACAGGCAGCACAGGTAATCGCATGGCCTGTGTTGGAATCCTGGCTTTTGTTTACTCTGGCAGCCACCATAGATTACAAGTACACAAACGTACTACGGTAACCACTGTTCTGCACAATGAACTTTCCAAGATAGATTCTACAATTCACGGAGCGACGAGCGACACGTCTTCACCTCACGACGTACAGACAGTTGCTATACATATTACTCATATAAAGTTACTTAGTCTACGACGTACATAGTTGCTTGTTAATTCTCTTGTATTTAACTTATTAACTTTCCTCGCTGGGCTATTTTCCCTGATGGAGCCCTCGGGCTTATAGCATCCCACTTTTCCAACTAGGGTTGTACTTTAGCAAGTAAATAATAATAATAATAATAATAATAATAATAATAATAATAATAATAATAATGTAGGAAGGTTTTTGGTTAGTAGAGTAACAAAGTCAAGGCGTTATGGAAGGATATGTTGAATATTTTGATGCTGCTGCTTGGGTTATCCAATGAAAACTGTTTATATTCAGTGGGCTGTGTTAAAACCATGTGTTTTAGGCGTGACACTTTAGTCACACCCTTTAACTATGGTAGATTATTTATTGGATAAATATAAATGTTAACATTGAGTAGCTGTATGTTTAATGGATTAAGATTATAGATGTCCCTTGTTTTTTACTGGAACAGGCTTTTGGCTTGATGTAGGATATATAATAAGGATAGGGAAGTGGGGAATATGGGGAAAGGAAGAGTACCCCTGTTGTTGTTGTTGGGGTATTAAAGCCAACACTTGTTGTTGGCACGGGCCTTTCCCTTGGTTGGCCGTAGAAGAGTACCCCTGGATACAATCCAATTTATAGCCCGAAGGCAGGTACTCGGGATGGGAAAGATTAAGGAAAAAGGGAGAAAGAGAAGTACAGGAGAAGAATAAAAGAGAGGGGGCAGACCCTCTTGCGATATTTGATGTAGGATAAATTTGCAAAAGGATTAATGTTACGGTTAAGCAAGAGATCCTAATCCATAGTTGAACCATACAACGAAGCTGAACAGCTTTACATCTTAGGATTTAATTCAGTGGATTTGGACAGTAAATGTTGTAGGGGATGAACGTATAGGTTTTGAGAGTTTTATTTTAAAGATGATTGGAGTAATTCTGTGGTTAGAGGAAAATTTGAAACTTCTTCGATTTAGGACTTTCTTTGGGGTATTTGTTGAGCAGATGTCTCACAGGATTGTAAATACAGTTCTGGTAGGCCCTGCTGCTTCCTCCGGTGCCTTAGATGACCGCGGAGGTAGCAGCAGTAGGGGATTCAGCGTTATGAAGCTTCATCAGTGGTGGATAACGGGGGAGGGTGGGCTGTGACACCCTAGCAGTACAAGCTGAACTCTGTTGAGTCCCTTGTCAGGCTGGGAGGAACGTAGAGAGGAGAGGTTCCCTTTTATGTTCCATTTGTTTGATGTCGGCTACCCCCAAAAATTGAGGGAAGTGCCTTGGTATATGTATGTATGTATTTGTTGAGCAGTAGCAGTACCAGCCAAACTCGGCTGAATCTCTCGTCAGGCTGAGAGGAACGTAGAGAGGAAATGTCCCCCTTTTTATTTGTTTGATGTCGGCTACCCCGCAAAATTGGGGCAAGTGCCTTGGTAAATAGATTTGTTGAGTGGCTCATGCAAATGATTATTTTATAGGAATAAGTGGGCAATTTATGCTACAGATCTCTAGCTGTATTAGTGTCCAGAAATTTTTTTGTAGAAAAAATAACCATTCATATGTCAAACTGATATTTCAATTTAATTTTCACAGGATTAAAGAACCCATGGCAAGAAGAGAGGAATTCTTCAAGAAAAATAGAAATTTCTGGACCTTCTACAACTGCTGCTGTCAACAAGCCGATTCTTCAACTTCCTTTTAAGAGTCTTACATGTAGAAATATTTCTTGTTCTTGACCAAATTTATTTAGATTAGTTTAGTCTTAAATCCTTCATACAAGAATTGAATTTCTACTCCGAACATTTACTTTTGACCAGTCATAATTCAGTCTTAAATTTTGATTAATTTCTTTAAGCCTTATCAAGTCATATCTGAGTACTTCATATGGTCAAACATTTTCAAAATTGGTTTTAATGGCATGAACATTTGAAGTATTTAACTTTTTTAAGCACTGAAAGAATTTAAAGTTTTGATATTTAAGCTTCTCTAATTTAAGACCATCTGAATATTCCTACGAAGTGTCAAGTTAAATTAGCCTTAGAGCAAGTAAGTAGTTTGAGGTTTTAAGGTTGTTCAAACCTACAAGGAACAAGATTAATATAAGCTTCAGTAATTGTTTGTTTAATAAGGTTAGTAATTAACTAAGCAGAAAAGTATGAAATGATTTAAAGCATTAATTCAGTCGTCATGAAACTGAATTTGATCACTAAAGGTATTCTTTGAAAGTGTCCTGTCAAGTAGGGAAACACAGTATGACTAGGTACTTTCATTTCAAAAGAAAAAATCCTATAGATATCATTGAAATTATTCCCTTATAGCTTTTTCATCAATTTAAAGTCTTAGTTTTCTCTAGAACAGAAATGTCAAACCTGAGGCCGGCGGGCCAAAAGTGGCCCTCAAGATGACTAGATTTTTCAACTAGCTATAATTGTTATAACTGAGAAAGTGTAAATAAACTGTTGAAATGAACCAAAATGTATTTTTGGTAAAGTACGATGAGCTGCATAAAACTTTTAATCTTCAGTCTTTGTCAATAAATAATTACCTATTCTTTGATGGTCCTCGAGACTATAGTCATGTGCATAATTGGCACTCGAAAGGAATTGAGTTTGACATTCCTGTTCTGGAGTGTTAAGTCAGTGAGTAATATCATCTGTGAATTTATGTAACTATTTTAAGCAAGTTATCAGTACGTGTGACTGCTGGGTTATTAGCTTTGTTTTCCACGCTCTAACATCTAAAACCTATTATATGCATTGTTTAAAGTTCTTTGAACTGTAACTACATACCATTCCTTAACTATTCGTCTACTTTCGTACCTCATCCCATTTAGATTGGTTAATACTTTTACTTTTACTTACTTTTACGGGTTTATTTCTCGCCCTCCATCAAACACTAAAGGTCTGTTCAGGCGGGCCTTGGTGTATGAAAAAATAATTCCTTTCCAGTTAATATTTTGCTCTGTATCGTTATCAGTTATTTCGCTAGCATTTGTATTCAGGCTTAATAGTTTTCAGGTCACTATTATAACACTTTCTAAAAAGATAAGTCTTCAGGTTTTTCTTGAAGGCTGCCACATTTGTGCTATTCTTGACATCGAGTGGAAGGTCGTTAAAGAGTCTCGGTGCAGCATAACTGAACGTTCTTCCTCCTATTGCATGATTCACACTAATTTCGAATAGTCTATGTGGGTCATCTGCATGTCTAACTCTTACAGCGGCGCTGGTAGCTTCAGGGTAGGGGACCAAGCAAACACGAAGATAATAGTTTATCTTAAAGTTTAAATGTATCTTCTTTCATTTTGAAATTAAGCTTATTTCTTTAATATTACATTATCATTCTATTCGATAACTTTTAGTTGCCCTAACTAATGTCTGGAGAGTTCGTGATGTCGAAGTTGGTTCCCAAGTTGAAAGTCATTCAAAATAGGCTAAAATCTTACTGAATTTCATCTTATACTATCTAACCCCATACTGTAGTACAAGCATTGATACCATAGCTATTTTTATTTAAATACTTGCTAAAGAGAATTTTGTCGAATCCATATATTTGTTTCATTAAGAAATTGACTAAGTTTCTGCATGAATATTTGTCTTCAGTGTTTTTCATTTATGATTTTGCAGTTTGAAATATAACATTAAGATTGAGATAGTTCTTATTTTAAGTTTTGAAATGTAATGCCATAAGCCAGTGAGAATTAAAGTAAAGTGGTTTGAAATTATCATAGCAATTTTGAAATTCTGTCTACATATACTGTAGTATCTGATGAAGATCTGTTGAATTACTGATATTACCAGATAGAAATTGCATATTAATCTCTCTCTCTCTCTCTCTCTCTCTCTCTCTCTCTCAAAGCTATTCTCTACCTTATTCTCAACTGTACCCCCATCTCTCTCTCTCTCTCTCTCTCTCTCTCTCTCTCTCAAAGCTATTCTCTACCTTATTCTCAACTGTACCCCCATCTCTCTCTCTCTCTCTCTCTCTCTCTCTCTCTCTCACTGTCAAAGCTATACTCTACCTTATTTTCAACTGTACCCCCATCTCTATCTCTCTCTCTCTCTCTCTCTCTCTCTCTCAAAGCTATTCTCTACCTTATTCTCAACTGTACCCCATCTCTCTCTCTCTCTCTCTCTCTCTCTCTCTCTCTCTCTCAAAGCTATTCTCTACCTTATTCTCAACTGTACCCCCATCTCTCTCTCTCTCTCTCTCTCTCTCTCTCTCTCAAAGCTATTCTCTACCTTATTCTCAACTGTACCCCATCTCTCTCTCTCTCTCTCTCTCTCTCTCTCTCTCTCTCAAAGCTATTCTCTACCTTATTCTCAACTGTACCCCCATCTCTCTCTCTCTCTCTCTCTCTCTCTCTCTCTCACTGTCAAAGCTATACTCTACCTTATTTTCAACTGTACCCCCCATCTCTCTCTTTCTCTCTCTCTCTCTCTCTCTCTCTCTCTCTCTCTCTCTCTCTCGATCTCTCTCTCTCTCTCACTGTCAAAGCTATACTCTACCTTATTTTCAACTGTACCCCCATCTCTCTCTCTCACTCTCTCTCTCTCTCTCTCTCTCTCTCTCTCTCTCTGCCAAAGCTACTCTCTACCTTATTCTCAACTGTACCCCCATCTCTCTCTCTCTCTCTCTCTCTCTCTCTCTCTCTCTGCCAAAGCTACTCTCTACCTTATTCTCAACTGTACCCCCATCTCTCTCTCTCTCTCTCTCTCTCTCTCTCTCTCTGCCAAAGCTACTCTCTACCTTATTCTCAACTGTACCCCCATCTCTCTCTCTCTCTCTCTCTCTCTCTCTCTCTGCCAAAGCTACTCTCTACCTTATGTCTCTCTCTCTCTCTCTCTCTGCCAAAGCTACTCTCTACCTTATTCTCAACTGTACCCCCATCTCTCTCTCTCTCTCTCTCTCTCTCTCTCTCTCTCTCTGCCAAAGCTACTCTACCTTATTCTCAACTGTACCCCCATCTCTCTCTCTCTCTCTCTCTCTCTCTCTCTAACATTCAGGTTTTCAGTAAGCTCCCGTTCTGTTGAAGCAAAAATGGATGTAATGTATTTTAATTTCAATAAAGTTAAGACGTCATTTTTTATCCATCATTCTCCACTTATTTTCTTCTCAAATTTTACTTTCAAAAGAAACTCTATTAAATTTCTAAAAGAAAAATCCTTTGTGGAACATTACAGCAGTCACACGTCAGATCCTTGTTGAAAGTAACTGAGAAATTTGTCCTAAACTTGATGTTCTTGGAGTTATTAGTTTTGGATAGTAAGCCTTATAATGACTACTGTTTTACTAAAAAAAAATACTGATTTTAAGCAATGTCTTCATTCCTATATTACTTGTAATGACCTTAGGTAATCTGCTTCACATCACTAATTACATAATGTAGATCAAATAGCTTGATGGAAAGACATAATGAAGATTAAAGCTTCAGTTTAGGTATCTGGGAATAAATTGTTAAAGACTTTAGTTTTCAAAAGGTTTGAAGTTAAGACTGATAAATCAATGGTAGAGTAATAAGTTAAGAGAATGGGTAGATGAAAATAAAGATATATTATCAGATTAATTATAGATTCTTAAGGATAGTTGTTGGATTTAAGGTCTAGGAAAGAATGTATGTTAGAACTATTTGTTAAAAAATCTCAAAGAACTTATTGATTGGAAGATTTAAGGAAAGAGTTGCTATAAAACTAGAAATAAAAGGTTCAGTGGTTTTGAAGGAATAGATAAGAAAAATGTCATGGCGTCAATGAAGTATGACAGAAGGTAAAGTACAGAAATTTATTAGTTTAAATTAAAATAATTAAGACAGGCTTATAGGTAGAATATTTTGATTAATTTTATTATTAAATGGGACTCCATATGAATTATAGGAAAGCAAATGCAGATGTTTATCAGGTCAGGATTTTAAGATGAAAAGTTCAGGGACCAGTTTTAAGGAATTTGTATTTACAAATGACTTTGAATAATTTGTGCTTTCATAACGAAAGTAATAGTGATTGACGTAGGTATAGCTTTTAATGACTCCAGGGGATAGTTTATACGAGTAGATTCATTCTAGAAAGGCAGTCTAGTTAAGACATACTTCTTGGTGGTCTTTGAGAAAGATTTAGAGAAATTATTTCATTGATAAAGTATTTTAGTTTTAATTGAGGAAATATTTTAGGAAATAACTTAAATTTCATCTTATTGGAGTGGGTAGCTTCCAGATTGTTTCCTTAGGTGGACAATAATCATATACTTTGATGACTGCACGAAATTTTCAAGCTGTTTGGAGGAAGGGTTGAATAAAGCATACGAAATGAGGGGAGTTTATATCTTGCTGGTTTGAAGTATGTCACTATTAGGTAACTTCTAAAAACATTGGTGCTTGAAGCATTAGGGATTTAAAACTTTTATTTCCCTTGTGGTGGAAACCAAATCATGCAGACATTGCTTAGAATCAACATGATCAAAAAATTTTTCTTTTGCACTTTCAGTTGTCATTCTAAGGTGGTTTAGATTCAAGGAAAATACGTCAGGCGAGTGGTCTTTATATGGCTATTGTACTCTTATATATATAGTAAAGTTGTATTTAAAGTTTGAATAATATTTCAACTTATCAGTAATCTTTTTATATTGAAATTGTATTGTCTGCTTATGTATTGCTTCTGACTTCTGTTTATATATTGCTACTGTATCATCTATTATTACATTATTACTGTATTTTCTATTTATGCATTATTACTGTATCTTCAATTATTACATTATTACTGTATTTTCTATTTATGCATTATTACTGTATCTTCAATTTATGCATTACTACCATTTCTATCCTTACGTTATTACTGTATCTTCTATTCATACATTACTACTCCATCTTCTAGTCATACATTACTACTGTATCTTTTGTTTATGAATTTCTACTGTATTATGTTATTTTTAACTGAAAATACAGCTATTTTAACTATGAAAAACGCAGAAAAGACATTAGCCATGTAAAGTGCAAGAGATTTGTAATTTGAAAGTAAAATACATTATAAAAGACATAAAAAAACATCCATGGCTTAGCCTTGAATGCTCAAGATGTCTTCTATAATGTATTTTACTTTACGATTACAAATCTATTGCTTTTTACATGGCTAATGTCTTTCCTGCGTTTTTTATTGTTAAAAAGGCTGTATTTCCATATCAAAATTACAAGATACAGTAGCAATTTATAAACAAAGACACAGTAGTAATGTATGACTAGAAAATAGAGTAGTACCGTATGAATAGAAGATACATTAATAATGTATGAAGAGAATATACAGTAGTAATGTATGAATAGAAAATATAGTAATAATGTATGAATAGAAGATACAGTAGTAATGTATGAATAGAAGATACAGTAATTATGTATAAAATAGAAGATACAGTAGTAATCTGTAAGCAAGCAGCAAAACATTGTCTAATTTTGTAAAATTTATTACTATGTATGATTTATCAAAATACAATTGTGAATAAAAGAAATAAAAACTTATATAAAAATTTATTTACTTTCAATACATCCATGATTTATAACAAATATATTGAGCAAAACAAATAAAATAAATATAAAAATCAGTAACCTGGAGTGTTCTCCTTAATCTAACGTTCACACGACTGAGTGTTCTCCCCAGTCGGCCCCCTCCGTCTTCTGGTACCAGTAAAATGCCTTCATTCTCTCTCCTCTGAAAGACCAGAGACCTCATGAAGTATATAAGCCTTGCTTTTAACTATGATAAACCACAAGTGTTCATTGTAAGACTGATTTATTCCCTTCCAATGTACAGAGCTCGTTCACTCTTCCATTGGTGACGAGAGAAATATATACTGTCTCTTGGTATGGAAGTATTGTCAAAATGTAGACTATGCACTATGGTATGCGTGTTCAGTCCAATTCTCAAAGTAAATTCATTCCTGACAACTCTAGTCTTGGGATAATAATTCATTTTAGCCTCAAAGTTATTTATCTTATATTGTTACTTTAACTCTGGGTTTAAGCATAGACGACAAAGAGTCGACTATTATTTTGTAAGTTTTTAAGTTTATAAATTGTGAAATAAGAAAAACCAATAAGTTTCGATCAAATTTTTATTGTAGAAGATTGCTTGCCATACACAGGACAGGTTTCAATACACTTAATAGCAATATTAAGTATAAATATGAATACACTACAAAGTCAAAGACAAACAATATCAAATTCTTTAACCCCGTTTTCTATCAACAAACTCAACCAATGACAATGTCATAGAAAACGAACATTTTAGATCCCATAACATGGGATACTAAAGTATTTTGTTATCTTTGATTTTTCTGAACATTGGAATGAGTTTGAAGTACAGATTTGAGATTACAAGTGTCATGATTGTGTAAATTGGTTTAAGTTTCCAATAAAAAAAAAGAGAAGGAAATGGAAAGCCCACCAAGGCCCGCCCCTTCCCACCTGGTAACAAAAGACTAATTAGGCATTTTCTTTTTAAACAAACAAAGTCACCAGGCCCTTGAATGCTTTCCATTTCCTTCTCTTTTGAAATCTTTTATTGAAAATCTTACATACATTAATGCAATGATTGTGAGTTAAATATGCCAAGAATATTATGTCTAATCAAGATAATGTTATAGTATTCTAGTTAATTGATACTTTACATTTTAATGAAAATAGCAAGTCATAAATAGAAACTTAAGAAATTTCAAATTATTACATTTTAGATTGTAAACAGAGCAAGAGGATATCTTTTCAAATCTAAATTTTCATTTAGAAACTATCATTAAATGAAAAAAAAATGGGTGGGAGTGAAAACCTCATCAGTCTTATAGTGCAATTCCACCGCAATCAATTACTCCAGAATCCTTTTGCTCTCTCAAAAGCAGACAGGAACCACAACTGCCCAAAGGCATCTCTCTCATCCGTCCCATTTCATGTGCAGGATTGAGTCGGGTAAAGGAGAAGACACGTGCAAACCACTGCCCTGACTATCCTTGCTACTCCTCCTAGCAGATAGGCAGATCGGACCGAAGTACACATTAACCTTGCACGTGGACCACAAAACTCAATTCAGTTCCATGTGTAATACATTCTCAAATAAGAACCCCTTTTGAAAGTTACGTAGAGAAAGTCTAATTTAAGATTTTCTTAAAAGCTAAACAACCCTTAACCTAACAGTAAGCCTACCCACAAAGCTGAACAACCCTTGAACTAACAGTAGGCCTACCTACAAAGCTGAACAACCCTTAAACTAACAGTAGGCCTACCTAAAAAGCTGAACAACCCTTAAACTAACAGTAGGCCTACCTACAAAGCTGAACAACCCTTAAACTAACAGTAGGCCTACCTACAAAGCTGAACAACCCTTAAACTAACAGTAGGCCTACCTACAAAGCTGAACAACCCTTAAACTAACAGTAGGCCTACCTAAAAAGCTGAACAACCCTTAAACTAACAGTAGGCCTACCTACAAAGCTGAACAACCCTTAAACTAACAGTAGGCCTACCTAAAAAGCTGAACAACCCTTAAACTAACAGTAGGCCTACCTACAAAGCTGAACAACCCTTAAACTAACAGTCGGCCTACCTACAAAGCTGAACAACCCTTAAACTAACAGTAGGCCTACCTGCAAAGCTGAACAACCCTTAAACTAACAGTAGGCCTACCTACAAAGCTGAACAACCCTTAAACTAACAGTAGGCCTACCTACAAAGCTGAACAACCCTTAAACTAACAGTAGGCCTACCTACAAAGCTGAACAACCCTTAAACTAACAGTAGGCCTACCTGCAAAGCTGACCAACCCTTAAACTAACAGTAGGCCTACCTACAAAGCTGAACAACCCTTAAACTAACAGTAGGCCTACCTGCAAAGCTGAACAACCCTTAAACTAACAGTAGGCCTACCTGCAAAGCTGAACAACCCTTAAACTAACAGTAGGCCTACCTGCAAAGCTGAACAACCCTTAAACTAACAGTAGGCCTACCTACAAAGCTGAACAACCCTTAAACTAACAGTAGGCCTACCTACAAAGCTGAACAACCCTTAAACTAACAGTCGGCCTACCTGCAAAGCTGACCAACCCTTAAACTAACAGTCAGCCTACCTACAAAGCTGATCAACCCTTAAACTAACAGTCAGCCTACCTACAAAGCTGATCAACCCTTAATCTAACAGTCAGCCTACCTACAAAGCTGATCAAGCCTTAAACTAACAGTAGGTCTACCTACAAAGCTGAACAACCCTTAAACTACCAGTAGGCCTACCTTCAAAGCTGAAAAAACCTTAAACTAACACTAGCCCTACGTACATAGCTGAACAACCTTTAAACTAGCAGTAGATCTACCTACAAAGCTGACCAACACTTAATCTAACAGTAGGCCTACCTACTAAACTGTTGCTAATGACCAAATATACATTTTACCTAAGTGTCATATTGCATAGTATTTATTCCTATCATACAGGCACACATACTAATCGAAAATTAGGGCTAGTTGATGAAAATTAGTCTATAGTAGGACACACACATGATGCCCAGCCCTGAATACATTTTATTGATATTACATGCTCTTGAACATTTTTAATCAAACCATAAACTATGGACAAGCTTAAGGAGATTTTAAATTATTCGGAATCCTCCTATTTTATATGAATACTTAAGTCAGTCTACCTTCAACGAAATATCTTTGGCATTGTAAACTTCGTATTTACGATCTTAATAGTCGATAGATTTTTTAATAAATTTGGAAAATTACCGTAGTTACATTAAAACGTATTTTGTGAACTAAATATATTTTGAATTTGAGTCTATCAGAAATTCATCATGAAATTAATGTCAAAGTTAAAACCTGGGAAACTGAATTATATTCGGCCATTATATGGTTTGAAACGGTTATTAGCCATGTTAAAAACATCCATGGGTATGATAATAATAATTTAACTATTAAATTCTTCGTAATAGTGGACGATCTCCAGTTATTCTAGATGTAGCCCAACTGGTTGGCTTCTAACCAAATTATCTGCATTTGGACTATCATAAATAGTGAAGATAACCAATTTGATTTGAAAAGAATTAATCCCAGACTTACGAAGTGTTTATATTCCAATAGGATGGAACTAATGGCTTTACTCTTTCATCAAATATTAATTCCACTTATTAAAAGAACTTTATGAAAAATAGGATTTATAAAGTATCTTATTCATTAGGTATCATTTGTAAATTTCATTGCGTAAGGTCAAAGCACAAGCCTGAAATTTGTCCCTTAGAAACTAATTATATCAAAAACCTTAAGTTTGTTCTTAATATTAATAAAGAATATTTTTATATTTGCATATCTAATACTCACTACCTCGCCTATCGCCTCATCTTAATGTGACCACGTCAAAAGTTTATATAAAAAGATTCATAAAATAACTTAATATAATTTTGGCAATCTATAGATAAAACCGATTAGGATATATCAATCTGGTAAAGTGAGCTACTGATTAAGCTACTATTGAAAGAAATCTTTAGATTTAATCTTTAAAGAATTAACGCAAAAAACAAGTGAAATTACTTTAGATTGATTGATGGGTGAATTTGCTTTTCATATATGCATTAAATTACTCATTACAAAAATCTTAGAAATCTACTATTCAAGTATGAAATGAGTTTAGGCATAATAATTATTTAAATCATTCTCAAAACCCTTTGATTTGAGACTCCCGTTCGGCCAATTATGCAAGGAAACTAACTAATATTGTCCTTCGTGAAATAAAATAAATATTTTAGAGCTGCCTACTAAACAAAGTTTGCTCTAATTTCAATGTTTAAACTCACAATCTCCTATGATTTAGTATAAATCTAGATTAAACTTTTGGTGTTAACCTAGGGTATGAACACTTGCTAGAATTGATTTAACCCAAGAAAAAACTAATTTAAGTGTCTCTCCAAGGTAAACTTGACACAGATCTATTAAAATCAGAACGCAATCAACCAATTTTACACTAAAGACAGCACTATTAAGAAACTATAATTCTTCTCTATAGACTAGATCCTCCTCGTAACTCTTACACCAGACATCATCCAACCACTCGTTCATTGCTTGTTACAAATTTACTGATGTACAAGGAATGCATTGTCCTGCATCAATTAATTCCTAAATTTAATCCCAAGGTTCAATTTTAAGTGGTAAGAGCAGCAACATAAGTAGTGCACTCTCTGAGCTAACTGTCATGAACCAATGATCAAAATTACATTTATAAAACTTTTGCGTTGTTACACAGTGACAAACTGGCATTTTGCTTGTCCCCTCAAGTTACTTACGCTAATATCTACATTGAAATTGACGCAAAGGCGGACATTTTTAAAATGTATTGTACTCTATTATGAGAAAACTACAATTTCTCTTAAATAATCTTTACTGTATTACTGTACCGAATAATGTATTAACTAAATCTAAAGCAATCAACTGAAATTCAAAACTTTCCCACCAAATCAGTAAAGGTTTTCTGTACTTAGCATCGATATGAAAATATTGAAACGCTCAACCTAACTCGAAAAGTTGCAAGTTTCGAATACAGATTTGGTGGCTAAATTGTATGTAATTGAAACGCTGGGTACATGAAGTATCTAGACATTAAAATCTCTAAAAACTTATTTTGCAGGATTTTTCTTATAGTACTTATATATTGTGATAAAAGTACTTTGAAGATTAATGGTCTAACTTCTAGTTATAGATTACCTTAAGTTACTATACATTTATTCAACATGGATGTAAGTTAACTAAAGATTTAAACAGTTTAATCAACAGTTTATGACGTTAATATTAATTACATTAGCATTTAAACGTAAGGGACTTTAGCATAAGTAGATCGGACTTTATCAAGCTTTCAGTTAATCTAACAGTTTTTGGCTTTAGACGTCTAGAGATATTAGCGTAGAACTTATGATCTTGTTACATCTGAACAACTTAAATTGTACATTCAAATCTCAAGTGTTATTAAAATTAAAAGAAATTGGCGAGTTATATAGTTTAATACAATATGAAACCAATGCTCTGACTTGATGTTTTGTACAAGCTTCAGAGGCTTGGTAGATTATGTCTAACATTTATGAATTATAATGTTTCCTTGCACAAGAAAAAAAAAAAAAGAATATAACTTTGGAGCAGATAATTTTTGTAAATTACTACACAAGACACATTCCTGTACATCAGTATCAAAGTACGTATACAAAATCTAACCTCAAAATGTCAAACTTCAGTTTGGATCCTTTGCCTAATCCTGCATAAATTTTAAAAATACTTAACCAAGAGCACATCAAACTAAATAAAATTGAAACCAAATGATTTAATCCGGTATAAATGCTCCCTAAACCAGGTTACCTGATCCTGAATTACACAAAAAGAGACTTTAATAAGGCCTTAATTCCCCTAATCAACATTGGCAGTAACTCCCCACTAACAACTAAAACTATACCAACAACAATATATTCAAGAATGTATTATACATTTCTTCTAAAATGACTCACAGCAGTTCTTTATCCCTCCTTTATGTCATGAACAGAAACAGTAGGAATCAGATATCTTGGGACATTTATAGTCCCAGCTGGAGACCTTTTCAGAGAGCTCGGGTATCTCAGTATAATGGAAAGCACTGGATTGCAAGACTTACAAAGTCAACACTTTTTTAAAGAGAGTTATCTCAAAGTTTAAAACTAAATTAATCTTTCCAATCCTTTGATTTTCATTGACAGATAAAACTGAAAAAATTAGCAATACAGTTACTAATTTCACATTAACATGGAAAACTCACACATTCTTGGACATAATTTAAATCACTATCTTGACAAAAAGTTTTTCATAACTCAATTTACACAATACATGACAAATTTGATCTAGTTTGAAACAAATTACAGTGTATACACAATAGAAACCTGTTCAATTTGACATTACAATCTCCTACAATTCAAGATTAAAATTTAGAAAATTTTTAAACTAGATTTTAAAAATATTTAAAAGCACGAAATACCAATATCTAAAATCATTTGAGGCTTTAAAGATCCTTTAACCTGACTGAATTATTAATCATGACTAGAATTGACAAGTCAGAATCTACCCTGACAAAATTTCAGGGAAATCAAATTGGACTGAACATGTTCACCATAGCACATAGGTCTAGCATTTTGACAATATAAACAAGTAAACAGCCAACTTCTCTCATTAAACCAGCAAAAGAATGAACGAGTCCCGTACATGGGAAGCTCATAAACAGCCTAAATGAACAGTGGTTCCAGTCAAAAGCAAGATATATACTTCATGGGCCCTCTGGCCTTTCAGTGGTGAGGAACATGGCAAGTACTGATACCAGAAGAGGGAGGGGGGCAGATGGGGAGGGAGGCTCAGTCATATGAACGTTCCCTTTATTTTTCTTTTTTTATTAAATCTTTCCAAATTGGGACAGGGTAGGATCAAGGAGTGGGAATGGGAGCTCTGAAACTTTAGCTATGTATTACAAGGAACAATCTGATTTAAAAAAATCGAAGTTAATTTCAAGGTATGTTCATGTAGCTTAAGATAAGATGAGGAATATCACTAATATTAGCCAAAGCCCTACCATTTCACACACTCACTTACTAGCCCTCCCGCTTTCTAGCTCTACTAGCCATTTCACACACTCACTCACTAGCCCTCCCGCTTTCTAGCTCTACTAGCCATTTCACACACTCACATACTAGCCCTCCCGCTTTCTAGCTCTACTAGCCATTTCACACACTCACTCACTAGCCCTCCCGCTTACTAGCTCTACTAGCCATTTCACACACTCACTTACTAGCCCTCCCGCTTTCTAGCTCTACTAGCCATTTCACACACTCACTAGCCCTCCCGCTTTCTAGCTCTACTAGCCATTTCACACACTCACTCACTAGCCCTCCCGCTTTCTAGCTCTACTAGCCATTTCACACACTCACATACTAGCCCTCCCGCTTTCTAGCTCTACTAGCCATTTCACACACTCACTTACTAGCCCTCCCGCTTTCTAGCTCTACTAGCCATTTCACACACTCACTCACTAGCCCTCCCGCTTTCTAGCTCTACTAGCCATTTCACACACTCACATACTAGCCCTCCCGCTTTCTAGCTCTACTAGCCATTTCACACACTCACTCACTAGCCCTCCCGCTTACTAGCTCTACTAGCCATTTCACACACTCACTTACTAGCCCTCCCGCTTTCTAGCTCTACTAGCCATTTCACACACTCACTCACTAGCCCTCCCGCTTTCTAGCTCTACTAGCCATTTCACACACTCACTCACTAGCCCTCCCGCTTTCTAGCTCTACTAGCCATTTCACACACTCACATACTAGCCCTCCCGCTTTCTAGCTCTACTAGCCATTTCACACACTCACTCACTAGCCCTCCCGCTTACTAGCTCTACTAGCCATTTCACACACTCACTCACTAGCCCTCCCGCTTTCTAGCTCTACTAGCCATTTCACACACTCACTTACTAGCCCTCCCGCTTTCTAGCTCTACTAGCCATTTCACACACTCACTCACTAGCCCTCCCGCTTTCTAGCTCTACTAGCCATTTCACACACTCACATACTAGCCCTCCCGCTTTCTAGCTCTACTAGCCATTTCACACACTCACTCACTAGCCCTCCCGCTTACTAGCTCTACTAGCCATTTCACACTCACTTACTAGCCCTCCCGCTTTCTAGCTCTACTAGCCATTTCACACACTCACTTACTAGCCCTCCCGCTTTCTAGCTCTACTAGCCATTTCACACACTCACTCACTAGCCCTCCCGCTTTCTAGCTCTACTAGCCATTTCACACACTCACTCACTCACTAGCCCTCCCGCTTTCTAGCTCTACTAGCCATTTCACACACTCACTCACTCACTAGCCCTCCCGCTTACTAGCTCTACTAGCCATTTCACACACTCACTCACTCACTAGCCCTCCCGCTTTCTAGCTCTACTAGCCATTTCACACACTCACTCACTCACTAGCCCTCCCGCTTTCTAGCTCTACTAGCCATTTCACACACTCACTCACTACCCCTCCCGCTTACTAGCTCTACTAGCCATTTCACACACTCACTCACTAGCCCTCCCGCTTACTAGCTCTACTAGCCATTTCACACACTCACTCACTAGCCCTCCCGCTTACTAGCTCTACTAGCCATTTCACACACTCACTCACTAGCCCTCCCGCTTTCTAGCTCTACTAGCCATTTCACACACTCACTCACTAGCCCTCCCGCTTTCTAGCTCTACTAGCCATTTCACACACTCACTCACTAGCCCTCCCGCTTACTAGCTCTACTAGCCATTTCACACACTCGCTCACTAGCCCTCCCGCTTTCTAGCTCTACTAGCCATTTCACACACTCACATACTGGCCCTCCCGCTTTCTAGCTCTACTAGCCATTTCACACACTCACTCACTAGCCCTCCCGCTTACTAGCTCTACTAGCCATTTCACACACTCACTTACTAGCCCTCCCGCTTTCTAGCTCTACTAGCCATTTCACACACTCACTTACTAGCCCTCCCGCTTACTAGCTCTACTAGCCATTTCACACACTCACATACTAGCCCTCCCGCTTTCTAGCTCTACTAGCCATTTCACACACTCACATACTAGCCCTCCCGCTTTCTAGCTCTACTAGCCATTTCACACACTCACTCACTAGCCCTCCCACTTTCTAGCTCTACTAGCCATTTCACACACTCACTTACTAGCCCTCCCACTTTCTAGCTCTACTAGCCATTTCACACACTCACGTACTAGCCCTCCCACTTACTAGCTCTACTAGCCATTTCACACACTCACTCACTAGCCCTCCCGCTTTCTAGCTCTACTAGCCATTTCACACACTCACTCACTAGCCCTCCCGCTTTCTAGCTCTACTAGCCATTTCACACACTCACTCACTCACTAGCCCTCCCGCTTACTAGCTCTACTAGCCATTTCACACACTCACATACTAGCCCTCCCGCTTTCTAGCTCTACTAGCCATTTCACACACTCACTAGCCCTCCCGCTTTCTAGCTCTACTAGCCATTTCACACACTCACTAGCCCTCCCACTTTCAAGCTCTACTAGCCATTTCTCACACTCACGTACTAGCCCTCCCACTTACTAGCTCTACTAGCCATTTCACACACTCACGTACTAGCCTTCCCACTTTCTAGCTCTAATAGCCATTTCACACCAAAGACTTCCTAGCCACTTCACACCAAAGCTTCCTAGCCTTTTCACACCAAAGCTTCCTAGCCTTTTCACACCAAAGCTTCCTAGCCTTTTCACACCAAAGCCCTCTTATCCATTTCACACCAAAGCCCTCTTATCCATTTCACACCAAAGCGCTCCTAGCCATTTCACACCAAAGTCTTCCTAGCCATTTCACACCAAAGTCTTCCTAGCCATTTCACACCAAAGTCTTCCTAGCCATTTCACACCAAAGCCCTACTAGTCATTTCGCACCAAAGCTCCCCTAGTCATTTCACACCAAAGTCCTCCTAGCCATTTCACACCAAAACTCTCCTAAGCATTTCACACTAAAGCCTTCTTCGCTATTTCACACCAAAGTCCTCCTAGTCATTTCACATGAAATTTCTAACCATATCGTCTGTCAATGATCACCTAAATCTATTCCCTATTCTGTATTATCCAGCAATGTTCAAGTCCTACTTTAATTCTTAGTATTTAAATCTATACCAGTCAACAAATCAGCCTTTCGACCTTCCCAAAAGCACAGAGTTTTAAAACCATCTTTCCTAAACTTAAATTTAAGCTTCTCTAACAATATCTAATTAAAATATGAAAAACATGTACAATAACCTTTCCTTTACCTATATTATATAACTTTTTATTTCAAAGTATACTCCTAGAATCTTCTATAAACTACTCTCGTTACTAACTTATATATATATTGAGAGAGAGAGAGAGAGAGAGAGAGAGAGAGAGAGAGAGAGAGAGAGAGAGAGAGATTTAACATGGGGAGGATGGACATTTAATCAAATACTGAATCTTACAAATTTAAGAATAAAAGAGGGATAAGTTTTTATACAAATTACGGACATTAAAATATTTATTCTAGATTCTTAAAAATAGGACCAATAGTGTATTTAAAGTTTAGATTGCTTCAAATCCATTTGTTAGTGATTACCCTTTATAAAATCTAAAACGAGATGTGGGGGATCAACTATCCAAGGTATACTATTGTAACTAGAAAGGGTTTGGTGTTAAGGAACCTTAAGCTTTTAGGACAGAAGGAAAAATTGAAAGGCTAAACACGAACACACCTTGAAATAATCATCTAAAACAGCCTAATTCAAATGCCACAAAAAAAAAAAAAAAAAAAAAAAAAAAAAAAAAAAAAAAAATTATGTACAATTAAAAACAAAAACCTTATTTCCATTAATTGAAAGTTTTGGCACCGGATAATTTAGTACTCTCATATAACTATTTATTCCTAATACAATAACACTAGTTTAAAATTTTCCCAACTAATTTACTATCAGTTCCCTTTCCCTGAAATTTAAGAGATATAGATTACAAACTAAAAACTGCTTTAATGCTCATAAAGGTTTTCAAAATCCTACTAGAAATACTCAATTCTTGAAAGTCAAAATTGACAAATAAAAAACCTTAGGAAAATTTTGCTTCTAGGATCTCATGATTTGAATGTCCAATCCCACTGTATTAAATAAATAAATACTGAAGATATCACTAGACTAAAATTTAACGGAAATAGCTCAGTCTCTACCTGAAACAGCCCAGCTTTCTACCTGAAAGAACTCCTACCCGACTATCCTAGCCTCTATGTGAAAGTACTACTTGAAATAATAATAACTTGAAATATCCCAGTCTCTACCTAGAATAGTTTTCCCTCTACCTGAAAAAAAACTCATACCTTAAATGACTCCTACTTGAAATAGCCCCGGCTCTACCTGAAATAACTCCTACTTGAAATAGCCCCGGCTCTACCTGAAATAACTCCTACGTGAAATAGCCCCGCTCTACCTGAAATAACTCCTACTTGAAATAGCCCCGGCTCTACCTGAAATAACTCCGTGAAATAGCCCACCCTCTACCTGAAATAACTCCTACCTGAAATAACTCCTACCTGAAATAACCCACCCTTTACTTGAAATTACTCCTACTTGAAATTACTCCTACTTGAAATTACTCCTACCTGAAATTACTCCTACCTGAAAAACTCCTACCTGGAATAGCCCACCCTCTACCTGAAAAAACTCCTACTTCAAATGATTCCAACCCGAAATAAGATAACTCCTGCCTGAAATAACTCCTGCAGGATTATCTAAAAACTTCAGGTTAGTTTACGCAAGATTACAATCTTAGTTATTGACACGGTTTTAAAATGGCCTAAATTGAATCATAACCAAATTTAAGTCATCAACTATTCATTAAAGAAATTTTGAATGGAAATTCAAAGTATAAAAGCTAAATTCATGGAACTAAAAATGAAAGAATTTAAGAAAATTACTCAGCTAGCAATATAACTGAGCACATTGTCCAAGGCTTAATACTTGAACTAGATACTTAAATCCTTAGTAAAAAAATCAATTAAATAGAGGCATTCCTACAAATGCCCAAAAAAGTGTTCTTGAAGTTCCACTTGATCTTCTCCCACTGAAGAACTTTACCAGGAGAGTTGACTGTTCCAGGATAACTCTTAATGGTCATCATCCTTTTGGTTAAATTGTTTTAAGCCACATTAACCTGAAAGACAAAAGTGTTAATAGGAACTCTCAAAAATTACTAATCAAGATTTGTAAAGAACAAATTAAATACTGTTCTCAGTAATTCTTAAGCAATGATATATGTTTAATAAATCAGTTCAATCGAAAACAAATTAGGATATCTTATGCTCCCAAAGTAGGATATTTTAGGCCCCCAAAAGTAGGATATTTTAGGCCCCCAAAAGTAGAATATTTTAAGCCCAAAAGTAGGATATTTTAGGCCCCCAAAAGTAGGATATTTTAGGCCCCCAAAAGTAGGATATTTTAGGCCCCCAAAAGTAGGATATTTTAGGCCCCCAAAAGTAGGATATTTTAAGCCCCCAAAAGTAGGATATCTTAAGCCCCCAAAAGTAGGATATCTTAAGCCCCAAAAGTAGGATATTTTAAGCCCCCAAAAGTTGGTTATTTTAAGCCCCCAAAAGTTGGATATTTTAAGCCCCCAAAAGTAGGATATTTCAAGCCCCCCAAAAGTAGGATATTTTAAGTCTCCAAAAGTAGGACATTTTAAGTCTCCAAAAGTAGGACATTTTAAGTCTCCAAAAGCAAGATATTTAAGATATTTTAAGCCCCAAAAGTAAGATATTTTAAGTCCTCCAAAAGTAAGATATTTTAAGTCCTCCAAAAGTAAGATATTTTAAGCCCCAAAAGTAAGATATTTTAAGTCCTCCAAAAGTAAGATATTTTAAGTCCTCCAAAAGTAAGATATTTTAAGCCGCCAAAAGTAAGATATTTTAAGCCGCCAAAAGAAAGATATTTCAAGCCCCAAAAAGTAAGGTATTTTAAGCCCCAAAAAGTAATATATTTTAATCCCCAAAAAGTAAGATGTCTTAAACCCCAAAAAGTAAGATATTTTAAGCCCCAAAAGTAAGATATTTCAAACCCCAAAAGAAAGACATTTTAAGTCTCCAAAAGCAAGATATTTCAGGTCCCAAAAGTAGGATATTTTAAGCCTCCAAAAGTAGGATATTTTAGGCCCCCAAAAGTAGGATATTTTAGGCCCCCAAAAGTAGGATATTTTAGGCCCCCAAAAGTAGGATATTTTAGGCCCCCAAAAGTAGTATATTTTAGGCCCCCAAAAGTAGTATATTTTAGGCCCCCAAAAGTAGTATATTTTAGGCCCCCAAAAGTAGGATATTTTAGGCCCCCAAAAGTAGTATATTTTAGGCCCCCAAAAGTAGTATATTTTAGGCCCCCAAAAGTAGTATATTTTAGGCCCCCAAAAGTAGTATATTTTAGGCCCCCAAAAGTAGGATATTTTAGGCCCCCAAAAGTAGGATATTTTAGGCCCCCAAAAGTAGTATATTTTAGGCCCCCAAAAGTAGTATATTTTAGGCCCCCAAAAGTAGGATATTTTAGGCCCCCAAAAGTAGTATATTTTAGGCCCCCAAAAGTAGTATATTTTAGGCCCCCAAAAGTAGAATATTTTAGGCCCCCAAAAGTAGGATATTTTAGGCCCCCAAAAGTAGGATATTTTAGGCCCCCAAAAGTAGAATATTTTAAGCACTCAAAAGTAGGATATTTTAGGCCCCCAAAAGTAGAATATTTTAAGCACTCAAAAGCAAGATATTCCAGGCTCCAAAATGATTAGGGCGATTTAAGCAACAAAAACTATGATATTCTAAAGACCAAAATATTTTGATAATTTGGTGAAGAAATTAGAATATTTCAGGACCCCCCCCACAAAAAAAATCTAGGATACTTTAAGATCTAATAAAACGATGTGCGTGTTCCTATGTAAAGTTTTCAACAGTAAATTCACGCAATTATGAGCAGAAAATCCTTTGCTAAACAAAAATTAAACTGGGTTGAATTAATATCTACAGTGCACCACACATGACTTACTTACATCACTACCCACTTACAATAAGAATTTAACTTGTTAACTGATTTACAGCTTCACACAATAACCTGAAAGCTTTTGCCAAAATCAGGTTGATTTAAGTTGTTTTTTTTTTATCTAAAATGTTTATTCTAAGCAGCCAAGCTATCTCACAACTAAACAGAAATATAGTACTAAACTCTAAAGTTACTAGAGTTTCAAACAATTTTTTTTTAACAAAAAGAGCATTAATTTAATGCGAGCTCTCCAACTGACGGGATTTACTAAAAAGAAAAATCATCCAGCAAAAAATATGTATGATTCTTTGATCTAATACATTTTGTAGGATTCTATCACTGAAATTTTAATCTAAAGACTGCACTACTAAAAAAATAATATTATAACATGGAAAACCAATACCTACAAATACATTTCTTCAATGGCAGATATTTACTCAATCTAGTCCAGTCTAACTTCACTCTAGCACTAAATGCCACAAAATCTAACCCAGGTTCTGAAAAGCAGACAACTTTCAAACTAAACTTACCATCCAAACGAAGTTTACAGAATTAAATTATTGAAGATATCATACTTCATCTCGGTTCATACGAAGACAGGATATCAAAGACCTTTTTCAACTTCTTGAACATCAACGTCTGCACCTCCTTCAGGCTTCAGTGGTCATGCATACCATAAGCAAACTGGAACAAAATCGGGAAGAGTTGAAAAGGACATTTCCACAGAATTTTTGCTTTTACCTATTGTACGTAACTAATTTGTCCTAAAATGATTTTGCCAAAAGTAAACTCAAGATTTGTTGTCCAAAAATTAGGTAAGTATTATTCAATGTCTATAGGGAGATGTAGAATTAAACTATACTTACATTTGAATTTTTCTTTTTAAAAAATGCATTAATTTAATAAAAGCTTACCATCTACCAGGAATTAGTAAAAAAAAAAAAAAAAAAAAAAATCAAAACAAATTTATGATAATTGATCAAACATAGCTTAAGTGAATCATACGAGGCCTATCACTAAATAGAACACCAATATAAAGATTTTAAATATCTGTTATTTACTCATCATAATCTAATATTGTTCTGTACGTGATCGAGGAATTTCATACCAGCACTAAATGCTCCCAAATCTAACCTGTCTTCTAAAAAGCATAGAACCTAAAAACAATTTCACTATTCAAGCGAAGTTTACATAACCAGTTCATCTTTGATGACGTCATACTTAACTTGGCTAAATCAGAAGACAAAGGATTCAAGATCTTGCAATTTCTCAACTTGTTGCATCACAGCCTTTGTGTCCTCTTTCAGTCCTCAGTGTCACAAGCAAACTGGAGTACAAATCTGGAAAGAATTGAAAAGGACATTTTAGCAACATTTTCACTTTTGCCTACTTCTAAACTTGGACTAAATTCTCCCTAAATTAGGTCAGGATTCATTCCAAGCTTAAGACACTTATTACTAGTTGACTATCTAATGTTAACAGCAGAGTTTACTGCCAGGCATAAATAAAACAAAAAATTATTTAGTTACAAGATATCCATATCGCCCTAACAAATACAAGAGGTTTATTTGTTGAACAAGTCAACAGTCCATTGGTTGTATTAATCAAATTGTCAAAAAACACCATACCTCAAACTATTGGCCACAAATGACAAGGAACTAGTACACAGGACCATACCAGCTGAAGAGATTTTGCCTTGCTTTACTAGTTAAAATTTAAATAAAATTTCACAAATAAAGATTATTATACTACAGTATAATAGTTATAGTTATAGACTGTGACTGCAGAAGTGGGTTCATACTTCATAACGTATTCCTGGGGTGAACGAATTGGAGGAACAAAAACAAGACGTCAAGTAAACTTATCTGGGAAATAAATTATAATTGACTGCAACAGCTTTTTGGTGGGAAGTGTTCCATACTTCTAGGCAAATATAGTAACGTTAGGCGGTCCTGGGATTACTAATGAAATCGATATATCATTCTATATAAAGCCAATGTGTGGCTGCAAGAATTGTTAAACTCTTACCTGCAGTACTTCATGCCACATTTTGAGAAGTTATGTGAACATATCGTTGCACAATATCCATATTCACATTTTGGGTATTATCGTACGTTTCAATAAACTGCTTTGATTTTATGATTGTTTTATTGATATAAACTATCACCTAAATATCCTCGCTCAGGGTGACAGATCCTTGGGTGAGAAAATTTGGGGTGAGGGACCTTCAGGGATCTCAAAATCAAATAAACTTTACCTTTAGTTGTAAGTTCGGCTAATAAGGACAACACCGGTCGAATCTGCCTCTTTCCAAAACCAAACCGAAATAACTTTGGACAACCGCTAAACGATTGTCCGACTTCCCTGGCATTACTTTTAGGGGTTTATTTCTCGCCCTCCATCAGACACTAAGAGTCTGTTCAGGCGGGCCTTGATGTGTGAAAATAATTTCTTTCCAGTTTATATTATAACTACAATGGACAAGTCCACTCGTCATTTTCTGTTTTGTTATAATGACGTCATAATTACGTCACTCCAGAAGTAAGGCAAACTGAGACTATGATAAGTCCTGTGCTATTTCCGGAATTGACTATTGAAACTCGCTCTGTTACGATCTCAAATGACAACTTAAGATATTACAAAACATAATAAACATAGCTGCATGATTGATAAAAGGTCTCCCACCTCGAGAAAAGATCGCTCCTATACTTATTAAATAACATTGGCTGCTTATTAAAGCTGGAATAGAGTCTGTGCAATGACTCATTAAGTTCTCAGAACCGGGCGTCCAAAATATCTAAGATAATTGCCACATATTGTGCTGACACGAGAATAGTTAGATAGTTTCGAGTTAATGGAACCAAGATACCTGTCAATTTCGTTTGGTCGCTGCAACCTCACCATCTTTGTGAGCTAAGGATAGGGGGTTTGGGGGAGCCTATAGGTCTATCTGGTGGTATCCGGTCATTTCGCCCACATGCCATTTCGCCACACTATGGAGTCATTTCGCCCACAGGTCATTTCGCCCACACTGTGTAGTCGTTTCGCCCACACTGTTAAGTCATTTCGCCCACACTGTTAAGTCATTTCGCCCACACTGTGGTGGGGTTGCCAACCTGATTTTGCAGATAGTAGTAAGGTATACCGAAGTCGGGATAATACGATAATAGTTCATATCTAGTACACATCACCGATCTCTACTATACTACTGGATGGCTCATGGTGTAATTCATCAGGGAAGATTGTCCAAATGAGGCCTCTTTACTAGTAGGTACTTCAGTTGTGACGTTATCACAAACTGTTGATTATATCACCATAATATGACCAGATATTTTTTTTTTCTTTTGTACAGTACAATGTCTAATTTCTTTTTTTTTTTTTTTTTTTTTTTACTTATGTAGATTCAAGAGGTTGGTCTCCAGAATGCCTACACACATGATGACGGGACGTATAAATTCTTACGGAAAGTGATGACCCTTCCATTTCTGCCTGAGGCAGATATAGGTCCCGTGTTTGAACGGCTCTCACGTCAATCTACCACAGCCCAGTTGCAGACTATAATGCAGTACATGTCAAGAACATGGGTCCACAACTCCTTATGGCCAACTTCTAGCTGGAATTATTTTTTATCAGTCTATCTGCACCAATAATGATATTGAGGGCTGGCACAACCGTCTAAACAAACGTGCTGCAGGTAGATGTAACCTACAGTTCTACCTCCTCATAAGCCTTCTCCACAAAGAGGCTAAATTGACGTTGATCTACATGAGGCTAGTATCCGAAAAAAAAACTACGAAGGATCCAAAGGAAAAAATATAAACACTTACAGGATTGAATATTTACTCTTTGGGAGGAACACGTGAGGGGTGAGCTATTGGCTTATAAGTTGCTGAAAGCATGCGCTCACCTGGATGGCCCAGTGCGCAGCTGAATCCTGCATATGTAGTGAGTACTGTACTTGTTTTAAATGTAACTATATTTTAATAAAAGTTTCTTCAATTCTTTGTCACTATCTGAATATTGCATGTATGTAACTGTCTTTTTAATAAAAAAAATACTTTCCGAATAGTAATACATTTATTTAACTGTCTTTTGATAAAACTTTATTTTATGTTTTTTCTAACTGCTTCTGAATCTTGCATATATGGAGCTATTTGTTAACAAAAGTTTTTTATTTTACCACTTTCTTAATCTTACATGTATGTTGACTATTATATGTCGGCAAATTGACTCTTATATGTGGGTGAATTGACTCTTATATGTGGGCGAATTGACTTGTGGGCGAAATGACTTGTGAGCGAAATGACTTGTGGGCGAATTGACTTGTGGGCGAAATGACTGTAATTCTATCTGGTGAGTCATCAACACCCATTGCCTGGCCCTCCTTGGTCCTAGCTTAGGTGGAGAGGGGACTTGGGCGCTGATCATATGTACATATGGTTAGCCTCTAGGGAATTGTCCTGCTCAATAGGGCCAATGCCACTGTCCCTAGCCTCTGCCATTCATAATCGGCATTTAAACCTTTAAACTTTTACTGTAGATTCTACAGCTTTCAAATAAGCGGTCCCAAGACTAAAGAATAAGCTCCCACTATACATTCGAAAGACTGAAGATATTAAGACTTTCAAAAAGAAACTGAAGACTTTTTCGTTTCCAGAATTTCAATAATATGTGGATAAGACAAACACGGAATTCGATGTATGATACGATAAATACCTAATAATGTATATGACAAACAGATCTTGTAGGTCCTGCAGGGCTCAAATGTTCCTCTGTGTGATAGGACCATGAAAACAGCCCTTAAAGTTAAGTAAGTAACCTATTGTATCAATATGGTTAAGCAAACTATGTATATTTGCTTCGAGCTATTACACTTAGTAAATAAATAAAAAGGTCGTAGCACAATTCAATAAACGTGGGCCTATTAAGAACACAAGCTAAAATTTGGGGGTAACAATATCATTTTTTTTTTCGACTGTTAATTTACATAATGTACATGAATTTGATTCATAATTTATATCTTCCAAAAATATTTCCCTTTCACAAATACAGACCACGCCTCAGTAACGCCCCCCCCCCCCCCCGCCATACAAGAAGCCACCCTCAGTATCCCCCCTCCCCCCCCACCCCCTTTTGACGTTACCACGGTTCATACCTGGTTGCAAACATGTTATGTTGAAACTTATTATGATAATCAATAATCAACAAACAATTAACCACGCAATATGCATCAAACTTGATAGAAGTTGGGTACATACATACATACATGAAAACTTTTTCTCAATAAGTTACATGGATAAATTCGACAAACTTTCACTCCCAATTCCCTCTTTGAGATGATACACAATTTAGCTTATCACGATACGAAAAAACAAGTCTCCACCCGAACATTATATTGAACATACGTGCCAAAACTATATCAAAGCACAACATAGTTTAAATCAGAATCCACCTAGATGTGGATCCTGGTCTGAATCATGGACACAAATTCGTAGATGGCAGATCATCATTAACCTAGATTTTGTGCACTGAAGAAACACATTTATTTCTTATAACCAGTTTTGCTCACAAAATGTCGAAGGTAATTTACACATGAAAGTATTTAATCGTCCTTTTGGACATAAAAAAGAAAAAAAAAAGTACCCGGTAAGTTAACAATTATCTTTATAATTAGGTAACACCGAAGACGCGTTTCCTCTGTCTTCCCACCTTGCGCAAAACTGCAAGTAACGACCTTTGCTTGGCAGGACCGAAAACACTGACGAGGAACTAATAGTACTTATAAAAAAGAGTTTTGCCATAACTAATGAGGTGATTACATTTGTTTGTTGACTGATTATGAAAGATCAATTAATATAATTATTTCATTCAAATGAATTTGATCAGCGATGGTGTTTTAGGAAAAAAGAACGTTTATTCGAATAGGTTTAGAGACTGAATAAGCTTCCGGTGATTTAGCAAATATTTTCTTGAGAGAGAGAGAGAGAGAGAGAGAGAGAGGAGAGGAGGGAGAGAGAGAGAGAGAGAGATGAGAGAGAGAGAGAGAGAGAGAGAGTGGCAACAAAGTCTTCACAATAATTCTTTCATGCCAATTAAGTAAATGTTAACCGCCCGCCCCCCCCCCCTCTCTCTCTCTCTCTCTCTCTCTCTCTCTCTCTCTCTCTCTCTCTCTCTCTCTCTCTCTCTCTCAACAGCTTTAGACAAATTGGATCTTAACTACCAAATTAATCAACCGAAAACTGTATAGAAAACTAAATGGGATATTTTGGACCATTTGAAATGAAGGAAATAAGCCACCAGTAGGACTGAAAGATATCGACTGCAAGATGGATTTTAAATCCACATGACTAGAAGGATTACTAGTAGAATACCTAAAGGGGGGTCACCATAGCAAATTCTTAGAAAAGGGTAATTTTAAGATAAGTAGTCATGATGAGGCCACTTCTGTGTGTTGAAAGGCAATAGAATACACGAGCGCGAGTTTCAAGGAGTTACCAAGGATTTCGGATGTCTCAAAAGACTTTTTAGTCGATCTTTGGAGACTCCATTTGCTTTGGTAGAACGATTTAGTTTAAGCATTTATAAAGTTTTTATGATCTTGTCATAATTTATCTTGAACTTGTTTACCGTGTTACTGTTTACTACATCCGGTGGAAGTCTATTCCAAGTATTTGCTATTTTCTGAGAGAGAGAGAGAGAGGATGAGAGGAGAGAGAGAGAGAGAGGAGAGATTCTAAGCCTATCACTGTTTTACACTGAAGGGGCCACGTTCACAAGCAAAGCAACTGCAAAACAGCCAACATAAAAGCGCTAGAGCAGTCACATTTATTTGAGCCCTTTTAGACAATGCATAGCTAATCATAAGATCCCAAAGATGCTAATAATTGATAATATGGTCCACACCAGGCTCATAGAACTCTGGTTCTCATCAAAATCTTATGCTACGTAACCTGCACACAGCGTTAAGACAATTTAACTCACCTGACCGAGGATACAGCTAATTGTATTGCCCTGATGTATTTGAGGATAATTTTGCCCTTAAGCTATGAAAAGGCAAAAATCAATAGAGAGTTTATAGTCAAGCCTTCGATTCAAGTTGCTTCGTTCACGAAGTATCAAAGACAGTATTAACGCTTTATTCAATCTTGTGCATCACTAATAACCAGCTATATTCCATCAAAATGATATTTCCGCCTTCGGAAATTTCTACATGAAACTATTCATCATTTATTAAATCAAAACTTAATACATTAAAAAAAATAACCTATTACCTTTACATTAAACTAAATAAGACTTCCTATTTTCAGATTACAAACTGATCTAAAAAAAAAAAATAGCTGACAATGAGTATGCCTGTCTTCTTAAAACGAAGAGCAAATAGGCCTGCGTTGAACACCACTTTTGCCTGACTGGGTCGAAAAACAGACTAGGGCACACCCGGCCCCAGTTACAGTAAGAGTTTAGTTACTAACCAATGCTGCCCACTAGTGAATGATAGGAAAATATTGATGACTGTTCAATACACAAGGCATATCAGTAAATGCTTTCCCAAGAATATTTTCTCAAATATCAGAATTACACAAGAAATTCGTCCTAACTTATTAATATTCTGCCAGAACCAACATGAAACTAATAGTAAATATGTCATTGCAAATAAGGCGAGGATAATGCTAACCTAAAATAGTACCTCAGCTTGAAAACGAAAGCATTTGACAAACACGAACTGTGTGATATACAAAATACCTTAGAATGTACACTATAAACTGACCTTGTAGTCTCTGCAGGGAGTAGGTGTCCTGTGTGTGTGACAGGGCCATAAAAAAAACAGCCCTTTAAGTAAAGTTCCTTATTGGAACCAAATATATGAGAAACTCAAGATTTTGTTTTTCATCAAAATGCCGCCAGTAATGTCCCCCTGAAGGTAATCATCACTTAGTAACAAAATTAATTCATTTGTTATAATACTCAACGAAGACTGTTGGTATTAATGACTGAATAGGGCTTCCCATTTTCAGATTATAAATGGACTTTTCTGAAAGTTCACTGACGAGGAGTAGGTCCAACCCAAGGACATATTATAGTCCTTTGGTCCAACCAGCAACCTTTTAGACGAAGAACAAATATGCAGAAAACTAGTTCTGTCTAGTTGGTCGAAAAACAGGGCCAGGACTTGGGGGGCCAAGATAATAACCCCCCCCCCCCCACAACCACACACACACTTATGGTAAGAGTCTAGTCATTACTAATGAGACAATTAGGTCATCATACATACGCTAATGGAATATGAGAAAGCAAAAGTTGCATACATAATAAATCGTTTTTATAAAGGTTTTTACCAAGAATATTTTTCTAAAAATCTAAGTAAAAAAGCAGTGTTTCTCTACTTGCGCTTTTATCACGGTAATTTTCTGCTTTGATATTTAACTGAATTCAATGTATTGGTGGTATATTGAGTCCCTTAGATCAAAATTAAACCTTTATTCTAGCAAACCACTTACTTCTGTGTAAGTGCATGTGCTGAGCTGACTGAAATCTAAACTTACAAATAACCTATATCTTGGGGGATACACTTCCAAATATTTAATATTTCCATGGATTTGATGCTTACGGCCTTCTTGTATTTATGTAGAGAGAGAGAGAGGAGTGAGAGAGAGAGAGAGAGAGAGGAGAGAGAGAGATGAGAGAGAGAGAGAGGAGAGAGAGAGATGGAGAGAGAGAGAGAGAGAGAGAGGAGAGAGACTTATCAAAACCGAAGGATGTCTTCAAATTTACCTCTACGCAAAGATTAGCTTTTCGAAAGACTGAACAAAATGTTCTTGTAATCTTACCGACTATGGAACTCCCAGTTGCTGACATAGGATATCAATTGTTATTCTCACTCTCAACTAAGAATATATTTCAAGTTGTTATTAACAATGTTGCAGGGACACTGAAATTAAACAGTTCTGACGTAAGCAATACTTATGTGTGAGACTCACTCGTGAAACTTAAAAGTTTACTAACAAAATATTTGTTAAATAACCGAAATAAAGCAGTAAATTGGGGCATGCTTCCATTATTACAAAGCAGCTGAGAGACGAGAGAGAGACGAAGAGAGAGAGAGAGAGGAGAGAGAGGAGAGGAGAGAGAGAGAGAGAGAGAGAGAGAAACCAGTGCTTCACAAAATTTCCTTAATATGATATAAAAAGATAGGAGCTTTGACAAAGTAATTTCTCCTTTGGTGTTTGAAACTCTCTCTCTCTCTCTCTCTCTCTCCTCTCTCTCTCTCTCTCTCTCCTCTCTCTCTCTCTCTCTCCATTTTGCTTTCATTCGGTAAAAGCATTTAGAAAATATTACATCAACGTTCTATTGATAATAGTAAACATTCGCACTGATGATTTAAGAATTTTACAAACAATTTCTGCATGATAGTACATCGCTTGTAATTCCAATCAAGAGACTACAGTAGTCCTCCTTACTTTGAAAATACGCTTTAGCCCAGAACCGTATTTTTCACCATTAAAGATATAAATCCCTTGGGCTGAACCTTCAACTGAGTTTCAAACAAATTCCTGTGGGAAAATAAAATCTGATAGGCCTATTTCTTATTGCACGAACGTAGTGGAGAAAGAAATTTCGATGAAGCCATAACAAAACTTTCTCAATTTTTACAAATCATTTAGAATATAATATCTATCATTATATGTAACAAGTACACCTGTAGTCACGTCCAGGTGGATATCTGTCTCTGTATTGAAATGAAACATCCGAACTTTGAAACAATCAATTAAATCAAGGTTAGCAAAAAATTGATAATGGGAAATAGGACAGACCTGCACATGAGAGAGAGAGAGAGAGAGAGAGAGAGAGAGAGAGAGAGAGAGAGAGAGAGAGAGAGAGAGAGAGAGAATTGATTGGTGGGCGTGGTTGATACTGCGAGTTATCAAACTAACGTAAAGTGAGACAATGGTTGTTCTTAAAGCAAAATGATTGTATATATTTGAGTCAAGAATTGTATGCATTTGTATTCAAACGAATGATATATGTATATTTATACAGTATGTATATACCAAATTATAACAGAATAATTTTGTGTACTGTATCAGTAAAATAATAATTCTGTGAGAATGTTGAGTTGCTCACTGAATTATATTTTTGGTCAACCAACGAACAACTTTCCATCAAACCACCTGAAACCCTCGTTTCTTAATTACACTTTTGCAGTACAAATAATTACACAAATAATAGTTTTCACTATAGTTTACACCATCATATTCACACCTTTTAAAATGTGAAAACTAATCTCTAATCAAATTTCTTATCAGATTAAATCAAAGTGTGAGATTAAAAAGTTCTGTCGTTTTTAATAAAACATTGCGCAAATATCAACATGATACGACCCTCTATTTTAACCACGGGAACAAAAATTCCATAAAAATAATCGACATTTGATTTGGATTCTAAAATCTAAGCCTACGGCTACAGGCATTAGTATTATCTTAATTCATTCTTATAGTAACAACTTCAATTATAGGTGATTACAAATTCCTCAACTGGAACTAAAACCACACAGCGACTACAGTTATACACTATCTCATTAATTGTTAAGGTAAAGCCACATCTAGAAACAATCTCATTTAATAACCACTCAATGATTAATGGAATTACCAACACACGCTAAAAATGCCATTTTTGAGAAATTCTTTTTATAAAGTTTCTTCACCAATGAAAGACTCTTAAAGAAATTCGATGGTTTAACACATGGAAACCTACAGCACCTATAAGATATTCGAATCTCCAGTATTTTGAGTAATTAAAGATACCGCCAGAACATAATAAAATCAATGAAACCTTGTAAAATGTGTCTCTCCTTACCCATAAAATTCTTCACTGTTTGCAGGATCACAAGTTAAAAGACGAGTCACGAGACATGGTTCCTTCTTCCTTCATTTCTGTCTGAGACAGAAATGAATCTTCTTCTACAGTTTACACAGTCGGGAACATCCCTAGACATTCCCTAAAAGTTCCCCTGACCAGAAGTAATTTCTCCAGGCACCTTTTCAATAATTAAATTTACAGCCCATTAAATGCTGTACAGTGTACTCCTGTACCTTCTGTAATTATAATCTATTCTGTTTTATTTCTAATTGTTCCAATTGTGAAACAACATACAATATATTTTGTTTTATTAATGATTAATTTGTGCTCTGAAAAACATATTAATAAAGTTCTAATTGTCATGAACGGTATACCATAGGAAAACAATAAAACGTAATTAAGTCATTCACTTTCATTATGTCTCATTGAAGACTGGATAACTATTCATGAGTATTTCGATAATGTTTTACATTTACCATACGTAAGGGAATTCCCACACTCAATGCCCCCCCTCCAACCTTTAAAAATACCCAGATTTGGGGACAAATTCACAAAAAGTTGTCCTTCGGGTTAAAGAATTGTTTCAACCAACCAGGGACCTCCACCATAGTCTGCGTTCTATAGCCTTTTCGTCAGCTAAGGTTATAGTATTTTACTCAGGATACATTTAAAAATTCTTACGATAGATTAATTGAATTATAATAGGATTTCAGAAGATATTTGTACGAATATAATTTAATATTTGATGGATATAAAAAAGTGAAATATATAAGTAAGTTACCCCTAGATCAACGACCTAAGTGAAAAAGAAAACAGTACAAAATTTAAGTTAAAGAAAACTTGATTGAAGGGTAACTATAATTTATTTAACAACCATGAAAAACTTTTATTTTTTTTTCTTTTCGTTATAAAGTCATCGTCCAAAACTTATATAATTGTATGATATAAGATTGATAAGATTTACTTAAAATAAAAAGAAATATCACCATAAACTGAAATTAGATAGTATAATACAACTTAGGATTTATAGTTTGGCTATAGACTCCACATGTATGAAATAGCTATTTTTATTTCCAATTATAGTCGGATTTAAGATATCATTGTTTCGATATAGGCCTACTCTGCTATCATACTTTTTATCCCATTGACTTTCAAGTATTATGTTTGTGTAACTCTGTTTCACTCACTCACTCACTCACTAAATCCCATCCGGAATTCTCCGGGTTGGGTCCCGCATTTGATATCGCCATTCTCTCCAGAGACTCCTATCCAATGCCATCTGTGCCAGCTGCTGAAATGTTTCGCCTCTATTTGCTTTCTTGTGGGTTTTCACCCATAAATCTCTTGGTCATCCTCTCAGTCTATTTGCGGCCACTCGACCATGAAGCACTATCTTTGGCCATCTGTCCTGTTCCATCCTCTCTACATGCCCAAACCATCTCCTCTGAATATCTTCCACTCTAATCAGAATTGTGTCCTCAACATCAGCCATTTCTCTCAATCTCTCGTTCGTAATTCTGTAATCCCATCTTACACCACAGATTCTTCTCAGGCATTTCATTTCAAAGGCTAATAACTTTTTTCCTTCTCTCTTCTTCAGTATCCAGCATTCAGCACCGTATATCACAGTGGGGATTACTATTACTCTTAATAGCCTAATTTTCAACTTAATGGATATTTCTATCTTTCCAGAATCTTCTTAGCCTTACAAATGCTTTCTGACCACTTGAGATTCGGTCTTGATTTGCTCTTTCCATCTGCTGTGAAAAACACTCCCAAATATTCAAACTCATTCACTTGTTCCACTTCTTCCTCTGATAGCTGTATTTCTAAGGCCTCTCTCTGGCGTCCAATTTTCATACTTTTGGTTTTCTCTCTATTTATCACTAATTCATACCTACTGCACTGCTCCTCCACCATTCTCAACACTCTCTGAAGTTCCTCCTTAGTTTCTGCTAAAAGCACTATGTCATCTGCATACCTCATGTTAGATATTTTTGTCCCTCCTATATCTATGCCACTCTCATAATCTCCAAGTGCCATTCTCATTACCCATTCCAAGTATAGGTTGAAGAGGTGTGGTGATAGTGGGCAACCCTGTATAACCCCACCAGTGGTTATGAACTCTTCTGTCAAACAATTTCCTTTTCTTACTCTAGCCGATATCCTTTCATACAATCACCTGATGGTTTCCAGTATTTTTGGTTCTAATCCCCATTCCTTCAAAATCCTAATCATTCCTTCCCTCCATATGGAGTCAAACGCTTGCCTGAAGTCAATAAATACACAATACAGATCTTTTTCCATCTCCCAGAATTTTTCTATGATTTGTGAGAAGGTGAATACATGATCGATTGTTCCTCTACCCGCCCTAAATCCTGCTTGACCCTCATCAATTATTTCCTCTTCTTGCCTTGCTATTCTACTTGTATGATTTTTGCTAAAACTTTATAAGCATGTGGTAATAGACTGTTAGGCCTATAATTTTTACATAAGGTGGTGTCCCCTTTCTTGTGGGTTGGAATTATAATGTTTTTAATCTAATCATTTGGAGCTGCTTGTCCATCTACTATATCCCTGCATAAATCACACAACCATCTTTCTACCATTTCACCGCCAGCCTCAAGCAATTCCTTTGGTACTCCATCTATTCCTGGTGCTTTCCCACTTGACATAGCTCTTAAAGATTTTTCCACTTCTTCTATCAGGAGATCTGGCGTTTCCTGTATGTTCCATAGCTCTCCTCTTAGTTCTGGATAATCTTCTCCAGTTACCCGTCTTCCACTTCCTTTTAGTTGTTCCTCGTAGTGCGTCTTCCAGATCTTCTCAACATCAGCCGTTGCTGATACCTTGTTACCATCTGCATCTCTTAGAGCGATTCCATTGTTTTTCCAACCCCTTGTTAATCTGTCTACTGCAGTGAATAGCTCTCTTGAATGGCCGTTTCTGAAACATTCCTCACATGTTTTACACAGGTCTTCTATCCATTTTAATTTTGCTCCTTTGCATTTATTGTCCACTGCTCTGCACTTTTGTCTATAACTTGCTTTGTTTTCGTGGGAGGGGTCTTCATTCTTTGTCTTTTTTGCTTCTCTCCTCTCTTGGCATGCATCCAATACTTCCTCTGTGACCCACTGTTGCTTTGCTCTCCTTCTCCTTCCCAAAATACTGTCGGCTTCCTCTTTAATTATGTCTCGTCCCCGACGCCACTTTTCCTCTGTTGTCTCGAGTCCTATTAGTGGTTCAAAACGTCCTCCTACTCTTACTTTGAAGGCAGTTTTTACTTCCTCGTTCCTCAGTTTATCCAGTTTAACTCTGTTTACAAATATTTATTTATCTTTTAAATGAAGGGAGATGTTATTTAATTTCCCTTCTAATAGTTTTAACGAGTTATAGAAACAGTTGAACAATGTAACTATATCTTTTTTAAATGGGAGAGTTTTTAAATGAAGGCATTAAGTAAAGTTTGGTTGAAGGCATCCTGTGTATTTTACTTAAACACCAAAAGGAATTGGGAATGCATAACATTTTACATTAAAAGCAGTTGCTTAATTTCATTTTAAAATTAGTTTAAAGATCAAAAAGTTATGCACATACTTATTCAGGTAGAACGTTTTGGTGTAGGTCTACTGTATACTTCTGAAAATAGACTGCTATTAGAGTATTATCATTACAAGCTTATAAGCTACAGCCCTAGTTAGAAAGTCAATATACTATAAGTCCAAGGGCTCCAACAGGAAAATAGCCCAGTGAGGAAAAGAAATAAGGAAACAAATAGAATAATGTGCCCAAGTGTAACCTCAAACAAGACAGTGGAAGAAGACCATGGTACGGAGGCTATGTAATTACCCAAGACCAGAGAACAATGGTTTAATTTTAGAATGCTCTTCTCCTAGAACAACTGCTTGAGAAAGATGATGCCAAGATAACAAATATCAGTCAAATATAGATTGACGTATTGCTATAATTGTGAATATAGCATTTGATAATGATAGCTAGCAAACACAAGATGAACCTCAAAGTTCATTAGAATACTTAATTTCAATTTTAGTCACTTAAGAATTATGCCACATCAGCAGGAGTATTTCCTCCTCCGGAGTTCATTCCCTGGTTATAATAGTTATTCCTTCAAGGTTTCCTACCTTCTATGTTTATGTAGGCCTATAGTAACCTAATGGCAGAAGAGGTTACAAAGTTCTCTTACCTGAGTATACACTCTGACAAACTATTATCTTCTTTCTCTTCCTCTAGTTTTTTGTAGTTTTTATAGTTATTATGTGAAAGATCTATTTTAATATTGTTACAGTTCTTAAAATATTTTACATTAATTGTTAGTTACTTCTCTCTTGTAGTCTATTTTCTTGTTTCCTTTCCTCACTGAGCTATTTTTCCCTGTTGGGGCCCTTCGGCTTATAGAATCCTGTTTTTCCAACTAGGGTTGTAACATAGCTAATAATGATAATATTAAAAGGTGGACTTAACTCTAAGAAGCAGTAATAATAATGAAGACAAGGTTGAATATGATAGATTTAATAATAATAAATAAAAAGGACATCCAAATACGTAGGGTACGCACATACACCAGGTACCATGTAAATCATATTGCCAACTCTCTCAACTTTGGTATTTTGTTGACATTCAAAATGAATTCCAAGAACAAACGACATCCATTGTCATGAAGAGGTGAACTACTGGACATCAAACATCACCCCCAAAAGACTTAAAATTCCAAACTCCTCATGTATATCAGTAGGCCTAGACATTCTTAAATACCTGTATGATTAAAAATGTTAATGATTTAGGAAGGTTGATGGCTGTACTTTGCAGTGAATAAGAAACCACCATCTGTTGATGAAACTACCTACCGTCATACCTAAAGCTTGTGTGAATCATGGCAGAAAATTTTGCAGACGCCAGCATTGAAAGATGGTCTGAAGGCTACTGTTCTTTAAAGGTTGCACATGAATGGAAGAAGCAGGGGACAGTGACAATGCCCTAGAGACTGACCTTATATACATATGATAAGTACCCAAGCTCCCTCTCCACCCCAAGCGAAGACATTGGAGGGTCAGACAATGGCTGCTGATAACAGAGCAGGTAGACTTATAGACTCCTCTCAAACTATCTATCCTTAGCTCACAAGGGTGGCAAGGTTGTAGACACTACAAAAAAACTATCAGGGTTAAGCAGGCCTCAAACCCCAGTCCAGCAGATTACCGGGCAGGGTTGTTTTTAATAGGTATAATAGAAGAAAATACTCAATGACTCGGAAAACTAACAAATGCAAGCCGTGACTTAAACTATAGGAGGATGGCACTGTAACACCAGAACCTTTTGTGGTCTTTTGCAACCTGCTCCAGGCTTCATTTGCATAAAAAGAATTGCCTATCTATAGGTAGAAGGTTGGCCAAGGCACCAGCCACCCATTGAGAAACTTCCGTTAAAGAGTTATTGGGAACTTTGACTGGCCAGAAAGCACTATATTGGATCCCTTTCCAGTTACGGGTCAGTTTTCCTTTACCTAAACATGCACTGAATAATCTGGTCTGTCCTTTAAACATTCTCCTCTTTCCTTAATGCACATGACAATACAAAGAAAACCAAAAATGCTTCTTCCCTTTAGTTGAGAGTAGGTTGGCCAGGGTACCAGCTAGCCATTGAGAAACTACTGTTGGAGTGTTATTGGGGCCATTGATTGGCCAGACGGGTTGCATTTGATCCCTTTCTGCCTACAACTCAATTTTCTTTCCCCTACACATACACCAAATAATCTGGCCTATTCCTTACAGATTCTCCTCCTACACCTAGTATCACTGAAATTACCAAAGAATTCTTCTTCACTTAAGGGATTAACTATAGCACTGTAATTATCCAGTGGCCACTCTCTCGTGGTAAGAGTAGATGAAACTCTTTAGCTATGGTAAGCAGCTCTCCAGGAGAAGAATATACTAAAACTAAACTGCTGTATTGTTTTCTAGTCTTGTGCTATAGCCTCTGTACCATGGTCTTCCACTGTACAGTATTGGGTTAGAGTTCTCTGGTTTGAGGGTACACCCAGCCACACTATTCTAGGTTTCCTTATATCCTTTCCTCACTGGGATATTTTCCTTGTTGGAGCCCTTGGACCTACACCACTTTCACACAAAACATTCTGGATGTAAAATTAGAACGGATTAAAAAGACCAAATGAATAAATAAAATCAACTAAAGCTTGTGATGAAACTCAATACTCTGTATAAATTTTTTCAAGTTCAGAGTACAGTGTTATAATTTTCCCCAATATATGTCTTAAATGTCTGCTGACTTATCCCAAACACTTAAGATATTTTGAAAATCATTCCACCCGAGTTGTGCATTATACATGTATGTTCCCAAGAGCCGTAGTTCTTTTTGGGCACATCCAATTGTAGACCAAAAGAATTTTTATTTCTTGAATACTTTGCTATAAGCAGAAAGTTCCAAACTCTCTTCAACAAAAATGCCCCAAAAGGAAGAGGCCATCATTATTTAAAGACAAAACACTAACTGAGACTGAATCAGACAAGACTTTTTGAAACTACAACAATTGCCAGCCTTGAAAAAAAGTTCAACAGAACCAGTCATTAAAGAAAACTCAAAGTTTCTTGAAGACCACTCTATAGTCTCCATGAAGAAAACTTCTCAATTTGAGAAACTGCTCAAACCAAAAAAAAAAAAAAAAAAAAAAAAAAAAATTGAACTGATAAATTCTGTCCTGTAACAAACTTGAGTTATTTCCATGAACCTAAGCGAAGTGGAGCATGAGAATAAGCATCAGCCAGGTTAACTGAAAATATCCCATCCCTCCCTTTGATTGCATCTCAGGACACAAGAGTACAAAGATATGAAATGGGTAACATTATTCGAGAACAATTTTGGATCTGAAACCCAGTAACTCTGGAATTATGATACCCTTATATTGAAGACCATGGGGACTGAGGCCACCTACAACTCACCTGCTCTCTAAGCCGATGCTAAGACCAAAATAAAGTGTGTCAATGTCTGGAAGGAGATCCTTTCTATAGATTCAAATTAAGGGGGGGAATATTTTTTTACTAGAAATGCATGAAGAGCGATTATGCCCCAGTTCTGATAGGCACCGCTGCTATCTCGGGTCACCTTGGTGGGCGTTGAGGTAACGGCAGTACGGGAGTCAGCATATGAAGCTACATTTGCGGTGGAAAACAGGGAAGGGTGGGCTGTAGCACCCTAAGTCTACCAACCAAATTCAGCCAAGTCCCTTGTCAGGCTACCTCACAAAATTGGGGAATATGCCATGGTAGATAGAATTCATTTTACAAAACAAATCTTGGCAAATAGATTTATCACATATCTATATTGCACCATTACTGAAAAATTCCATCCACTGCCCCAACTTGAGGGTGTTGAGCTAGAGAAATAGAGGATATTTTCTTGTTCACCAAGTTGCCACCTCGGACCTTCCCTTATGTACAGATACATTTGATGTAAGACCATCCTATGGATAACTAGTCTTTTTTCAGTCAATAACCTAAAATTTTTTATTCCCAAAGATGTAAACTGGGACAGGGGGATTTCCCTATCCTTCATCTTGCATAAAAAGTTCTTCAGTCAGAAAAATTACCATGTTCATGACTTGATCATCTTGTTTCTTGATGTTGTATATGCTAAAGTTGCTATGTTGCGGGTGTACATTAAAACCACCATTACTTCAGTAGATCCTCTAGTGCCTTGAACAACATTATTATCTGTGACCTCAACCAAGTTCCCCTAGTTTCATTCCATCCTTCCCCTATCGCACAAAAATTTAGCTTGCAACTCAAAGATGTTGATAAGCTTCCCACCGACCAAAAGTTATGCAACTCCTTAATCAGAGCACAAATTCTTCAGATCTTTCCCGGCATAAGCATTTTTTTTTTTTTTTATTTCCTGGCATTCAGCTTTCTGATCTTTCCTGACCTGTCCCATACCAGCTTCAAATGAAACTGAAAAGATTCAATCTAAATTGAACAGGAGGGATTGATATATAGATCAAGAATTCATCTACTTTAGGACAAACTAATAAATTTGACCAAAAGCATAAATTTCAAGGATTATTTTTTGGGAAAAAAATATTTACCAGTAAAATTTTCGACCAAAAGTACATTCTTTTCAACATACGCCTGAAACGGAACAGGCTAATGTTAATACAATATGACAAAGATGCATCTTGAAATTGACTACAATCTCAAATCTTGATACCAGATCAGCAAGAAAATGAGTATCTATTGAAAGCACCAAATTAAGTTGTCTTCTATCTATAATTTTAGGTCTCAATGTACAACCTTGTCAAAGCTAGTTAATTAAGACTAGAAAATTTAGAACTAGTACCAGCCGAACTCGGTCGAGTCCCTTGTCAGGCTGGGATGAACGTAGAGAGGAGAGGTCCCCTTTTCTGTTTCATTTGTTTGATGTCGGCTAGCCCCCAAAATTGGGGGAAGTGCCTTGGTATATGTATGTATGTATCAAACACCATAAGGTTTCGGAATAAGAACTAGAACTAGCCTGGAAAAAGAAATAGAACTTTCGATTTCTTCTTTTGATAACTTTTTTATAGTATCTCAAGTTTTCTGGATTATGAACATATGAAGGAAAGGAATTTGTAACAGGCAACCAATATCCCTCCCTCAACATTAACATGAACCATGAGTCAGATAAAAGGCAGTGAAATGGTATGTCCCACTTAGTTATGTTGTCAAGTGTTATATTTGTCTAAACATTTCCTCAATACCTGGAAATTACTTCAGCAATACTTCAAAACTTACCTCTAACCCCATGAGAAGGATAAAAATAAATTACATGTGGAAACTACAGCCTTGTTTTCTTAATCAGATTATCAGGAAAACTATATTCTTATGGGAAAGTTTAAGAAACACTTTCCTAAAATTCCTCTCTGAATGTAAGGAAAATGCCCGAAGCAAAAGCACATCCGATTTATTCAGTTCACTGAACCAACACTCATTTTTTAAATTTCCGTGGAGGGTAGCCCACATTAACAGTAGGCTTGGTTGCAAGCAACATAGTTAGTTCTGTCATTAGTTGATGTGAACAAGCAAGGAGAGGCGTGAACATAGGATCCTTGATATCCTAATATCAGTAAAAGAAAGATACATACATATACACATACCAAGGCACTTCCCCCAATTATGGGGGATAGCCGACATCATACAAATGAAACAAAAAAGGAGACCTCTCCTCTCTATGTTCCTCCCAGCCTGACAGGAGACTAAAGATACAGTACAATTCTTTAGTTTTATTCAAGTACTATCAAAAGACATTTCAAAGGATACCTATTCCTTTGAGAGTGATTTAGATCAACTGACTTGGCCAAACACAAAGATGCTCTGAATGGCAAACTAGCAAAACCTGTACCAAATATAGAATATTTATAGAAAAGCACTCGTGCTCAGTATCAGGGCAGTCAGACCAAATTAATAAAGGATTACAGTAATACAAATAAATACAAATCTTAATAAAACTCAATAAAGAACAATCTGGTGCATCACACCAAATGTATAGATATTTATCGAACATAAGAACACCACGTCACAAAAATTGTAAGATAAGAAAGTCAGTTACATCTAGATATAAATTGGGAAATATTTTCTTTAATTCATCTATAACTGCCACAATATAATGATTCGGTACGGGACTTTCATTCTATTTGATTTGGTCCTGACCCTTTGGCATAGTCAAAAAAGAAAAAAAATTCCACTGTACTTTTTTATTTCATCTTCAACCCGTCAAAGAGCAAAATTAAGTCTTTTAAACATTTGTTCTACCCTGCATTAGAGTACACAATATCAAATGACCAACAAAACAATCATGAGCTTTGGCTGGACTGCATTTCCTGTATTTGTGACAAATGTTAATCAAACAAAAATAAGCCATCTGGAGACCACGTTAATTTTTTGGGGGGGGGCTTGAGCCATGTCGTCCTATTGGAAGTTCCCTCCGGCAGCTGCCTACTGTATAATATTTCTACGACTGATATTATAAGAAAATTACCGCCATGTATCACAGGGTTCTAACCCTCGGAACGATTATCCGAAGATATCGTGTATAATCAGGGACATATCCTAAGATAACTATAGATATCTGCACCCCAAATTGGAGACCGTTAATTTTCTTTAAGCTCGACACACAGTTAGAGATGACTGTGCTAACCCACACTGTAGTTATTGCCCTAACCTGCCTATTAGTCTTTATACCATATTAGATACATAAGACCATTTAACGTTAAAAAAACTAGAAATTGTTCAGCTTTTGGGTTAATATCTATAAAAGCAAGCTAGCATTAAGAAAATGTTATTTTGATAATAAAATAAATTTTTGAATATACTTACCCGGTGATTATATAGCTGCAACTCTGTTGCCCGACAGACAACTCTACGGTAAAAACTCGCCAGCGATCGCTACACAGGTTGCGGGTGTGCCCAACAGCGCCATCTGTCGTCCAGATACCCAGTACTCAATGTAAACAAAGACTCGATTTTCTCCTCGTCCCACTGCGTCTCTATTGGGGAGGAAGGGAGGGTCCTTTAATTTATAATCACCGGGTAAGTATATTCAAAAATTTATTTTATTATCAAAATAACATTTTTCAATATTTAACTTAGCCGGTGATTATATAGCTGATTCACACCCAGGGGGGTGGGTAGAGACCAGCAATATATGTTTACACTTTTATGAGCTAAGAGTTTTTATTTCATTTTAGAAGTTATCAAAATAACAAAAACAAAATAAATAGGTACCTGGTAAGGAAGTCGACTTGAACAATTACTCTGCCTTTTAAGTACGTCTTCCTTACGGAGCCTCGCGATCCTCTTAGGATGCTGATCGACCCCTAGGATCTGAAGTATCAAGGGTTGCAACCCATACAACAGGACCTCATCAAAACCCCTAATCTAGGCGCTCTCAAGAAATGACTTTGACCACCCGCCAAATCAACCAGGATGCGAAAGGCTTCTTAGCCTTCCGGACAACCCAAAAAAACAACAATAAAAACATTTCAAGAGAAAGATTAAAAGGGTATGGAATTAGGGAATTGTAGTGGTTGAGCCCTCACCCACTACTGCACTCGCTGCTACGAATGGTCCCAGTGTGTAGCAGTTCTTGTAAAGAGACTGGACATCTTTCAAGTAAAATGACGCGAACACTGACTTGCTTCTCCAATAGGTTGCGTCCATTATACTTTGCAGAGATATATTTTGCTTAAAGGCCACGGAAGTTGTTACAGCTCTAACTTCGTGCGTCTTCACCTTAAGCAAAGTTCGGTCTTCCTCACTCAGATGTGAATGAGCTTCTCGTATTAACCATCTGATAAAGTCTGACCAAGCATTCTTTGACAAAGGCAAGGATGGTTTCTTAACTGAACACCATAAAGCTTCAGATTGGCCTTGTAAAGGTTTAGTACGCTTTAAATAGAACTTAAGAGCTCTAACAGGGCATAAGACTCTTTCTAGTTCATTGCCTACGATCTCCGATAAGATGGGGATATCGAAAGATTTAGGCCAAGGCCGAGAAGGCAGCTCATTTTTGGCTAGAAAACCAAGTTGTAGCGAACAAGTGGCTTTTTCTGACGAAAATCCTATGTTCTTGCTGAAGGCATGAATCTCACTGACTCTTTTAGCCGAGGCTAAGCATACCAGGAAAAGAGTCTTAAGAGTGAGATCTTTCAGGGAGGCTGATTGTAACGGCTCGAACCTGTCTGACATGAAGAATCTTAGTACCACGTCTAAATTCCATCCAGGGGTAGCCAAACGACGCTCCTTGGAGGTCTCAAAAGACTTAAGGAGGTCTTGCAGATCTTTATGTTTGGAAAGATCTAAGCCTCTATGCCGGAAGACCGATGTCAACATGCTTCTGTAGCCCTTGATAGTGGGAGCTGAAAGGGATCGTCCTTTTCTCAGGTATAAGAGAAAAACAGCTATTTGAGCTACAGAGGTACTGGTCGAGGATACAGAAACTGACTTGCACCAGTCTCGGAAGACTTCCCACTTCGATTGGTAGACTCTAATGGAAGAAGCTCTCCTTGCTCTAGCAATCGCGCTGGCTGCTTCCTTCGAAAAGCCTCTAGCTCTCGAGAGTCTTTCGATAGTCTGAAGGCAGTCAGACGAAGAGCGTGGAGGCTTTGGAGTACCTTCTTTACGTGTGGCTGACGTAGAAGGTCTACCCTTAGAGGAAGACTACTGGGAACGTCTACTAACCATCGAAGTATCTCGGTGAACCATTCTCTCGCGGGCCAGAGGGAAGCAACTAACGTCAACCTTGTCCCTTCGTGAGAGGCGAACTTCTGCAGTACCTTGTTGACAATCTTGAACGGTGGGAATGCGTAGAGATCCAGATGTGACCAATCTATGAGGAAAGCATCTATATGTATTGCTGCTGGGTCCGGGACTGGAGAGCAATAGATTGGAAGCCTCTTGGTCAGCGAGGTTGCAAAGAGATCTATGGATGGTTTTACCCCAAGTGGCCCAAAGTCTCTTGCACACATCCTTGTGGAGGGTCCATTCGGTTGGAATTACTTGCCCTTTCCGACTGAGACAATCTGCTATGACGTTCAAGTCGCCTTGGATGAACCTCGTTACTAGGGAGATGTCTTGACCTTTTGACCAGATGAGCAGGTCCCTTGCGATCTCGTACAACGTCAGTGAGTGGGTACCTCCTTGTTTGGAGATGTACGCCAAGGCCGTGGTGATGTCCGAGTTAACTTCCACCACTTTGCCTCGAAGGAGAGACTTGAAGCTTTTCAAGGCCAGATGTACTGCCAACAGCTCCTTGCAGTTGATATGCATGCTCCTCTGACTCGAGTTCCACAGTCCTGAGCATTCCCGACCGTCTAGTGTCGCGCCCCAGCCCACGTCCGATGCGTCCGAGAAGAGAACGTGGTTGGGAGTCTGAACAGCCAGGGGAAGACCCTCTCTTAGGTTGATATTGTCCTTCTACCAAGTCAGACAAGACTTTATCTTTTCGGAAACCGGGATCGAGACCGCTTCTAGCGTCTTGTCCTTTTTCCAGTGAAAAGCTAGATGGTATTGAAGAGGACGGAGGTGTAGTCTTCCTAGTGACACAAATTGTTCCACGGATGACAGCGTCCCTACCAGACTCATCCACAGCCTGACTGAGCAGCGTTCCTTCTTCAGCATCTTCTGGATGGATAGCAGGGCTTGATCTATTCTGGGGGCTGATCGTCTTGTTGTTCAGCAACGTCCTCATCAGAGGGTTCCTCATCCGAAAACTGATGAGGAAACGGCAACGGAGTGGGCAACGTCTGGCTCGCTGAGTCCGGTCGCACTGGTGCATGCGTGACGGAGCCGGACGCAACATCATGGAACTGCTGCACAGTCTGTGAACTGTCAACAACCATGGGTGCGCGAGGAAGCACAGCGTCAACCCGAGACTGTCTAGACCGTCTGGGTTGTGCAGTCAACACCCTACCGGGTTGCTGAGGTTGACGCACTGCGTCAAAACAAGTCACCTTTGCTGGTTGTTGAACGTCCTGAACGTCAACAACCACCTCCGAGCGTCGCTTAACGTCAACGTGCGGCTGGCAACCCACACTGGGTCGCATCGGTGGAGGAACCACCTCAACTGGCAGACGCGAGTAGGTTACCTCAGCGTCAACAGGGCGCACAACCGACTGGTTGGAAGGTTGTTGGCCAGAAGGTTCGGTAGCAACCTTCTCCGCATTAAAGTCCTCTATCAAGGACGCAAGTTTGGACTGCATGTCTTGCAGCAAAGCCCATTTAGGGTCTACGGGAGCAGGTGTGGCAACAGACGGGGTTAGCGACTAAGGCGGTACCGCTTACCATCCCTGAAAGCCTTGTTATGCATGACATAATTGTACAGCAAAACTTCAAAGGCTCGAAAACAGCTGTGAAGTTGACCTGTAAACAACTTGGAGCGTCTCCTGGTCAGGCGCCAGGGAGAGTCTACAAGAATTGAGAAGTCTATCTGGGCAGAGGCATGAACTCCCAAGCCGAGAAGTTCTCTCGTGTCATATCAGACTCTCGCTCTATAAACCAGTTTAAAAGAAGGGAAAGCAAAGGCTGTATCCCCCAAACAACTCCTGGTGAAAAACCAGTCGCCTAGCCAACGTAAAGCTCTCTAGGAGAGCGAGAGAGCACTAGCTTAAAAACAACGGCTTCGAAGTAGCTAGGCCTAGTGTAAGCTCTGACGTTTAGGCGAACGAGGAGCAGCAGTTACAAAAAGATCCGGACAAAGATCCTTAAAAAAATCATCATGATTTAATTAAAGTCCATAGGAGGCTAAGCAGCTTTAGGCTCCTCTCCATCTGACAGAGTCCTCAAGGGAATATCAGTAGGAGGGGGAACAGCAACTTCCTCATCTACAGGAACCTTGTCCGATAAAAGCTGAGTCTCAAGCAAGGGAGAGACCTACCGTGGTGGCAATGCTTTACAAGCAGAGTCCACACTCACTGGTGCATTAGTAGCGGACCAGAACGCAACGTCACGTAACTGCTTGACAGTCTGTGAACTGTCAACAACTGAACTGTCAACCACAACAGGTGCGTGAGGACGCACAGCGTCCACTCGAGACTGCTTTGACTGCCTAGACTGAGCAGTCAAAACAACTCTAGAATGCGGAGGTTGACGCACAGCGTTAAAACAAGTCAACTCCGATTGTTAGTGAACGTCTTGAACGTCAACAGGAGCATCAGCAAGTGGCCTAACGTCCAAATGCGGCTGAAAAACCACACGAGACCGCATCGAGTGTGGTTCTAAACAACCTGACTGACGTGACTAAGCTACGCCAACGTCAACAGTAAGCACAAAGGAACGTTAGGTTGGCTGAAAGCCAGGATATCAATGAGATAAACGGCTAGACTCAACGGACTAATCGGCAGAATAGTCTTCCATAAGGGAGGCAAGCATATACTGCATGTCTTGCCATACAACCCATTAAGGATCAACGGAAATGGTTGTGGTAAGAGACGAGGGTAACGTCTGTGACCGCAACACTTTGCCAACAAAAAAAAGACTCGGAGTCTGTGTTACGCTTTTGTTAGGCGGCGAGCAGTTATCCGATGACTGCATAGGGTCAGAGCTGTCCTAATGGTTGTAACCAGGACGCTGGACCTGTCCTGAAAGGACTGACTTTCGCTTAAGGGCTTCGAAACCTTGTGACAGGTTTCTTATGCGAAAAGCCTTCGGATGACGAGGAGAAACAACGTCTCTCTCGTCTTATGGTAGGGGAGATCTTGGTAAGATACACCCGATACCATAGAGGGAAAACGTCTGTTCGTTGATCAAGGCCTCTCGAACCCATAAGTCGTTTGACATTACTTCTCCCCTGGGCTTGGGAGCATGCAAGAGGTCCCGGACTAGGTGAACGACAGGCACGAACAGACGAACCCTCGGACGCAACACTGTAACACTTTGCGCATATCACTTTCTCACTTCGATTTTCTGTTTTGCACTTATTTCACTGAAATCGAAACTTTTACTGATTTCTACCTGAAACACGCAATTCTACCCTTCATTAAAAGGTAGTAATTGCGAAATCAGTCGTATAATGCAAGTTCATTAATACCAGCAAAAAAACAGAAAAGATATTTTAAGATAAAAAAATCAGTGGCTGGGAAAGAGACTAAACACTAGTTCATATAACTACGTTTTCAATCTCTCACCGCACATAGCCTGGGGACGAGAATAAAAAACTAAAAACGTTTTATCCTTCCTCCCCGTACAGCGACTAGGGACGAGAGTAACTCGAGAACAACGTTACCCGCTTGAACGGAACGTTTTCTCTCCTCTCTCTCCCTCCGTCTCTATCTCTCTCTCTCTTTCTCTCTTGATTTCGCACCTAAGAGAAGAGCCCAATTATATTTCGTCAAAAAAACATGTTATTTGACTAAAGGAAAAAACTGAAAGGTTTTTCAAATAAAAAGTTCCTTTAAAATAGAATTTAAAACATTTAAGCTAAGAAAGAATGAACAAAACGTCAGAATCGATTTACTCTTACTGCAAAGTGAAACCGTGATACACTCTCTCTCTATCGTAACGATAGAGCGCATGTTGAACGTCCTGAACGTCAACAACTGCGTAGCATAAATAAACTAAACGTTAGTTCATCTTTGAAAACAGTACGAAGAATATCAAAGAAATTCTTTCATAAAATATTACATTTAAAAAGTTTTAAATCCTTAGCTCTTTAAAAGCTAATTACGATATAAAGGGCTCAACGTTGATTAACTTCGGTTTCCAAGTTAGGACCGCCTACTCTCAGGAAAGGTCTATATAAACAAAACATTAAAATTATTTTTATATGTTTATAATAAATGGAAAGTTAATCGAAGAGGCCTAATAAAGGCGGAGAGATATAAAATATATAGAGGAAAATCTATAACGTGATAAGATAATTACTAAAAGCCTAAACACACTTCCGTCTAAGGGAAGGGTCGGCCATTTAAAAGTGAAAGAAAGTCCATACTCTCTTTGTCACCATAATTAAATCTATCCAAAACGAGTTCAAGATTTAAGATGAAGATAAAACACCTGCATAGCGAAAGCTCAAAACTAGAATAAAGTACTTCACCAATTAGTTGTGAAAAAACTCCAGTTTAGCAACAGCGAGTAAGTACGTCTTGTCGATAGCTCGACAGAGAGAAAATTGAGTCTTTGTTTACATTGAGTACTGGGTATCTGGACGACAGATGGCGCTGTTGGGCACACCCGCAACCTGTGTAGCGATCGCTGGCGAGTTTTTACCGTAGAGTTGTCTGTCGGGCAACCGAGTTGCAGCTATATAATCACCGGCTAAGTTAAATATTGAAAAAACAAATATGAACATCAGGGGAAGTTCATAATAATGAGAGAAGCAAATGTGAACATCAGGGGAAGTTCATAGAAATGAGAGAAGCAAATATGATCATCAGGGGAAGTTCATAGAAATAATACAAAATTGATATGAAATTGGCAAGTAGGTGCAGCGCACAATGAATAAAATTTCTATTCACTTAAAACAAAATTTATAAATATAAGCCATCACATTAGATTAAATGCAGGATATCATTTAAATTAAATGTTTAATAAGTTTATTGAATACCTTTTTAGGAACAATTTTTCTTACAAAACACTTTGGTAGGTCTACCTCAAAAACATATTTCACAATAGTATAAAAAAAAATTCTACTTCAATGATTTGAATGTAAAATTTATTCAATAAAGGGGGGAAATCTCTTTAATGTTGAATTTCTAAATAGCTTAGGTGTAGCTTAAACTTGTCAACATTCTTGACGATTCTTTTTATGATTATTCAAAAGCAATTCTTTACACATTTCCCCACACTTCGCTCTTCAATTTTGCCAAATGTACGTTTACCAGCTGCCAAATGTATAAATCTTGCTAACACTGAGGATCTTGTCAACTTGATGAATGCTGTTCTTGGTCATTTCAGAAGGGAAATAAAATCAGGAATGCAGTAATGGTTTCTTTACCCAGACTACTTCTGCCTGAAATAGAAATTTCAACATTAGTCCTGCAGTAAAACCACTCAATGAAAGCTTTCATTGTAGAAATGACTTTAGATTAATCTCACTTAGTAATTTGAAGGTTTAACTTTTTCATGTAAAATTAGTTTATAATTCAAATATCTGAATTTCTTTAATCAATAATAATTGATATCAGGTAAATCCCGAATAATTCATTAAAACCAAATCACAAACTTGCCTTGCAATTTAACCAACCAAATATTTTCTTATGGTTTCAAGCCAAGTTCTTAAAATATGCTCACACTTTGACAATACCATCTGTTCCTATACCTGTACTGCAAAATCCAAATGCTCTATAAACAAGAGCACTCAAAATTGATTGATTGAAACCTAGTAAACAAATGTATAAAAAGTTCTGGATTGTACTACAATGGCAGCTACAATCCTAGTAGGATATGCAAGATGCAATAAGCCCCATAAGGGCTCCAACAGGAAAAAAATAGCCCTGTGAGGAAAGGAAACAAGGAAACCAATGAACTACGAGAACTAATGAACAATTAAATAAAACATTTTACGAACAATAACATCAAAATAAATCTTTCATATATAAAGTATAAAAACTTATAAAAAATCAATAGGAAGAGAAATAAGATAGAATAGTGTGCCCAAGTGTACCCTCAAGCAATAAATAATTTATTTCAAAGACAGCAATAGATTATCTTCAAAATAAGGGGTAACTAACAAAGAGGCAAAGGGAAAAAAAGCTTTAATCGCAATCATCAGTACAGAATTAATTAATATGGTAAAAATGAAGATGTTAGCTGACAGAAATAAAATCGTGGTAGTTTTAAGATAATTAATACTGTACTCTCAATTTCAGACTACTATCCAAATAAAATCATACCCAATTAACCTACAAGTGATAAGCACACTGACTTCTTACAAGAGCCAGAGGTAATTGAAACTTCAAAATACCAATAGCAATACTGTACATCATACACTGTAAGATTCCCCTACATGTCTCCTCTGTCAAACTTAGAGGTGATAGTGTAACAGAGTTGACTAACATCAAGGCATTTGTCCACCATAGGCATATTATGCATTACAGTAGAGGCAAAGTTTGAGCTCAGATTGATTAAGTATCCTCATATATCATGCAAAACAAAGTAAAATTATTAATATTACTAGCTAAGCTACAACCGCCGTTGGAAAAGCAAAATGCTATAAGCCCAAGGGCTCCAACAGGGAAAAATAACCCAGTGAAGAAAGGAAATAAATAAACGATATAAGAGGTAATGAACAATTAAAATAGAATATTTTGAAAATATTAAGATTAAAATATATTCTATAAATAAACTATAAAAAACTTAGTCACCCTCTTCAACATGAAAACATTTGTTGCACGTTTTTACTTTTGAAGTTCTACCAATTCAACTATCCAATTAGGAAGATCATTCCACAACTTGGTCATAGCTAGAATAAAACTTCTAGAGTACTGTGTAGTATTGAACCTCATTATAAAGAAGGCCTGACTATTAAAATTAACTGCATGCCTAGAATTACGAACAGGATGGAACTGTCCATGAAGATCTGAATGTAGAGGATGGTCAGAATTATTAAAAATCTTATGCAACATGCATAATGAACTACCTGAACGACAGTGACAGAGATTATCTAGATCAATAATAAGAAATTTAATATATAAACAATGACAAGAACATCACGCCAATTGTCAATTCAGAAAGCCTATTTTACCTTAGTTAAAACTACTTGAAGTTCCACTACAGAATAATAATATTATTATCAACAATATTATTATTATTATTATTATTATTATTATTATTATTATTATGCTGTCTCAGTCAGTTTAAGTACTTGGGGTCTGTTGTTGCAGCAAATGGTGGAGTGGAAGCAGATGTACGTCAGAGAGTGAATGAAGGTTGCAAAGTGTTGGGGGCAGTTAAGGGAGTAGTAAAAAATAGAGGGTTGGGCATGAATGTAAAGAGAGTTCTATATGAGAAAGTGATTGTACCAACTGTGATGTATGGATCGGAGTTGTGGGGAATGAAAGTGATGGAGAGACAGAAATTGAATGTGTTTGAGATGAAGTGTCTGAGGAGTATGGCTGGTGTATCTCGAGTAGATAGGGTCAGGAACGAGGTGGTGAGGGTGAGAACGGGTGTAAGAAATGAGTTAGCGGCTAGAGTGGATATGAATGTGTTGAGGTGGTTTGGCCATGTTGAGAGAATGGAGAATGGCTGTCTGCTAAAGAAGGTGATGAATGCAAGAGTTGATGGGAGAAGTACAAGAGGAAGGCCAAGGTTTGGGTGGATGGATGGTGTGAAGAAAGCTCTGGGTGATAGGAGGATAGATGTGAGAGAGGCAAGAGAGCGTGCTAGAAATAGGAATGAATGGCGAGCGATTGTGACGCAGTTCCGGTAGGCCCTGCTGCTTCCTCCGGTGCCTTAGATGACCGCGGAGGTAGCAGCAGTAGGGGACTCAGCAGTATGAAGCTTCATCTGTGGTGGAAATGTGGGAGGTTGGGCTGTGGCACCCTAGCAGTACCAGCTGAACTCGGCTGAGTCCCTGGTTAGGCTGGAGGAACATAGAGAGTAGAGGTCCCCTTTTTTGTTTTGTTCTTGTTGATGTCGGCTACCCCCCAAAATTGGGGGAAGTGCCTTTGATATATGGATGGATTATTATTATTATTATTATTATTATTATTATTATTATTATTATTATTATTATTATTATTATTATTATTATTATTATTACTTGCTAGACTACAACCCTAGTTGGATAAGCAAGATGCTATAAGCCCAAGCATTTTATTAGGGAAAATAGCCTAGTACAGAAAGGAAATAATGAAATGAAATAACTACAAGATAAGTAATTAATAATTAAATGAAATATTTCAAGAACAGTAACATTAAAATAAATATTTCATATATAGACTATAAAAACTTAAAAAAAAAGAGGAAGAGAAATGATATAGAAGTGTGCCCTCATGCAAGAAAACTCTAATCCAAGACAGATGAAGCATGGGACAGAGGCTATGGCACTACTCAAGACTAGAGAACAATAGAAGAGTTGCTTACCATAGTTAAAGAGTCTCTTCTACCCTTACCGAGAGGAAAGTAGCCACTGAACAATTGCAGTGCTGTAGTTAACCCCTTGAGCAAAGAAGAATTGTTTAAACAATTTCTAGAAAGCACAAAGGCTTAATTACTAGCACTTCTAATTCTTACCAAGCTTTAATTAAAAAAAAAAAAAATATTCCAGATAAGAAAACATTATAAAAAAATTGCTACTCAAAAAACCTAACTTAAAGAAGGTCCTCAACTTAAAAAAATCCAAATGAAATCATAAATTTCAGTTACTGTATCAATACTGTAATACAACAATATATAATATAATACAGTAAGCAAGTCGACATTTGCAATATAAAACAGGACTACTTGCTGACCATTTCAGCTGAAAATTGTAGGCTTGCGAGTTAGATGATGCTTACCCTAGGCACAAATCTAACAAAATATGACTCATGAAGTTTCTTGGAACCTATTAACCCTTTTACCCCCAGGCTCTTTGGAAATTTCCAACCCTTAACCACCAAGGGGTTATTTTTTCCCCAACACATTTTGAAGTATATTTTTTTTGAATTGCTCTAACAGCCTTAATTTTTGTCATAGAGAGGCCAGGTTGGTCTCATTCTCTTGGAAAATGCCTGAAATTTCTCAAAAAAAATTTCAAAAATATGAAAAAAAAAAGTTTAAATAGCATTTTTTTTGCAAGGACGTACTGGTACGTCCATGGGGGTAAAAGGATGAGTTTAGTGAAACCTACCAGTACGTCCTTTGGGGGTAAAAGGGTTAAGTTATTACACAAACATTGATGAGAACTCACCAATACAGGGTCAGTGGCAGTAATGAGAAACAGACTTCTTGAGCTCTGTCCTTGTTGTTAGCTGCTACAGCCGTCATAGACCTCTAACTTGTGCTGTACTCTTGTTCTTCCTTTACACACCATTCTGTAATACAATAGAAAAGGAAAATATTAAACTATTCAATCATTATCATTTTTATCTGGTTGTTGTTATTATTACTATAATTATTATTATTACTAGCTAAGCTACAACCCTAGTTGGAAAAGCAAGATGCTATAAGCCCAAGGGCTCCAACAGGGATGAATAGCCCCATGAGGAAAGGAAATAAGGACATAAATAAGGGATTTTGACGAAGGAAAAATCTATTTCTGGGGAGAGACCTGTGGCGCCCGGTGAAAAGTCCTTCTTGTATATCTTTTCTGATAAAACCTTCCAATTATACCAGAGAAAGATAAAAGCATGGAATGCTGAGGTTACAACCCTCGCGCGAGCACCTTTTGGGTGTCGTGTATAAAGCAAAGGCGCGTGAAATCCACTATTCACAGGTTGTCTTCCATTTAGTTAATTCCTTCGTCAAAGGGATGGGCCGATACAGAGGCCCTAGACACACCCCCATCGCCGCACCACCCACGCCACGACGCGAGCGCCATCTGAACAACATCCTTCTGTATTGGCCATGATGGCTTGGAAAGGAAAGGGTGGGATCGTGTAAAATAAGGGGAAGGGTTTCACCGGGCGCCACAGGTCTCTCCCCAGAAATAGATTTTTCCTTCGTCAAAATCCCTTTTCTGGGTCGACCTGTGGCGCCCGGTGAAAATGTACCAGAGAATGCCTTCCAAGCCCAACAATAACTACTAATTTAATAAGGGGAGAGAAACAACACCATGTAAAGAAAATCATATATAATTAAGGTAAGTAGGCATAAAACATAAACTAGCCACAGGGCATAGTGAGAGTAAGGATAAACAAACATGATAACAAGGAAACCTCTGAGTATCAGAGGAAAAAATGCAACAAAACTGACATGGCTAAGAATATCCCAACCTTATAACAACGGAAAACAATAATAGTTACAATCATATTAACCTAATATGTAATACACTTAGGGCTAACGAACCACCAAGGAAGCGGCGTCGTGGTGCGAGTGGCGGGTAGGAGGGAGAAGAGAAGAGATGGATGAAAGGAAGAACAAAAGATCAATGGGGAGAGATAGGCTCCCAGCTGCAACCGTTGGGTATTTAAGAGCCTGTAAGTTCTTTAGATAGTGGCGTTTGAAGACCATAGGAGATTTCCAACCCGTGTACTTCTTAAGGTTATCAAAGTCCATATTCTGGAAATAGTTGATGGAGGTAGCTATCGATCGGATATCATGAGCATGGGGAAATGATCCCGGATTGGCTTGTTTAATGAAGTATATTAGAGTTCCGGCACTCACTGAATTCCCTAAGCACCCATATTGCATTGACCAAACAACTGAATATTAACTTTAAGTTGATACCGCCCCATACCATTGTTGGCACTTTAATATTCAATTGTCTGTATATTTGTAATGCACCCAATGTCTGTTAATGACATAAGGATAATTAGCTTAAAGCAATCCGCCGACCTCCAAGGGTCGGGGAAGCAGTGACATGCCCTTAAAATAAATATAAACACCAGCCTTAGCTAAAGGCAAGGCAAATATAAGTGTGAAGTGTATGGGCGACCTCCGGTGAAGCCGGAGCTCCGGTGAGGCCGGAGCGTAATGAAATGTCCTGAATAAAGGAGCCTTAGCTAATTAGCTAAGGCAACTATAAGTGTGAAGTGTTTGGGCGACCTCCGGTGACGCCGGAGGATAATGAGATGCCCTGAATAATTCAATTGTGGCTAATAATTCAATTGTGAAAGATAAAAAGCTAAGCCGCAGCTAAAGACTAAAGCTTAGATTATAGTATAGCGTATTTACGATCTCCGGTGAGGCCGGAGGGAGAAGAAAGGTCCTGAATAATTATTGTGAATAACAAACACAGTTGTAATAACAAAGGCTATTGTGGATATGGCCGTGGCCTGAGACCGAAGTAAGGGCCACCGGAGGGTCGTATCTAAACAATATGAAGCCCGTCCCATGTAGTAAACAATATAAATATAACAATAGAACGAAAGTTATTGAGAATCCCTCATGGCGGAGTATAACTCAAGGCGGAGTGGAAAACGTTCATAACTACTCCCGAGCCGTAACGGGGAGAGGACGAAACACGGACCAAAATAACGCTAACAATTGAAAAGTCACGAAAAATAAATAACTCGTAAGTTATCATCCACCCAGAGGGGGAGAGGTGAGGGAGGGAGAACCCGCTGAACGCACAAAACGGAAAACGGGAAATCCGCTCCCCCACCGGAGCTAAGAAAGAAAACGAGAGAAAGGGGTAACTCGTGACTGTGAACAGAAAACGGGGACCCCAAGCTCTCGCTCTCTTAAACACAAAAACAGGACTAAAAAACACACAACACTATTATAAACGTATAAAATAAACCTGTACATCCATAAAACACTACGATCGAAGAATAGCAACTGCTAAAACTTAAAATAAATAGCACAGTCGAGTGACGAACGCCTCGGAGGGGCGGGTACTAAACAAATACAAAGCTAAATCGCTATCTCGTTCGTAGGCTGGACTTACTAGCAAAAAGTACCATGAGTATAAATACACAAAAAAATAAAAATAAAAATAATAACGGTTCTAAAGGCATAAGGCCAGGGACTTAACCAAGAACCTAAGTGACAGAGTACTAAACGGGCAGACAAAGATGAATTCCCAAACAGTGAACAAACAATGGCCGCCATGAAAGGCCAGACGGGAATAATAAAACAGACTATACTGGATATAAAACAAAAGCCCGGTACAATAAAATACTGTCAAAACAAACTATGGTACTTAACATTGGAATGTGTGAAGATGGAGCTTCGGACACGACAAAATAAATCCACGATTGATAAAAAAGACCGAGAGCACAACAAAACAATTCAACACTTTGTATTCCAAAAAGAAGGATGTTGTTCAGATGGCGCTCGCGTCGTGGCGTGGGTGGTGCGGCGATGGGGGTGTGTCTAGGGCCTCTGTATAGGCCCATCCCTTTGACGAAGGAATTAACTAGTAAATGGAAGACAACCTGTGAATAGTGGATTTCACGCGCCTTTGCTTTATACACGACACCCAAAAGGTGCTCGCGCGAGGGTTGTAACCTCAGCATTCCATGCTTTTATCTTTCTCTGGTATAATTGGAAGGTTTTATCAGAAAAGATATACAAGAAGGACTTTTCACCGGGCGCCACAGGTCGACCCAGAAAAACAATATGAGAAGTAATGAACAATTAAAATAAAATATTCTAAAAACAATAACAACATTAAAACAAATTTCATATATAAACTATAAAAAGAGGCTTCTATCAGCCTGTTCAACATAAAAAAACATTTGCTGCAAGTTTGAACTTTTACCGATTCAACAACCTGATTAGGAAGAATATTCCCAAATTTGGTTACATTACTTTAGCCAAAAGCAAACACTTTTGAAATACTTATGACACCTGTACTGTTGTTTGTCCCCTATTGCCCCTCATCAAATGACAATAAAATAAAAACTTGGGATTTGCCTCCTGTAAATAAGGCTTTGTTATAACATGAATGATTAAGGAAACTCACCAAGGAGAAAGGGTCAGTGAGAGTAATGACAATCAAATTTCTTGAGGTCCATCCTTCTCGTCATTTGTTGGTGATTCTGGCAAACAGCCCCTTCCGTCTAGTCCTCACTTTGGGTAAATGGCAAACTCCTGTCAAAGATTTATGACAACTGTACTTTCATTTCTCTCTTCTTTAATCACAATAAAAAAAAGGAAGAACTTAACCTAGTCAAAATACTATATACAGAAAGAGCCCTAGAATTTTCAGAAACTTTCTAAGAAGCGAAATGATTAAAAACCAGTTTATCATGCAAATGCCAAGTTTGGAGTTTAAAGAAAACTCTCAATTCAGTTGCATACAATTTTGATGTCATTAAAATGGCCACTTACCAAAAATAATTCAATTGAATTTTTTTTATTTTTGGTCCAATTTCAATTACTTAAATCATTGTAAAGAGAATTTATATACTGTGCATAGAAAATGGTCTAAACCTTTTTGTTTTTTGTATAATGAAGTGTTTTTGAAATAAAAAGATTTTAAAGTATTTTTACATGATCTTTTAAAATTCAAACAATATATCTCATATCACTTTTAAATAACAAACAAAATAATTACTCTGCTTCTAATAAAGCTTCAATTTTGTTTTTGATTAGAATTGAATTGTAAATGAAGGACATTCTGAGGGAAAATGGAACATTTGGATGATGTTAGAGTACCCTCATCACATACATACATATACCAAGGCACTTCCCCCAATTTTGGGGGGTAGCCGACATCAACAAATGAAACAAAAACAAAAAAGGGGACCTCTACTCTCTACGTTCCTCCCAGCCTAACAAGGGGCTCAACCGAGTTCAATAAGTCTAAAAGTCATGTTTACTATGTCAGTCTCAAACAAAAGAAACCTTGGTTGAAAATTCAAAATGTGCTGAAAAACTTGTTGGTAGTATAAAGATTCGAAGTGACTGTTACGGTGAAAATTATATGCATGTTTCTCAATATCTGAAGGATAAATCCATTGAAGACTTACTGAAGAGAAATGTAAAATGGTAACTTTCTTGCAATAAAAAAATGTACAGTACTTACAAAAGAATGCTAGAAAAATTCCATTACAGAAAAAAATTGAAAATTAAAAGTAAATGAAGAGGATGACAGTCTCAGAGTTTGAGCAAAGGACCCACAACTAGATCCACATTTCACTCAAAATTTCAAAGTATGACTTGTTTCTTTTTTAACCTTAAACTAGAAACTGTCCATTACATACAGTTTTTACCTCATCAGAAGGTAAAAAGCTGTATGATGCTGTGAACCAGGGTACTAATACAGAAAAGAAACTTAAATTAAATGGATGTATTGACCCAAGAGACTGTTATGCCCGATTTTGCACACCACAGGGAGTGCTTAAGCAGAAATGTCGGTAATGTAATTAGAAAAACAAAAAATAGCTGAGGATTTGCCAAGAATGGCAGAATCTGATGATCATGTAGAATTTATTGATTCTTTGTTGGAAGCTTTACAGTCAGGGAAAGTTGTCACAATGATGGACGAAGAAAAATGTTACCAGGAAATTTGTCATTCCAAATGTGCCAGAGACCAATACGATTTTCAGAAAGTCTTTAATAGTTGTATGGAAAATCCACAAAAAGCATTGAACGAGAAAAGACTTCATGGTATAGCACCAGTGCAACTTAAAATTATGAACAGCATCGTCATCACAAATGGGACTGAAAAAAATTGCTATCTCACTCTCATCATCATCACCTCCTACGCCTTTTGACGCAAAGGGCCTCAATTAGATTTTGCCCGTTGTCTCTATCTTGCGCTTTCGATTCAATACTTCTCCATTCCCCATTTCCTATTTCACATTTCACTGTCCTCAGCCTACATGGCTTGGGTCTTTCAACTCTTCTAGTGCCTTGTGGAGCACAGTTAAATGTTTGGTGAACTAATCTCTCATACCAAAGATGAATTATCATCCTATATTTCTCAAAAAGTCATCCATCATGCAGAAGAGAAAAATATAAACCTTGAGGTTACTTCTGCCCATTGTGACCTAGTTCTTAAAAGTACACAAGAAACTGATACCAAAATGGTTCTTCATGAAGTAAATATTACAGAAAGAGATACTAACAAGCTATCTTCACTCCAGACACTGAAGTTCTAGTACTTGCTATAAGATGATGACTAAAACTTCCATCTCTGTCATTCTTCAAGCCAAATTTTAGAAGTGAAATCTCCATTGCTCCATTTTCATCATTGTGCATTTCAAAAGTATCTACGTTACCTGCAATTCACAGTCTTTCAGGCTGTGACACAACTGGTGCCTTGGTCGGTAAGGCCAAACTCTTACTGGAAGGCATTTAATATATGGAAACTAAGGAAGCTTTGGAAGCATAGGCGACACTTGGAACAAGTGAAGAAATCTCTGATGGAGTTCAAGAGGAACTTGAATTTTTTTGTCAAATCTACAAAAAAATGGTCAAGTATAGATAAACAAGCAAGAACTTCAATGATATGTTATTTTCATTAGTAAAATAAATTTTTGAATATACTTACCCGATGATCATGTAGCTGTCAACTCCGTTGCCCGACAGAAATCTACGGACGGGATACGCCAGCGATCGCTATACAGGAGGGGGTGTACTCACCAGCGCCATCTGTGGTCAGGTACTCCAGTACTTCTTGTCAACACTACCTCAATTTTTTCCTCGGTCCACTGGTTCTCTATAGGGAGGAAGGGTGGGTCAATTAAATCATGATCATCGGGTAAGTATATTCAAAAATTTATTTTACTAATGAAAATAACATTTTTCAATATTAATCTTACCCGATGATCATGTAGCTGATTCACACCCAGGGAGGTGGGTGAAAACCAGTATACATGTTAATCAAGAAGCTAAGTATCCCGTATTTCATTTTTATTAGTTATTCAAAATAACAAATAAAATAGATAAGTACCTGGTAAGGAAGTCGACTTGAACCATTACTCTGCCTTTAATAAGTACGTCTTCCTTACTGAGCGCAGCGGTCCTCTTAGGATGCTGAACGAATCTTAGGTGCTGAAGTATAAAGGGCTGCAACCCATACTAAAGGACCTCATCACAACCTCTAACCTAGGCGCTTCTCAAGAAAGAATTGACCACCCGCCAAATCAACTAGGATGCGGAAGGCTTCTTAGCCGACCGTACAACCCAAAACAACAATAAAAGTATTCAAGAGAAAGGTTAAAAAGGTTATGGGATTATGGGAATGTAGTGGCTGAGCCCTCACCTACTACTGCACTCGCTGCTACGAATGGTCCCAGGGTGTAGCAGTTCTCGTAAAGAGACTGGACATCTTTGAGATAGAATGATGCAAACACTGACTTGCTCCTCCAATAGGTTGCATCCATAACACTCTGCAGAGAACGGTTCTGTTTGAAGGCCACTGAAGTAGCCACAGCTCTCACTTCATGTGTCCTTACCTTCAGCAAAGCAAGGTCTTCTTCCTTCATATGAGAATGAGCTTCTCTAATCAGAAGCCTTATGTAGTAAGAAACTGCGTTCTTAGACATAGGTAGTGAAGGTTTCTTAATAGCACACCATAAGGCCTCCGATTGTCCTCGCAAGGGTTTTGACCTTTTAAGATAGTACCTAAGAGCTCTGACAGGGCAAAGTACTCTCTCCCGCTCGTTACCCACCATGTTGGATAGGCTAGGTATTTCGAACGATTTAGGCCAAGGACGTGAAGGAAGCTCGTTTTTAGCCAAAAAACCGAGCTGCAAGGAACATGTAGCCGTTTCAGATGTGAAACCTATGTTCCTGCTGAAGGCGTGAATCTCACTTACTCTTTTGGCTGTTGCAAGGCAAACGAGGAAAAGAGTTTTTAGAGTGAGGTCCTTGAAAGAGGCTGACTGGAGAGGTTCAAATCTTGATGACATAAGGAACCTTAGGACCACGTCTAGATTCCAGCCTGGAGTGGACAACCGACGTTCCTTAGAGGTCTCAAAAGACCTAAGGATGTCCTGCAGATCTTTGTTGGTGGAAAGATCCAAGCCTCTGTGGCGGAAAACCGCTGCCAACATACTTCTGTACCCCTTAATCGTAGGAGCTGATAGAGATCTAACATTCCTTAGATGTAACAGGAAGTCAGCAATCTGGGTTACAGTGGTACTGGTAGAGGAAACTGCATTGGCCCTGCACCAGCTTCGGAAGACTTCCCACTTAGATTGATAGACTCTGCGAGTGGATATCCTCCTTGCTCTGGCAATCGCTCTGGCTGCCTCCTTCGAAAAGCCTCTAGCTCTTGAGAGTCTTTCGATAGTCTGAAGGCAGTCAGACGAAGAGCGTGGAGGCTTGGGTGTACCTTCTTTACGTGAGGTTGACATAGAAGGTCCACTCTTAGAGGGAGAGTCCTGGGAACGTCGACCAGCCATTGCAGTACCTCTGTGAACCATTCTCTTGCGGGCCAGAGGGGAGCAACCAATGTCAGCCGTGTCCCTTTGTGAGAGACGAACTTCTGAAGAACCCTGTTGATGATCTTGAACGGCGGGAATGCATACAGGTCGAGGTGGGACCAATCCAGCAGAAAGGCATCCACGTGAACTGCTGCCGGGTCTGGAATCGGGGAACAGTACAATGGGAGCCTCTTGGTCATCGAGGTAGCGAACAGATCTATAGTTGGCTGACCCCACAGGGCCCAAAGTCTGTTGCAAACGTTCTTGTGAAGGGTCCACTCTGTGGGGATGACTTGACCCTTCCGGCTGAGGCGATCTGCCGTAACATTCATATCGCCCTGAATGAACCTCGTTACCAGCGTGAGCTTTCGACTTTTTGACCAAATGAGGAGGTCCCTTGCGATCTCGAACAGCTTCCTCGAATGAGTCCCTCCCTGCTTGGAGATGTACGCCAAGGCTGTGGTGTTGTCGGAGTTCACCTCCACCACCTTGTTTAGCCGGAGGGACTTGAAGTTCATTAAAGCCAGATGAACCGCCAACAACTCCTTGCAATTGATATGAAGCGATTCCTGTTCCTGATTCCATGTCCCCGAGCATTCCTGTCCGTCCAATGTCGCGCCCCAGCCCGAGTCTGATGCGTCCGAGAAGAGATGATGGTCGGGGGTCTGAACAGCTAACGAGAGACCCTCCTTGAGAAGAATGCTGTTCTTCCACCACGTTAGAGTAGCCCTCATCTCTTTGGAAACAGGAATTGAGACCGTCTCGAGCGTCATATCCTTGTTCCAGTGAGCTGCCAGATGGTACTGAAGGGGGCGGAGGTGGAGTCTCCCTAACTCGATGAACAGGGCTAGCGATGAAAGAGTCCCTGTTAGACTCATCCACTGCCTCACCGAGCATCGGTTCCTCCTCAGCATGCTCAGGATGCACTCCAGGGCTTGGTTGATTCTTGGGGCCGACGGAAAAGCCCGAAAAGCTCGACTCTGAATCTCCATACCCAGGTAAACGATGGTCTGGGAAGGAACGAGCTGGGACTTCTCTAAATTGACCAAGAGGCCCAGTTCCTTGGTCAAATCCAAAGTCCATCTGAGACTCTCCAAACAGCGACGACTTGTGGGAGCTCTTAAAAGCCAGTCGTCTAAATAAAGGGAGGCTCTGATGTCTGCCAAGTGAAGGAATTTCTCAATATTCCTCATCAGTCGCGTAAACACAAGAGGTGCCGTGCTTAGGCCAAAGCACAGGGCTTGGAACTGGTACACAACCTCTCCAAAGACGAATCTCAGAAAAGGTTGGGAGTCTGGATGGATGGGAACGTGGAAGTAGGCGTCTTTCAGATCTAACGAGACCATCCAGTCCTCCTGCCTGACCGCTGCTAGGACCGACTTCGTCGTCTCCATTGTGAACGTCTGCTTGGTGACATAAGCATTGAGCGCACTGACGTCCAGCACCGGTCTCCAACCTCCTGTCTTCTTGGCCACCAGGAAGAGACGGTTGTAAAAGCCCGGGGATTGATGGTCCCGAACTATCACCACCGCCTCCTTCTGTAGCAGGAGCGACACCTCTTGTTGTAACGCTAGCCTCTTGTCCTTCTCCTTGTAGTTGGGAGAGAGGTTGATGGGAGATGTGGTCAGAGGGGGATTGCGGCAGAACGGAATTCTGTATCCCTCCCTTAGCCACTTGACAGACTGAGCGTCTGCACCTCTGCTCTCCCAGGCTTGCCAGAAGGTCTTGAGTCTGGCTCCTACAGCTGTCTGGAGAGGAAGGAAGTCAAAGCTTGCTTTTCGTGGACTTGGCACCTTTCTTGGACTTGCCCCGGTGACTGTCTGCACGGGTACTTCCTCTACTGGAGGCTCTGCCACGAAAGGGCGGAATGAATCTGGTAGCAGGTGTATCAGCCACAGGAGTGCGGTAAGATCTCGGCACGGAAGGTAAGGTTTTAGCCTTACGTGCTGAAGAAGCCATGAGGTCATGCGTATCTTTCTGGATAAGAGCCGCAGCCATCCCCTTTATTAACTCCTCCGGAAACAGGAACTTGGAGAGAGGAGCAAACAGCAACTCTGACCTCTGGCAAGGGGTGATACCAGTCGATAAGTAGGAGCATAGATGTTCCCTTTTCTTGAGGACTCCTGAGACAAAAATAGACGCAAGTTCGCCAGAACCATCGCGAATTGCTTTGTCCATACTGGACATGATCAGCATGGCCGAGTCTTTGTCAGAAGGAGCAGTCTTCCTGCTTAAGGCCCCCAGGCACCAATCGAGGAAGTTAAAAATTTTGAAGGCGCGAAAGACTCCCTTCATCAAGTGGTCCAGATCAGAAAAGGACCAGCAGACCTTCGAGCGTCTCATAGCCGACCTGCGGGGAGAGTCAACCAAACTTGAGAAGTCGGCCTGGGCAGAGGCAGGAACCCCCAAGCCAGGTTCCTCTCCCGTGGCATACCAGACGCCCGACTTAGAAGCCAGCTTAGGAGGAGGAAACACAAAAGAGGTCCTTCCCAGTTGCTGCTTGGACTGCAACCAATCCCCTAAAACCCTCAAAGCTCTCCTTGATGATCTGGCGAGGACAAGCTTGGTGTAGGCAGGCGTAGTAGACTGCATGCCTAGAGAAAACTCGGAGGGAGGAGAACGAGGGGTTGCAGACACGAAGTGTTCAGGATACAACTCTCTGAACAGAGCCAGGACCTTGCGAAAGTCTAAGGAAGGCGGCGAAGACTTGTGTCCTTCCACATCAGATGTAGGATCATCCAGATGAGCAGCTTCATCCTCAGAAACCTCATCGCCTGAGAGTTGAGTAGCGAGAGGTAAAGGCAGAGCGGCAGGCTGAATGGCTGAATCCTGCAGAACGGGTGCATGCGTACTTGCGGATCCATCATCATGCCTCTGCTGAATAGACTGAGGGCTGGCAATGACAAAGGCAGAGGGCTGGAGTGAGGGAGGTTCTGCGGTGGTCTGAGGAGCAAGCGAAGTGGTCAGAAGCGAATGCTGGAAGGCATGAGGCTCATGCTGCATGGAATGCGGCTCATGCTGCATGGGATGAGGCTCATGCTGCATAGAATGCGGCTGCTGCATGGTAAGAGGCTCGTGCTGCATGTGTTGAGGAGGATGCCTCATAGCATGAGGCTCCTGCCTCAAGGGTTGAGGAGGTTGCTGCGCAGTATGAGGCTCCTGCCTCAAGGGTTGAGGAGGTTGCCGCATAGCATGAGGCTGCTGCCTCAAGGGTTGAGGAGGTTGCCGCATAGCATGAGGCTCCTGCCTCATGGGTAGAGGAGGTTGCCGCATAGTGCTGGAACCTGGCAACTCCCGATGCGGCAGCTCACGCATGGAAGCAGGAGGAGCCGCAAGAACATGCGTCTGGCAGGGAGGACTGCGCAGAGGTGGAGGAGCGCTAGCAGGAGGAGGGGTGTTAACCTTCTCTGCCTGATACTCCTGCATTAAAGCCGCAAGCTGAGACTGCATAGTCTGCAGCATAGACCACTTGGGGTCCACAGAAGTTGGAGCAGAGGCCTGTTGAGGCACCACTCTACCTCTCTTAGGAGGTGTGCAGTCATCAGATGACTGCGGCGAGTCCGAACTGGCCCAGTGGCTACACCTGGGCCGTTGGACTAGCTCGGAAGGGACCTTACGTTTAAGAGGTCGTGAGACCTGGGTCCACCGTTTCCTCCTGGAAACCTCTTCCGCAGACGAGGAATTTAAGGGCTCATTCGTCTGGGAGTGGAAGTGACGATCTCTATCAGATACGCCCGCAACCACTGAGGATACAACTGTGCGCCGATCAAGGCCTGCCGAACCCTTTTGCCCTTCGACGTTGCTTCTCCCCTGGGCTTGGGAGCTTGCAAGAGGTCCCGGACTGGGAGGACGACTGGCACGCACAGAACTATCCTCATGCGCAACACTGACACTGACACTAGGCACAGCACTGGCACTAACACTTCCCACTGCACTCTTCACTTTAAGTTCCTTGACATCTGCCAAGAGAAGATTGTGGTCACTAACTAACGACTCCACCTTATCACCAAGAGCCTGAATGGCACGCAACATATCCGTCATATCAGGCTGAGCACTCGTAGCAGGTTCGGGGGTCACCACCACAGGGGAAGGAAAAGGTTGAGGGACATGGGGAGAGGAATAAACCAAAGAGCGAGAAGAACTCCTCCTAACTCTCTCCCTCTCTAACCTAGTTGTATATTTGAGGAATTCATTAAATTCGAATTCCGAAAGCCCAGCACATTCCCCACATCGATCTTCCAATTGACAGGATTTTCCCCTACAATCGGAACAAACGGTGTGAGGATCAACAGAGGCCTTCGGAAGACGCCTATTACAAGTCCTAACACTACATCGCCTAAATTTAGGGGCTTGAGAGTGGTCGGACATCTTGAATTTAGAGAACAGTCAAGGGGGAATTCCAAAGTAAAGCAAAGATCATTAACCAATAAATCAAATTAATTCCAAAAGCTATCTAAGCTAAGGGAAAAGCTTCCTGTACAGCGAAGGCTAAATTTTAGAGCAAATACTTCACCAAAACCGTGAACAAAGACTCCAAAATCAACAGCGTATCCATGTAGGTCTTGCCGGCGGCACGACAGAGGAAAAATTGAGGTGGTATTGACAAGAAGTACTGGAGTACCTGACCACAGATGGCGCTGGTGAGTACACCCCCTCCTGTATAGCGATCGCTGGCGTATCCCGTCCGTAGATTTCTGTCGGGCAACGGAGTTGACAGCTACATGATCATCGGGTAAGATTAATATTGAAAAATATGTTTTCAAAGAAACAAATACCCTGGGAAAGGCTACTGCACAGAAAGGGCTGTTGTACCTGTACTTAAGAAAATAAATTATCAGGTCATGATGTGGACTAAGGTTAGAGGCAAAACAAACACTCCCATCGCCCCGTGGTCATGGTTGGGACATAATTAATGGACACACACTGCCAAGTTGTCTGTGATTTGCTTCATTCTCCTAATAATATCCTGTCTGTAATGCCCCATGCAAATGCATAGCAAATGATTTACCACATGCAGATATGTGTGTGGGAAGGGAATGAGGAGCTTTGTAACAATAATATCAAATTTACCCCAGAAACAGTACAGGGAAGACGATTTTATAGATACTGCATAGGAAATATTTTTACCTCTTTTCATTTACTTTACTGCTTAGCAACAGATTGGTGAATAACTTTTTAATATTTCAATTTGTACAAAAAATTTTTGATTCTCAATTATATCATTCTAGCTGTACAGAGTCTTTGTTAATTTTTCAATACTTATTATGCAATTAGTTACAAAGAATCATAAGAATTAACATTAATACATTATTTCGTGATTCTGAAAAAAGTGTTTTATGCTCAACATTTATAACTGGCTTCATCAGGGGAATCTTAATAGCATATGCCAAAAGGATCAGTGCTTATGCTCCGACTCTTGATGCTGAAGACATTGTAAGTCTTTCTATGCTGACCTTGATAGAATACTTACATTAGTCCCTAGCCATGACAAAGTGTTCCTCCTTGGTGACTTAAACACCAGCGTCAACAGACTCTCATTTATGGTGAAATACAATCGGTAGACATGGAGTAGGTAAGATCAATACAAATGCAACCCTTCTCCTATCCAAGTGTTGAGAATTCAACACATGCATCACAAATACTATCTTTAGGCAAAGGAACAAATACAAGACTACCTGGAAACATCCCAGGTCCAAGCACTGGGACTTACAAGATTATATCATTGTAGGACCCCGTAAAGATGTAATGATTACAAGAGCTGCCCCTTTCACAGACTGCTGGACTGACCATCGTCTTGTTTAGTCAGTGACAAACATAAGTCTTGAAAAGACTGTCAGGAAGAGACGAATGATGGAGAGAACCACATTTACGACCGAATGTCTGTATGACTTCTCTGCAAAACAATTATATCAGAATGGCCTTAGCAATAATCTACCAGATGAATATCCCCAGATATTACAGGACACTGAGAGAGACTCAAAACAAGAGTGTGGGACAGCTGCTCAGAAACAATTGGAATGAAAGATCAAAAACAAGAGGACTGGTTTGATGAAAATGACGAGGAAGACACAAAGCCAACAGATGTAAAAAGAAAGGCTCTGATTGATCAACTGAACAATTTCACCTCGGAAACTAAAAGACAAAAGCATAGACAACTGAAAGAGGATGTTCAAAGATCCACAAGAAGAATTGAAAATGAGTGGCGGATAAGCAAGTCTGAAAAAATGCGACGAAAAAAAATTCTGACATTCAGCACTGCAAGAGCACTGTATGGTTCCATCTCACAATGACTAACTCCATTAAGAAATAAAGAGTGCACTAGAATCCTCAAGGGTGAAATAGAGATCCTTAATTGGCGGGAAACACTTACAGGAGTTATTGATTAGAGATCCTCTAAGAGATGAAAATGCCATTAATACTTTTCTCGCCAAAAATGAGCTGCTCACCAAAAGGTGGGGTCTTGGAGAATCTGCCCACTGAAGGAAGATGTCTTTCTATGCCCAATAGAGTGTCTTGAGGTCTATCTTTGAAGAATCTGTACGAATCAGTCAGATTTGGTTTCACATCTCCATTGAGTGGCATCACTTCAATGAAATTATATATTTTCTCTTGTCGAAAAAATATGTAATTTCATCGAAGTGATGCCACTCAATAGAGACGTGAAACTAAATCTGACTAATTCGTACAGATTTTGGAAATACATGAACCCCGTGACGCAACGTTCACTCGGCCCTGATGTTATCGGTCAGATATGCACCTATATGGAACAGTGTGGTAATCATTGTTGTGATTTGCACTCGAGGGTAAATGTACCCATACACCCGATGCACTGTAAAGTCCCAAAGCAGTTCACTGTTCATCGCAGTGCTTAGACGATGGGTTTTTTAATACTACCCGCCGCCACCACAACATGTTTTACTTCATGTACTTGCTTCATATAGTGTTGGAAGAAGTTCTGTGAAGAAGCAATTTTCTTAGGATCATGACCTGCGTGTGAGCTGTCAGGATCCGCTCTGCGAATAAGTAGGTGAGCATTGCTCTCAATTATTTTAGGGATAGATTTTGATCCTAAGGTTTTACCTCGGAAGAGCTGTCCTTCCTTGAAGTCTGAAGTTCTACGAAGATAGACCTAAGACACTCTACTGGGCATAGAGAGACATCTTCCTTCAGTGGGAAAATTCTCCAAGGACCCCGACTTTTGGTGGGCAGGTCGTTTTTGGCGAGAAAAGTAGGATCGGGGAAAAGGTTCAGTTCTCCCTCTTCTGTGAACTGAATATGGCCTACATCCCTGATAGGGCCGATATTTCACTAACCCTAGCCCCTGGGGCTACTGCAAACAGAAAATTGACTTTCTGTGTTAGTTCCTTTGGAGTACACTCCTCATTGTTTAGGTTCGAAGCATAGTGCAAGACTTTGACCAATGACCATGTAATGAGCTTTGGAGAGGTTGCCGGCTTGGGTCTAGTGCATGTTTTGGCACCTTAAAGAAGGTTTCGCTTGTGAGGTTCATCTCAAAGGCATATAGAAGAGGTCTAGTCAGGGCTGACTTACACGCGATTATCGTAGTGGAAGTCAGGCCTTGTTCAAGTAGGTAACAGAAGAGAGACAGAAACCTGTTGAAATTTCTGTTGGTCCCCTTGTTTTCACAAGGGTTACCCCTTTCTTCCAATACAATTCACATGGTCTCCTGGTTGGACTTTATTTGTACTCTACAATGAAGTTGGCTTCATTCTTCGAGATCCCAAACTTTTTGTTCGCTGCTAGGGCGAAAATATCACGCGATGCAGGTTGTTGGTTCTCGAGGGTGAAATGTAACAGTCGACCTCTGCACCAGTTTGGATAAAACTGGGTACAGCAGAGGAAACAGCTACAGTTTCAATTCTAGAAGTAGAAGAAGCCAATTGTTTTTGGGCCATTTGGGGGCCACTACAGGAGCTGTTCCTCTGAAGGATCTTAGCTTGTCGAGGACTTTTAGCAGTAGATTGGTTGGTGGAAACAGGTAAATTCAATTCCATCCGTTCCAGTCGAGAGACATGATGTCTATCGCTTCTGCTTAGGTTCTCGTAAGGGGCTACATAACGAAGTAGTTTCTTGTTGTCGCTCGTTGCGAAGAGGTCGATCTGCAGTTCCGGGACTTTTATCGAAAATAAAGGAGAATGAGTCTGCGTCTAGGGACCATTTTGTTCTTTATCGGCTTTCGCCTGAATAGAGCATCCGCCGTCACATCACGGTACCCTTGAAGGTGAACTGCTGATAAATGCCATCTTCTCTTCCTTGCCAGGCGGAAGATGGCTAACATCACGTGATTAATGCGAGGTGAACTCGAGCCTTGTCGATTTAGACATGTTACTGTCACCTCGTTGTTGAGGGCCAGTCTGATGTGGACTGTTCTGCGAGGGGATAGTCTCTTCAACGTCAGGAGGACTGCCATAGCCTCCAAGATGTTGATGTGAAAGTTTTTTGAATTGGAGTGATCAATTTCTTGCCCTTTCATTTCATGCGAATGGCCTCCCTATTCTTCCAGGGAGGCGTCCGTGTGTATCACCACTGATGTTTGTGGTGGTTGCAAGAGAATTGTCTGTGTAGGCTCTTATTCGTTGACCACGGCCTTAATAGCGCACGCCATCGGGTCGGTGTCAACCTTGTTGATCTCTTTGAGCGTTTGATGAGTATCTTCTCCAGACTCCTGACGCATCCTTTAGCTGTGCTTCTAGCACCGGGTCTGTCACTACTTCTAACTGGAGAGAGCCCAGTACTCTTTTCTATTGGCGTCTTGAAATCCTCTTGTGTTGGATTAGTCTCTTGACAGTTGCTGCTATTTCTCTCCTCTTCTTTAATAGAATGGAGAGGTGGTGTGACTGCAAGTTCCCATGGATTCCTAACCATTGAAACTTGTGAGCTGGAGAAAGGCGAGACTTCTAGCGATTGGACTTGAAGCCCAGGTATTCCAGGAACTGGACCACCTTTTCGGCCGCTTGCAGACAAGTAGTCTTGAATGCTGCCTGCACCAGCCAATCGTCCAGGTATGCTACTACTTGTACTCCTTTGGAGCTTAGTTGCTGGACGATCTTGTCCGCTAGCTTTGTGGATACATACCTTTGGGGCTGTTTAGTCCAAAGGGCATGGCTGTGAAGACCTATTTTGTCTTCTGTAGCCTGAATCCTAGGTAGGAGGAGAGGGGGCGACTGACTGGTAGGTGCCAGTAAGCATATGCCAGGTCTATTAAGACTGTGTACGCCCCTTTCTTGGTAGAAGGGTCCTTATGTGTTGCAATATAAGCATCCGGAACTTGTTCTCAATGAACTTGTTGAGTGGAGACAAGTCTAGAATGACTCTGGGTTTATCTGAGACTTTCTTGGGAACACAGCCTTCCCTGGAATTTCGATTGGACTTCGCTTTTCTCATTACCTCTTATTCAAGAGTTCTGAGGTATATTCTTCCTTTAAGGGGGTGGAGTGTTGGAAGAATTTTGGAAAAGTGGGGTGGATTTTTGTTCTATTCCCAACCAAGTCCATTCGTAATTTGGCTGTGGACCAGGGATCGAAGGTCCAACGATCCCGAAAGTGGAAAAGTCTGCCTCCTACCAGGAACTTCTCATTGTTTAGAGGTTCCTGAGGACTTGTTTCCATGACCGCATCCTCCTCCACCCTTGGGGGGTTTCCGGAGGACCTCTTTTTGGGCCCTTACCTTTGTAGGGCTGGAAGGTGGTCGAGGTCACGGTCGGAAATTGTGCAGTTCTAATGAAGATTTCCTCTTTGAGGAAATGCCCCACTTTTGGAGAGGCAATGACTTCTCGGACCACTTCCTGTGGGAATGCGTCTTCGCCCCAAATATATGATGAAATTAGTTTTCTAGGTTCGTGTTTCACCATTGTTGCGGCAAACACATGCTCTCTACAGGTCCTTTTTTGACCTGAGAAAAGCATACAAATCCATCATAAGGGTGGGGCGTTATTTAAGGCCTGCACACATTTCCAAGCAGTTCCGATAAGACAGGAAGGCGGCAGGACTATCTTTCGTCTCCTGTTCCCTTCTCAAAAGATGGTTTGGCAACTTTGGAAGGTTTTCATTAAACTGCTGGCCTGCTATCTCCGGATCCAACATCGAGACAGAGAAGGTTAGACATACCTCTTTCCATTTCTCCTCGCAGGTGGGCATAGCTAGAGATAATGGTTTGCATTTCTCTAGGATTGGGCAAGGTTTGCCCTCTTCGACTGCTCTCATGACACAGTCTAGGGCTTTCCCCGAAAGGGGGAAGGCTCTGGAGGAAGGAGCAATGAAGGTTGGGTGCTTCTTGCTCAATGCTGAGACTTTGGAGTTGATATACCCGGCTCCTTTCTGGGTCTTGGTAAGGATGGCTTGTGCCTCGACATGTTCGAGGACAATGATTTCCTTTGGTATAGTCTCCTCGCGGGATGTAGGTTCATCTCGCAGTCTCACGTAGCAATCTGGGTACGCTGAAAGCTGGGCCAGAATTAAAGCTCTTCAAGGGGATTGGACCCCAACTTCTCCGAGATATAAAGCTTCCCATTCATCATGGGCATGTGTTCTGTCTACCTCCAGGGGTTGGTTTGGAGCACTGAGGGAGGTCAGATATTTTAAGGGGCTTAGGGGAGCCCCTGGAAGTACCAGGGCGTTTCCTTTCCTGTACCTCTCTCTTCATCTCTTTGAGATCTCACTTATTCTCCTCTTGTTCCTTCAGGAACAGTGTCAACATCTGCTGGATCGACTCTAGGAGCATTTCACTCCTGCCAACCTGTCTAGCCAGTTGGGGAGTTGGGGCTGAAGAGGTTGACGGCCTAGGTTGATATGCCGGCACAGTGAGCTGAGGGACCTCAGTCACTGTTGAAACGGATCCTTCTTCCCCAAAAGTGGTTAAACCACTCCTTATTCAGGGCCTTCTTGCAGTAGGTCCTGTCCGGTGTCAATGGACACCTCTGACATCCGATCTTGGTGGATGTTCAAGCCTTGCAGTGCCTTGTTGATATCCGCATCCACTGTCCGTTGGATAGAGGGAGGCTGGACCTGTACCTGAGGCACAAACGTATTCGATTGAGCCTTAGGGAACAGTAGGTACTTCAAAGATTTGTTAGGTAGGTAAGGTCCCGGAGTTCTTCTGGAAGCCTCATATTCACCTTTGACGGGTTGCCCTTGCTGTATCTCTTGACTCCGTAGTGTCAGGGATATCTTTTACAAAGCTGTCAGTCTGCAAGGTCAAGCGATTGGTGCGACCCTTCGAGTCCCAGAACCTCAGGGATCCAGATACGATGCAGCAGGGGGCATGAGACTTGTACATCGTAGGCCCACAAAGTTCTTACTCTTGTGATTGCAGAACACAACTGTACCCTTCACCATTGGCTCCTCCTGTAGGGGAAAAAAAGGGTGAAATGAGTACTCAGTTGTTTATATCATTGATATAAATGCACAAGCTGAACAATAGTATTATTTACTATTATTTCTAATAGCTTAGGATAGTAAGCTAGAAAAGAAGGAGGGAAGACACATATCTGTATTTCCTTTCCAGGCAATTGCTGTGACCTCCGTCATTATCAATATTATTAAATTCCTGATTAGGGAAAATACAGAGTGGAATAACTCTCGTACGTAGAGCCGGAGTCAGTGAATATTTACACTAACTCCTCCACTTGTAGAATATTAATACTGAACGGTAATAATCAGTATCCCGATGATCTAGGATTCATCAGGATGTTGAAGGAATACTTCACCTCAACATTTTATTCAGTCTCAGCAATAGACTGTGAAAGGATACACAGAGTATGTTGGAAAGATTTATACTACTGTATCATTGTATACTGTAGTTTTCTAATTTCTGCATTGTTATACTGCAGGAATACTAGCTACTGTATTGTATTGTCATATACTGTAGTTTTACCGGTATACTACGGGGGCTAGGCTAGTGTAACTGATAGGGAGAGAGAAAGGATGGGAAGGAGGACTCCGTATTATTATAGTTTAGTACATTAATTAGGTGTAGGGGGCTACAGTGAACCCTCGCTACTTCGCGGTTCGACCATCACGGATTCACCACTTCGCGGATTTTTTTCATAACCCATGTATATACATATATCGCGGATTTTCCGGAAATATCGAAATTACCGCGATGTGACCGATGGTGCGAGATTGGAGAAAGTAAGGAAAATTGAATCATGACTGATTTTCAATATAAATGAAACTTTGAGGAGCAACAAAGATATCATTTGTTAGAGAGATAGAGAGGTAATGAATGGGAGGTAGTGAAAAGTAGCCCACAGAGAGAGAGAGAGGTAGAGGTAGAGAGAGAGAGGTAGAGAGGTAGAGAGAGAGAGAGGTAGAGGTAGAGGTAGAGAGAGAGAGAGGTAGAGGTAGAGAGAGAGAGAGAGATAGGTAGAGAGAGAGAGAGAGGTAGAGAGAGAGAGGTAGAGAGAGATGGAGGGGGGTTTAAATGTAATAAACAAAAAAATTTGATAGGTTATAACACATTGGTGCTTATGTAATATCAACTATATACTGTAGACGGTTTGAATAAGTTAAGAAATGGTATAAACGATACTTTGTTAGTGTATTCGTACACACTCAAGAGCGCCAGCTAGATGACAGCTGATCTAATCACAGCCAAAAGTAAAACAAAAAGAAGTCAACAATACTCGATTTTTAAAACACACCCGAAATTTAAAAACAAAAGTACACGCTTCCTAATGTGCAATTAACTACTTAAAGAGTGGCAATTTTCTAGAATGAAATTATATTTCCCAAAAAATAATGGTTTGCTGATGAAATCGGATGCCGTATTTTTAGCTATGATTGAAATGGATGTAGACTCGGCCTAATTTTTTCGTTTTGTATTTAATTGACACTAAGAAAACTAATTTTAGTTTCTTCATCTAAATGTAAGTATTGTATAACACGAAGAGAGAGAGAGAGAGAGAGAGAGAGAGAGAGAGAGAGAGAGAGAGAGAGAGAGAGAGAGAGAGAGAATGAATCAGCTGTTGTAATCAAATGGCGTGTTTTTGTTTCGTGAGAATTTCATCGCCACGACTATAACAACAACATACTGTACTGAACTTTACAGTATTATACAGACTACTGTAATATGATAAAGTAAAATATTTGTAATCTATTCTAAATGAAATGGGGCTATTTTTTTGGTTTAAAATTTACATTTACGTATGTAAAACAACTCTCTCTCTCTCTCTCGTAGATTGTTCTCCTGCTTTGCTACGTATGTATGATTTTATATAGATACGGTAAATAATATTTGTAATAACATATTTTATAAAAGCTTTTACTGTAATATCATTATTTATCACTTTCATCATGCACGTTAAATTCCTTAGTTTGTTTACTGAGCGTACTTTATGACGCCGTCGTTTCAGGCGGCGTCATAAAGAAAAACATTTCATTTGGAAGTCCTAAGAAAAATCAAGGTAAAACATTAGTAATAATCAAATCAACATACTGTACTGAATAATCAATATAATCAATGCAAAAACTAACCTATACACAGATGTGTAAATGCGTTTGTTTCTTCATTATAATCAGAGATAAACGTAAACAAAACATTGGTTGCCATTTTTTATCGTGCTTTTTGGCGTGTTTAGGAAACGCATGATATAAAGTCGCCTTTAATATTTGTGCCTGTTTTAGTTTAGGGTACGTTAGTACATGCATTAAGTGTTCTGTACATTAAAGGCTGTCTGCTAAAGAAGGTGATGAATGCAAGAGTTGATGGGAGAAGTACAAGAGGAAGGCCAAGGTTTGGGTGGATGGATGGTGTGAAGAAAGCTCTGGGTGATAGGAGGATAGATGTGAGAGAGGCAAGAGAGCGTGCTAGAAATAGGAATGAATGGCGAGCGATTGTGACGCAGTTCCGGTAGGCCCTGCTGCTTCCTCCGGTGCCTTAGATGACCGCGGAGGTAGCAGCAGTAGGGGACTCAGCAGTATGAAGCTTCATCTGTGGTGGAAATGTGGGAGGTTGGGCTGTGGCACCCTAGCAGTACCAGCTGAACTCGGCTGGGTCCCTCGTTAGGCTGGAGGAACGTAGAGAGTAGAGGTCCCCTTTTTGTTTTGTTTCTTGTTGTTGTCGGCTACCCCCCAAAATTGGGGGAAGTGCCTTTGGTATATGTATGTATGTATGTACATTAAAGGGTAGTTTGTTAACAGTACTACGTACAAGGGAAGGTTTTAACAGTCTGAATATACATGTTAAATAAATAGGTAAATATGGTGTCACTACTTCGCGGATTTTCACCTATCGCGGCCGGGTCTGGAACCTATCTACCGCGATAAACGAGGGTTCACTGTAGCTAAGTTTGTGAAGATCTAGCGATGAGGGGATGTCCCTTCCTTTCAGTTTGAAGGAGAGGCTCAAGGTTGAGTGATCATCTTCACCTGCTGAAACTGAAAAGGGGTCTTTTCCTCCTGCATATACTCATGGATTCTGCTAATGCTGGAATAGAGGCATCGAGTGGAGAGATACGCTTTCCTACGACACCTACCTCAGAAGACGTTATACTTTGCCCGGTAGACTGATGCTGAGGAATTCCTCAGATATCCTGACAACATCTTCGCAACTTATTGCGAAAAGCCTCTCTGAGAGAGGAGGTACTGGGTAGTCTCCAGGGTTCTATTGGAGGCTCTATCAGGAGCTGCAGAAGGTTTAGAAACCGTTCTGTGTAACGCCATAGCAGAGCTATGAGAGCCCTTGAGAGGCTGACCAAAGTTCTAGCCTTGTTGAGTACTCTTCTCTTCAGACAAAAACAGGGACGAGACGTAAACGTCGTCGTTGTACCCACCGTTGTTGGCACGCTTCTTGCCAGAGAGCCTTGGGGTCTAGGACTGGGGAGCAGCAGAAGCTTGAGGTTCAGGGGCGTTGCGAACAGATCCATTGTTGGAGAACCCCGTAAAGGCGGAACTTTGTCGGCTACGAGGTAATCCAAAAACCATCCAGTACACCTTTTGCACAGATTGTCAGCGAGCACATTCCTCTAGTCTAGAATGAAGCGGGCTGATAGTGGTAACGAGCGGACTTTGGCCCATCTTTGTATTTATACTGCTAGATAGGAAGAGGCTGCGAGCAAGTACCTTCTTGCATGTTGATGTGAGCCCTTATGTGGTGTTGTCGTTTATCACACCACTGAGTGGCCCGTTAGGAACTGATGAGGCTGTTGAAGGATCGGAAAGTTGGCCTTCATCTCTCAAGAGATTTAAGTGAGGGTACTTTCAGACTCTGTCCAGAGGCCCTTCTTTTGATGTGTCTAAAGCTGGCCAAACATGCAGAAAACTGACCGTACGGTTTGTCCTTAAGGACTGGAGGGACGCTCCAATCCTGCGAGAAATGCCCACACATGCTATGGTCTAGCCTGCTTAGTTCAAGAGGACTGGGCACCCAGGATAGGTCAACATGGTTATGTTTTTGGTACTTGTTAACTAAGTTTGGTACGTTACCAGGTATCAAGTACAACTGGTAGCCTACATCTAACTTTGAAAATGCCAAATTTTGGTACTTTTTACTTTCTTTATTTTTCAAATAATATAAATCTATGAAATCTGACTTGAAATAATCATATGAAGGAACATGATAGGCATTCTCTGTCGGCTTTTATGTGGTGGTGATTTATCCGCTAAGGTGTTACTGTACTTATTTCTCTTGAAGTCATTATAGGATTAACTTTTCCATTTATCTCCATTAATCTGAGAGCCCAAGTGTCTCCTGGGAGGATTATACTAAATGGATTTTTAGACCTTTCTGGAGACTATCTTATGCTGAAGCACTACTGCATACTTGTTTCTGCGTCAATTTATAGAAATTTGAGAACGATTGCGTTTATATAAGCTGAGAGAAAATGTGAGAAAGTTATACATAAGTTAATAAAATTATCATTAGCTACTTAATCTATCCTCTATCCATATTTTACACCTTCATTTTTTCCTATGAAGAGAATTCATAAAACTTAATCAGAATATTAATTTTTCATCTTTTGTTTCAGTATCTGTTTATCATCAGAATACAAGATACTATTGCTCAGATAAGGCAGAATACTGTGGGGTTTTAAAGATAAAATATAATATGAAAAAGGAGAGGAAATTTAAGAAAATCATAACTTGGTGAATGAAAATATGAGTGGAAAATCTAACAAAGAGCAATCAATCAATCAATATACCAAGGCACTTCCCCCAATTTTGGGGGGTAGCCGACACCAACAACGAAACAAAACAAAAAGGGGACCTCTACTCTCTATGTTCCTTCAGCCTAATCAGGGACTCAACCGAGTTCAGCTGGTACTGCTAGGGTGCCACAGCCCAACCTCCCACATTTCCACCACAGATGAAGCTTCATAATGCTGACTCCCCTACTGCTGCTACCTCCGCGGTCATCTAAGGCACCGGAGGAAGCAGCAGGGCCTACTGGAACTGCGTCACAATCGCTCGCCATTCATTCCTATTTCTAGCACGCTCTCTTGCCTCTCTCACATCTATCCTCCTATCACCCAGAGCTTTCTTCACACCATCCATCCACCCAAACCTTGGCCTTCCTCTTGTACTTCTCCCATCAACTCTTGCATTCATCACCTTCTTTAGCAGACAACCACTTTCCATTCTCTCAACATGGCCAAACCACCTTGAAATGCATAATATTACAATGAAATGCATAATATTACAAACTTGTGAAATCGCAACGGGATTAGCCTGTCCAGTCAAACATGCTGACAGGATGAGAGTACAGGCTAATCGCGCCGGGTTTGTCCTGTTTACCCCCCATACACAAATCAACAAGCCAATCCTCTGCACGTATGGCCTGCTTGAGTACAGCATCAAGTCCGAGGGGTGGGGAAGTATGAGAAGGTTACACCACCCTGTAAATTCTCGACTGACACCCATCCCTTGAGATTCGTCCAAGCTTCTGGTCCCATGGGGATCAGAAAGTCCGGGGCTTCGAAGGCCTGATTCCAATTGGACTCAAGCCGCCACTGGAGAGAACAAATCCTGATGCGGCCGTTGGAGGCTAGACAGGCCAGGAAGGATAGGTGTCCGAGGAGGAATAGTCACTCTGGGCTGGGAGTTTATCTCGTCTTGAGAAAAAGTCTTGTAACCTTTCTAAGCCTCATTATCCTGTCTTTGATGAAAAGGTTTTGTGGAGATTGGTGTCTAAGATCATTCCCAGATATACCAGTCTTCTGAGAGGGAAGTAAGGAAGACTTCCAAAGGTTTACCATAATCACCCAATCTTGGTAAAAAGACTTCAGAAGTTCTGGTGCTAACGCAAGTTTGCCAATGAGTCTGCTAGGGTCAGTCAGTCGTCCAGAAACAGAGGAGACAGAAGCCGATCCTATGAGCCCAGGATGGGTGCTGAGGAAAGACCGAAGTACCGTGCCCTGAACTGGTATTTCTTGTTTGTCTAGACTGAATCTCCAATATTTCCTACTTCCTAGAAGATGGAAGGTTTGGGTCTGGAAGTATGTGCCCTTTAGGTCCAGCGTGCACATGAAGACCTGTGGTCTTACCCCTTGTCCGAACTTCTCCAACATGGTGTGGACACCGACCTAAAAGGACAGCTCCTTGCGGATCATTTCGCATGGGAGAGTGTTGACGCTGGGGTCTTGACTCGTGGAGGAAAGGATAGGACGCGATAACTTGTGTAAGGATTCTTCCCTGAAAGAGAACTCCTTTAACTGATAGACGTAGGTAAGGCAACGATTGACCCTACTATGCGCACTGACGGGATTGATGCTCTTCCTTAGAACAGCATCGGTCTGCTGAAGGTTAATCAATAGTTAACGGCTGGGTATAGTGTCTACTACGCATTTGGAGAGTGCTCACGAGTAGTCACCTGTCGAAAAGCCACCTGATGGGGGCTATCGATCGCTTTAGTGGATTGGTGTGATGGCGAACGGCAAGTAGCGAGAAGTGTGTTGTTTGCCTTCCGATCTAGGGAACCACGGGCGGAAATTGACTAGTAAGTCTGATTGACAAACTGCTGGTGAATGGCGAACTGCCGATGATCGGTGACTCGGCGATCTGTAAACCAAAGATGCTAACGACCAGACAGCCTTCTGCCTGGTCAGTCAGCCAAGGAAGGTTGACGATTAATGAGTTAGCAATTGGGTTGGAGAGCCCTGAGAGACAGCAGAATGGTTTAATGATTGTCAGTTGGTGATCGGTGAGCCATTGACGATCAGCACTTGATCGAGGACTGGCGATCAGCGAGCTAGAGATCAGCAAGCTGACGACTGGCTGGTCAGAGATCATCGAGCTGAGGTCGATAATCTTAGAAAGACGAGCTGGCAATCGGCGATCTAGTTATCAGGAAACTGATGACTGGTTATTGACTAGCAATCGGCTATCAGCACACTAGCAATCGGAAATAATTAGCAATTGGCGAGACTGGAGGTCAATGATCAGAGAAAGATGAGCTAGCCATCAGCAAACGGTGATCTAGCAATCAGTCGGTTGATGATTTCTCATTATCATTATTACTTGCTAAGCTACAATCCTAGTTGGAAAAGCAGAATGCTATAAGCCCAAGGGCCCCAACAAGGAAAATAGCCCAGTGAGGAAAGGAAACAAGGAAATAAAATGTTTCAAGAACAATAACATTAAAATAAATATTTCCCATATAAACTATAAAAACTTTAAGAAAAGTGGAAGATGAGCAAGTAATTGGCAATCGGCGGACTAGTGAAAGGCGGTCAGTGAGCTAGTGATCGGCAATCTGTGATAGGACATTTGCAATGTCCAGATCGTGTTTACTGAGAGTGGTACTGTCAGAAAAACCTCCTGAAGAGAAAGGAACCAAGGGATCCCTGTGAGGAGTCTCGACCGATGGTAGATGCAGTTGACCCGCCTTGGATCTTGAAGCCTTCTGTGAAGCCTCTTCCCTCTTTTCCCGGTGGGCAAGCTGTAATGGGTTTGCGGGGAGGGGAATGGGGGCAATAGTGACGCTGTCAAAAAGTTTTGCCTTTTGTGCGAGTGCTCAGGAGAGTACTGGAGCGCTGGCGATCCAGAGAGCGCTGCGCAGGATGATGCTAGTGCGCAGTTTCCACAGAATGCTCAGGAGAGCGCTGGCGAGCAGTAGAGTGGTGCACAGGAGGATGCTGGTGTGCAGTTTCCTGTGAATGCGCAGAAGAGTGCTGGCGCATTGGCGAGTGCTGGCGCATTGGCGAGTGCTGGCGCATTGGCAAGCGCAAGTCCGCAAGAGAGCGGTGGCGCACCGGAGAGCGTTGGCGCGCAGTAAGGCGCTGTGTAGGGTGTTGCACAGTCTCCCTAGAATGCGCACGGGCGCGCAATAAGACGCTGCGCAGGGTGTTGCACAGTGTCTTTAGAATGCACAGGAGAGCGAGGGTTCACAGGAAAGTGCTGGTGCGCAGTTTGATGCTGCGCTGGAGGTTGCTGGAGAGCAGCTAATGGAGAACTGCAGGTGCAAAGGCGAGTGCTGGCGAGCTGAAAATTGCCGGTGAGCACTGGCGTGCAGAAGAGCGCCGAGGCTTGGGAGAACGCAGTCGTGTAGGAGAGCGTTGCCGAGCTGAAGACCGAGGTTACGCAGGAGCACACTGTGGTTTTGGTGAGCGCTGACAACCTTAAGCTGGAGAACGCAGTTAAGTTGGGGAGTGTAGGTAGGCTGGTGAGCACTGGCGAGCTGACAAACGCTGCTCCCTGGAACGGAGAGGCTACGCTGGAGAGTGCCACCGATCGGGAGATCACTGGGGCATTGGAGGGCGCTGTAGACGAGCAGGAGAAGGCTGTAAGTCAGGTGAACGCCGAAACGTTGTAGAGCGCTGACGAGTTGGAGAGTATGGGTGCTCTGGAAACCATGAAGGAGCAGGCCGATGCTGACGAGATGTTGGTGAGCGCTGGTGCACTGCAGGGCGCTGGCGTGCTGGAGAGCATTGGTGCATAGCTGCACGCTAGGTATGGCCTCAAGAGGCTGTACCAGACAGGAACGGCGACGGCAGGTCAGCTAGCAGGACAAACAAGAACCGGGATGTGCCCTTTGGAAGAGCGAACATCTACCGATGGAGATCATGAACGATCCACAGAGGAGTCCAGGACTAGTTGCAGCATTGTCAGGAGAAGGTCCAGGAGCACGCCTGAAGACGATGGAAGAGGAGGCTCCTCTGCGGGGGAAGGCTGCGTTGCTGAAGAACCAAAGAGGTGTCTCTTCACCGGCGTGACGGCGTACATCTAAGGAGAAGGGATGACGCCCCTGAGGGCCGGTAGATCAGCAAGCTGACCTTTAGCAGTAGCAATCCTCCAAAGAGGAGTCTCTATGAGTGGCCCCTCTCACGAACAAAAGAGGTGATCACTTCGCAGGAGAGACTTGCCCAAGACTATGCTCTGCCCCCTAAGGAAGAGAGACTCAGCAAGAGGGGAGTGCAGTCTGGGCGAAGACAGCAACAGCAGTCGGAGTGGAAGAAGTGAAGAAGATGCAGGGAAGTTCTCCCTTGGAAGGGGAAAACAACCCCACACCTGGGGAGGAAAACTCTACCTCGGAAGGAAAAGTAGTTCAACCCCTGGAGGCGAACCTTCTGGTAGCGCTCTAAGATGACCTGCTAAGAGCGCTGCCTGAGGAAGTGTAGCCGGAACTAATTTTTTGAAGATGAAGTGCTAATCAGGTGTTGCCACGGGAGTACTTCTAAGAGAAGGGATGACGCCCTCTGAGGGTCGGCAGTGACAGCAGATTCCCCAGGCATGAACAGAACAGCTCTGCTTCGTCGGCTCTCTTAGTAAACGAAGAAGAACTGCATCGCTAATTGAGGAAATATGAAATAAAATATATAACAAAAACTCCCTCGGGAGGAACACATAGTACGCGACGGGAAAGGAGACCACCGAGGGAACAAGCATAAGAACTGCATCCTCCCTTCCCCGGTCAATATCGGCAGAAGGGGAGCGGAGAGTAACTCTAAAAAAATCACAAATTTTAGGTAGTTTGTATTTTTCCTAACAGTACTTACCTCGAACTACTTTCTTAGGAGTATCTGGGATCTCTTCCCATCCGACCAGAGTTTTATGTAGTTTACCCTAAACCCATTTTCTATGAGGGGTAACCTCAGGCGGAGTGATACGCGCCCAGAGGCTAACCCCGGGTCAGAGAGCATGCCTGCTCAGGTCTCGACCTCCAGTAAGTTCTTGATAGCTAAGGTCTCTATGGATACCAAGAGACACTCGGGGAAGGCAGGGTGAGCCATTACCCGGAAGTAGTTCGAGGTAAGTACTGTTAGGAAAAATACAAATTACCTAAAATTTGTGATTTGTTCCAACACGAAGTACTTACCTCGAACTACTTTCTTAGTTGACTTATACTTTAGAAGATGGGCGTGGCCCCACACAGTTCTTGAGACCGTGCTTTTGGAAAATCCAGAGACCTAGAAAGGAGGCTAGGTCGTGTTGACCCCATAGAAAATCGATCGAGAGGAAACTACACATAAACCCATCTTAGTGTCTAAGAAACTCACCTGTGCAAGAAATCCTAGGGAACATGTCTTCCCCTCGATAAGGTACTCGTCACTGGCTCAGGGGCCTCTGAGCCCACTTGAAGCAGAAAAAGGGAAAGAAGGTACAAGGGGGTTTAAGGAACAAACCTGTGTCTCTTGTGCTTATTACCTGCGGTTATCACTGAGGCTATGCCTTTAAACCGTTTGGAGCGCGGAAACGACGGTACCTATCGAGAACCCGTCCAGGGATCTTCTTGAATAGTCCTTCAAATAGTGAGTCGTGAAGGTAGACTGGTTGGCCCAGGTGCCTGCCCTTAGGATCTGGCCCACTGCCATATTCTTCTCGAAAGCCAATGTAGTACTCAGGCCCCTAATGTCATGGGGCCTGGGCTTTCCCGGCAGGGGGATTCCTGCCTTACTGTAGGCCCTGATGATGACCTGCCGCAACCAGAAGAAGATGGTATTCTTCGAGATTGGGTTCTTCACGAGGCCTGTGGAAACAAAAAGACTTTTGATCCCGGGCCGGAGTTTTGCTGTCCTTTCCAAGTATTTCCTCACTGCCCTGACGGAATTGAGAAGCCTTCAAATCTGGGGTCCCACACAGCAGGGTTCTGGGTCTTAGCTACGAAGGAAGGGACGAACTTGAACATGACTTCTCGCCAACCTTTAGAGTGAGCCACTTCGTAGGACAGACCATGAATCTCGCCTACCCGTTTAGCTGACGCTAACGCCAGCAAGAAAACCGTCTTGAGAGTGAGATCCTTGTCCACTATGTCTTTCAGGGGTTTGGATAACAGTTTCAGGACCCTTGCCACGTCCCATTGTGGCACCTTCACAGCTTGCGGGGGGGTATGATTGCTCAAAACTCTTAATGAGCATTGAGATATGTCTAGAGTTACCCAGGCCTATGCCTTTCAGGAGAAAAACTTGGCCCAGAGCAGCGCGGACTCCCTTGATGGCTGGGATGGACATGTTAACCACATCCCTGAGGTAATTAGGAATTCCACTACTTGCGGGATGGAGGCCTTCAGGGGCCTGATGTCCCTAGCTGCGCACCATTTGGTAAAGGTGGCCCGCTTAGCCTGGTAGACAGCTGTCGATGACCGTCTCAGGTAGCCCGACATCCTCATTGCTGTACTCGACGAATAGCCTTCCCTCCTCAGGAGATGCTCGATAACCTCCACGCGTGAAGGCGTAGGGACCGAGGATTCTCGTGGAATCTTTGGAAGTGTGGTTGCCGGAGAAAGTCTGGCCTGTCCGGTAGGGGTCAGGGCAGCTGTTGTGCTAACTCCCTTAGGTCCACGAACCAGTCTCTCTCCGGCCACCAGGGCGCTATCAAAGTCATCCATAGGTTGTCTGTCCTTCTTACTCTGTTGAGGACCTGCCTGAGCATCCCAAAGGGGGGAAAAGCGTACACGTTGAGATTGTCCCAAGGATGTTGGAAGGTGTCCTCGAACGCCGCTTTTGGGTCTGGTACAGGAGAACAGAACACGGGGAGCTGCGTGTTCAGCCTTGTTGCGAAGAGTTCCATCACCGGAGAACCCCATTTCTGAATGACGGTCCTGGCTACTTCCGAGTGCAGAGACCATTCGGACCCTACCACTTGCCCCATCCTGCTGAGGCCGTCGGCGAGGACGTTCCTTTTCCCTGGAATGAGCCTCGCTGAGATTCTGATCTGCTCCACTTCGGCCCATTCCAAAAGTTGTAACGTGAGGACGCACAGCTCCTTCGACCTTAGGCCTCCCTGTTTCTTTATGTAAGCTACCACCGTGGCATTGTCGCACATCAACGCCACGGTGTTTCCCCGGAGTAGGTGTACGAACTGGCACGCTCTTTGTACTGCCCTCATCTCTAGTATGTTTATGGGCTGGGTCTTCTCTAGGGCTGTCCAGTTCCCTCTTGCTGATTTCCCTAAGAGATGGGCACCCCACCCCTTCTTCGATGTGTCCGTAAACAGAAGCATCTCCGGAGGGTCGGCTGCAAAGAGCATCCCTTTGAGGGTGTTCCTTCAGCAGCTCCACCATTCTAGGACCCGTTTCGTCTTCGGGAACACCGGGACCACTCTGTGGGGGGGAATCCGTTTGGTTCCAGCTTTCCTTTAGGTTCCACTGGACCTCCCTGAGCTTTAGCCTGCCCTGGGGGACCAGTTTCTTCAACGACATAAGGTGGCCTATCAGTCTCTGCCAGTCCTTCGCTCTCCTGGGTTGGTCCATCAGGAAGGGGTGGAGGACCTGGTCTAAGTTGTCCAGCCTGTCTGCGGAGGGGAAGGCTTTCACTAACCGGGAATCCAGAACCATTCCGAGGTAGGTCGTCCTGGTGGAGGGTATCAGTTGGGACTTCTTTATGTTGATGGAAATCCCCAGAACGTTGCAGAACCGCAGCAACATCGCGCCTTGCTCCTTCAGTACTTCCTCTGAGGCTGAAAGTAACAACCAGTCGTCCAGGTAATGAATCAGGTGAATTCCCTGTTCGTGTGCCCAGACTGAGACTGTTGTGAAGACCCTAGTGAAGACTTGGGGTGCAGTGGAGAGCCTGAAGCAGAGGGTCTTGAACTGCAACCTTTGGTTCTCCCATTTTACCCGTAGGTACTTCCTGCTGGAGGGATGAACCGGGATTTGGAAGTAAGCATCCTTGAGATCTACTGACATCATGAAGTCCCCTTCTCTCAAGGACGCCAAGACTGATTTCGGAGTGTCCATTTTGAAGTCGGTCTTGCAGACAAACTTGGTGAGGGCTGAGAGGTCTACGACCGGTCTCCATCCTCCTGTCGCTTTCTCCACCAGGAACAGCCTGCTGTAGAACGCCGGACCTGGGTCCTGGATAGGTTCCATTGCCCCTTTTGCCAACATCGCTGAGACCTCTCCCTGCAGACCTGTCTGTTTCAAGGGATCCTTGGGGGCTAGCCACTCCGCCTGCTAGTCTGGCATCAGAGGTGGAGGGTCCACTAGGAAGGGCAACCTGTACCCTTCCTTCAATACTGTCACGGTCCACGGGTCTGCTCCGTGTTCTTCCCATGTTTGCCAAGAACGTTTGAGGCATCCCCCCACCTGAGGCTTCGGCAGGAGTAGGGGGCCTCCCTCCCTATCTTCTCCTTGAGGAGCGGCCTGAACGCCCTCTTCTGGACGCCGCGAACGACGGCCTATAGGCGGCTTGGGTCGAGGCTGATCCCCTACGGGAGGGCTGAGACGACTGGGACCAGGTTGTAGCCGAGGTGTCTCTCCTAGGCTGGCTAGGAGCGGGCCGAGGAGGGCGAGGCACATCGACAGAGGACCTTCTGAACGCCGGCCTTCTGACTGGGTGGGGCCTGGGTTCGTACGGTTCCTTCAGCCTTCGAACTCTCTCCATTGATTCCTCCACTGCCTTCGGGGGAAAGATTGCGTCGTCCCACAGGGTCAGGTTCCTCTGAGACCTGGCCTCTCTGTCCAGAAGCCTCCTAGTCAGCTTGCTTAAGATGGTGTCCCTCCTCCGTAGGACCCAGTTTGTGGACAGGGCTAGCGACTGGTAGGATAGGAATTTCAGGGCCTTACCTCCTGAACTGATAAGTTCCTTGAGTAAGGCCTGGGTTTCCGGTACGGTCAGGTCGTAGGATGACTGTATGCCCACCAGGGTGGAGGCCCACCAGTCCAGCCAGGAGGAGACGTTGACTAGGTCCTTCGAGATCTCCTCCATCATGACCGCCTCCGAAGGAGAGAAGCAGAACGGAGCCGTGGACGCCCTTTCTTCTGAGGCTCCCTGCCCCAACACGGTGAGTGCTGACTCCGGTGCACAGGCGCCTGCTCACTCTCCCTCTGGGAGGTAAAACCTGCTCTGGGACTTTAGGCCCTGGAGCAGCTTGGAAGCGCTCTGGTTCTTGGGCGCCTCGGCGTGGTTGGCCACGATCCTGTCCATGTAGGCTCTTCCCAACGCAACGTCCCTCACTAAAGGAAGAGCCAAGGAGGGTCGCTGCTGGACCAGGGCGTCCACTATCCTGTTGAGGCTGGAACGCCATGCATCTTCAGAGGAGGGTTCCGGCACGTCCAGTCTGTGATGACTTCTGATGAGGCCTATCACCCTCCGATACGCCAATACCTCCGCTGCCGACCCCTCTCCATGGTCGTCGAGATCCTCCGACGGGCGTGCTGACACGTGATGTGGGTACTCCGACGGAGGACCTTGCACGTGGGGAAGTCCTGGACCGACGCTCTCGCGGGGGTTCACGTCGAAGGACGGGCATCGCCGTAGGGACGGGGGCCGCCGTCCTGGGTCCATCATCTCTTCCGAAGGTTCTCGTATCTGTGGGCCTGCCCGTCGAGGAAAGCCGAGGGCTGCGCTCGTGACGAGCTAGTTGGCCTTTGGAGGTCAGGACTCGGCTGCCAGACTCTCTCTGCTGGGCGGATGGAGCCGGAACCTTCGCGGTCTTACGCCTGTCGACTGGAACCTGCCATGATGAGTCCCTCCGTTGGGCGTCACTGCTGCCGGAGGAGTATCTATCCAGGGAGCCCGTCCTCGGATGCCAAGTTGAAGGGCCCGGCACTGCAGCTAGCTCCAGCAGCCTGTCGCGGTGAACCATCACCCACTCACCTTACGAGGTCCTTTCCTTTCACTTCCTCTTGGGGGATCCTGGGCGCCGACTCTCGTGGCACGACCTAGAGTGGGAGCGAGAGCGCGACAACTTCTTGCAGGACTTCTCCCTTCGTCTCCTGACCTTCCTCAGCGCCTCATCCTCCGAAGAGCAGGAAAGCTCCTCCACTGAGGAGACCGACGACTTATAGGCCCTCTTCGAAGACCTCGCCTCCCTCGCTGGTGTAGGAGGATTCCTGCGACGCCCCGTTGAAGATGACGCCTGCAAAAACACCTCTGGGAAAATGGCTGATGACGCTGGGGGGGAGGGAGGAAGCTCTCCCGTGGGAAACCAGGTCCCGAAGTCTTTCTCCATCCTCATCGGAGACCTGAAGGGCGTCTTAGGGGGAACCCATGCAGTGGGGTCCGACGGCGGGGAAAGCTCCTTCTCGACGTCGCCCTCGGCTGCTGAACCACCTAAAAAACACGCCTAAGAGGCTGGAGAAGAATTAGTAAAATTTTTCCCCCACCTGGGGTCATCTGAGGAGATGTGACCTGCTGGCACCAGGCCACCGTCTCCCGAAAACACTCCCGCCACTCCCTCAGGCCCCTCACTCGCCTGGAACGACGCCACAACACCACTGTCTTGAAGGTAAGACTCTTGGGGAAGGGCCGAGGGCCTCTTCCCTGCAACAGACTTACATTGTCCCCTACTCTGGGTAGGAGAGGTTGGAAGAGAAGCTAGGACCGACGAGGCGCCCGGCGAAGCAAGGGAGGAAGGGACGCTGGGCTTCTTAGGCGACTTCTTCGTCGCCTTAAAGAAGTCGCCTTCTTCTTTTTGGTGCTATACCGCACCCACTGCACCTCATTCCACGACTCGCACTCCGGAAGCGTGGCGAAAGGGGAACACACGCTGCCCCTGCATGAGGAACACAAAGAGTGTGGGTCAAGGGTTTCGAGAGGAACGCTCCACATGATTTGCTGGGCCATAGGCCCAGGACAACGGCGAGGATGCTCCATGATGTAGGAGAAGCACTACGAGAGACAAGCACGCACAGGGAAAGCACAAAGAGAAAGCACAATGGGACCACGTGGGTACTGCGTGGAACACAAAGGGTCAGGGACACAGAAAGTCACACTGGGATTAGGAGAGCGGCGAGATGATATCGCGACGCGACCAGAGAACTTACTGGAGGTCGAGACCTGAGCAGGCATGCTCTGACCCGGGGTTAGCCTCAGGGCGCTTATTACTCTGCCTGAGGTTACCCCTCATAGAAAATGGGTTTAGGGTAAACTACACAAAACTCTGGTCGGATGGGAGGAGATCCCAGATACTCCTAAGAAAGTAGTTCGAGGTAAGTACTTCGTGTTGGAACAAACAAGAATTACAATTATTTAAAACAACTAAAAATATTCACTAATAGGATGAACCAATGATCCTCCAAAGGAAAGTGTTCCACGCAGAGAAAAAGCTGAAAAGGTAAATTACAAACAATTATAATTTCACTTAGCCTACATAATTGAGAAAAACAATCGGAAATGCAACCTAACCCGGGAAAGGAAAAGGTGCTCCTCCGTTAGTAGTGAACGGCGTTGAGAAGAGAAAGACCAAAGTCAATCTCTGAAAGGCCACACTCCCTTCCTTCACTAATCCACACGGTCCCCGTGGAAGAGGGAAAGGCAAAGACAACAGCTGAACGAGGAGGGTGCAAACGATGATGATTCCCGTGCGGCGGCGGCTGAATCAATGGTAGGTTATCAGCCGACGGGAAGACCGATGGACAAGAGGGGAGAGGTCAGAAGGGAAGGGTCCCCGGCCTTACACAAGTGTCATGAGAACCTGTTGTATCCGTTATCACATGCACTGCACAAACACTTTAAAGGAAACTCATAACATTTCTATAGGAGGAAGAGCGGTAACAACCGGTCTTCATCCGAGCCAAAAGTGAAGTTAGCTAAATCTCTGGTGTGTGAGCGGGAGCGGTAGCAAGCTAGCCCAGCTAACTAGTGATATGGGTAGTTAACCCTCACTGAATTCTAATGGCTTGTCATTTCAGCTTCACAGAAAATAATCCCCCCTAAATAAATAGCATAGGTTTGAATTCCAGTTACACAGGAGCTTTGGGAAGAGGTCGGGTGGTCAAAGAAGAAGTCCTAAATTTCTTAGAATTTGAAGAGACCCTAACGGCAAAGAATCTCTTTAGGATTACATTTTCAGCCGGGGCCCATACTTATCTCACTGAGAGGCATACCACTCTCGACATTTAGGGCAAGCATTGTTCTGTCCACAACGCTGCCCACAGGGGGCAGGAAACAGCAGATGCAGACGGCATGAACGTCCCGCAGGAGTGGCCCTCAGATCCTAGACTAAGTCTGCATGAGGACGGCCAAGGAGAGAGCACATATACATATACACACTGAAAAGAAAGAGAAAAAAGCAATCAGTCAGTAATGGCAAGTCAATAATGGTAAGGGGAAGAGCAGCAACGTCCGTTCTCCACCCGAGTCAAAAGCAAAGTGGGTTCACAGCCTAGGTGTGTGAGTGAGCGGGGTAGCTACTAAGCCCTCAATTTAGCGGGTGGGTGGTTAACCCTTACTTAAAGTCTAATGGCTCGCATTTCAGCTTCGCCGAGCGTAATATCCCCTATAAATAGCGTTAGTTTGTATTTAGTGAGAGAACACTAAGTTGGTTTGCAAATATCGGAGACATTTGCAAAAATCCCACATATTTAACCATGATGGAACCTCAGGGGTAACATTTATGTATACAAAAATAAAAAGAATGGACACTCTACCTAACCTTACATAAATTACAACACAGAGCACAGCTTGACAAAGGGCTGCCTCCATCTCCATGGCTCAACTACTTAACCTGCCCTTGATGGTATGGTTTCTCAATCTTCTTCTTCTTCTTGGTCTGCATCTTTTCCCACTTTTATGTGGGGTCGATGTTTCTGGCCAGTGTTCTCCATCTACCTCTGTCCCACACTTCTTCTTTGGCTGCATCTTTTCCCACTTTTATGTGGGGTCGATGTTTCTGGCCAGTGTTCTCCATCTACCCCTGTCCTACATTTCTTCTTCTTCTTTGTCTGCATCTTTTTCCACTTTTATGTGGGGTCGATGTTTCTGAAGGAATGGTTTCTCAATGAATTAGGCAAATCATCAGTCTATAACAAATTTTCAAAGTACAGTAATTTGTATTTATCCTAACTATATAAACCTGAGTCCTTCAATAGGAGAATGTATAATAAGGAGTCCCTGGCCTCGCTAAACCTTGCTAAGCAAGGTCCGCGGCCTACGCAAGCTGTGTGTTGAGACGTGCAGAAGTGTGACTGTTTAGGTAAAGTTATTCCAAGTCTATGTAGGAAAAACCTGATGTAACCAAGACTTCCCAATACCACCTCGCCAGGGTATGGGGACGCAACCATATTAGCTTAATACAAGGTACACAAGGGAACATGGTTTACCTGCAGTGGTTTGAGGTCAGCTTATGCAGAGAACCCAGGATGCTGCTTTCCCCAGAGAGGGTAGGATGAAGAAAAGAATAAGAGCCAGTCAAATCTTTTCATTCACGCAGACTAAAACCGGGTAACAGTGCCCTCAACCTTCTGCTACTTGTCCAATAAGGAGCTTAGGGTATGCAACCAGCTGTTGTGCAGCCACCACCGAACCGATAGAGATCGTATTGAGTTCCTGTGGGTCACGTCTTGCAGGAGAAAGGTTGTGAAAGTCACCTGGAGCATTCACATTGTAGTGGTTTGCGGACTGTGGCCAGAGGTAGCACCCGAACTGCCTAGTGTCCGAATGCCGACCGCAACCCGACGTTCACTACACAACAAATATACAATGGTGGAATACCCTAAAAACCTAAGTAACAGGTCAAGAGAACGGAACTCTGGGCACCACCCCTTGATTTATACTGGGCAAGGGGACCCAGCTAGAACCTGAATTACCCATTTGCTTCTCCTCCCTTTTGCTTGCTGATCATAAGTACAAGTATAAGAACATTAGGTGAAAGGAAATATTGTTTAATTAATTACGGGACACAGTGTGGAAGGAAAGAATTATGTTAAATTACGGTACTTAAGAGGTCTTAAAAACAGTGGCTGGGGAAGGGGGGCCGTGGTGGGAGGTTTCCTTAAATTAAATGCTGTATACATAAAAACAAAAAAAAATTATTTGCAGAAAACTGTTAGGAATATCATACCAATTAGAATAATCAATTAAATGAAAAATTAGCATCCCTTTTGCATATTGTATAAGCAAGAGAAAAACTATTTATTTTTAAGTATTTATCTGTCAGTTCCAATAACCAAATTTAGGGCAAAATTATCAGTCCTTTACACTCCAGCTCCACAAATAACAAACAAACGAGAAATTACTCATAAGAAAATATAGATCTGTGAAAATACTGTGCTACCATACTTTCCCCTGAATCAATACTGTCCCTTCAATATCCAGTTCACCACTAAGCTGCAAAGTCACTTACAATTTTTCTTTGAACAGTTCAGCCGCATACGCTGCTGTGCAGGTCTCTGTAGGCCCACAATAACAATGTCTCAAAAATTTTGTCAACAACACGAGCAATTGCCAATGGCCTTATAATACATTGGTTGTGGTGTTATTCAGTCAAACACATGATGGTACTTACAGTTCACAGGCAGTGAAAAATGTTATTTTTATTAGTAAAATAAATTTTTGAATATACTTACCCGATAATCATGTAGCTGTCAACTCCGTTGCCCGACAGAATTCTATGGAGGGATACGCCAGCTATCACAATACTAGAAGGGGGTGTATTTACCAGCGCCACCTGTGGCCAGGTACTCAAGTACTTCTTGTTGACACCTCCTCAATTATTCCTCGGTCCACTGGTTCTCTATGGGGAGGAAGGGAGGGTCGATTAAATCATGATTATCGGGTAAGTATATTCAAAAATTTATTTTACTAATAAAAATAACATTTTTCAATATTAAACTTACCCGATAATCATGTAGCTGATTCACACCCAGGGGGGTGGGTGAAAAACCAGTGTACAAGACTAAAGGATAGCTAAGTATCCCGTATTTCATATAATCAGTTATCCACAATAACAATGAAATAATAAGTACCTGGTAAGGAAGTCGACTTGAACCGTTACTCTGCCTTTAATAAGATCGTCTTCCTTACTGAGCGCAGCGTTCCTCTTGGGAGGCGGAATCAACTCAAAGGTGCTAAAGTATACAGGGCTGCAACCCATACTAAAGGACCTCATCACAACCTTTAACCTCGGCGCTTCTCAAGAAAGAATTGACCACCCGCCAAATCAACAAGGATGTGGAAGGCTTCTTAGCCGACCGTACAACCCATAAAAAGTATTCAAGAGAAAGGTTAAAAGGTTATGGGATTATGGGAATGTAGTGGCTGAGCCCTCGCCTACTACTGCATTCGTTGCTACGAATGGTCCCAGGGTGTAGCAGTACTCGTAAAGAGACTGGACATCTTTGAGATAGAATGATGCGAACACTGACTTGCTTCTCCAATAGGTTGCATCCATAACACTCTGCAGAGAATGGTTCTGTTTGAAGGCCACTGAAGTAGCCACAGCTCCCACTTCATGTGTCCTTACCTTCAGCAAAGCAAGGTCTTCTTCCTTCAGATGAGAATGTGTTTCTCTAATCAGAAGCCTGAATAGTAAGAAACTGAGTTCTTAGAACTTGGAAAAGAAGGTTTCTTGATAGCACACTATAAGGCTTCTGATTGTCCTTGTAAAGGTTAAGACCTTTTTAGATAGTACCTAAGAGCTCTAACTGGGCAAAGTACTCTCTTCAGATCATTCCCCACCAAGTTGGACAGGCTTGGGATCTTGAACGACTTAGGCCAAGGACGTGAAGGAAGCTCGTTTAGCAAAACCGAGCTGCAAGGAACATGTAGCCGTTTCAGATGTGAAAACAATGATCCTGCTGAAGGCGTGGATCTCACTTACTCTTTTAGCTGTTGTCAAGCACACGAGGAAAAGAGTTTTTAATGTGAGGTCCTAAAAAGAGGCTGATTGGAGAGGTTCAAATCTTGATGACATAAGGAACCTTAGGACCACGTCTAGATTCCAGCCTGGAGTGGACAACCGACGTTCCTTTGAGGTCTCAAAAGACCTAGGGAGGTCCTGTAGATCTTTGTTGGTGGAAAGATCCAAGCCTCTGTGGCGGAAAACCGCTGCCAACATACTTCTGTAACCCTTGATCGTAGGAGCTGAAAGGGATCTTACTTTCCTTAGATATAACAGGAAGTCAGCAATCTGGGTTACAGTGGTACTGGTTGAGGAAACTGCATTGGTCTTGTACCAGCTACGGAAGACTTCCCCTTGTGACTGATAGATTCTGAGAGTGGATGTTCTCCTTGCTTTGGCAATCGCTCTGGCTGCCTCCTTCGAAAAGCCCCTAGCTCTTGAGAGTCTTTCGAAAGTCTGAAGGCAGTCAGACGAAGAGCGTGGAGGATTGGGTGTACCTTCTTTACGTGAGGTAGACTTAGAAGGTTCACTCCTAGAGGAAGAGTCCTGGGAATGTCGACCAGCCATTGCAGTACCTCTAAGAACCATTCTCTCGCGGACCAGAGCGGAGCCAACCAACGTCAGCCGTGTCCCTTTGTGAGAGGAGAACTTCTGAAGTACCCTGTTGACAATCTTGAACGGCGGGAATGCATACAGGTCGAGATGGAACCAATCCAGCAGAAAAGCATCCACGTGAACTGCTGCTGGGTCTGGAATCGGAGAACAATACAACAGGAGTCTCTAGGTTATCGAGGTAGTGAACAGATCTATGGTTGGCTGACCCCACAGGGCCCAAAGTCTGTTGCAAACATTCTTGAGAAGGGTCCACTCTGTGGGGATGACCTGACCCTTCCGTCTGAGGTGATCTGCCATGACATTCATACCGCCCTGAATGAACCTCGTTACCAGTTAGCTTTCGATCTTAAGACCAGATGAGTAGGTCCCTTGCGATCTAGAACAACTTCCACGAAAGAGTCCCTCCCTGCTTGAAGATGTAAGCCAGGGCTGTGGTGTTGTCAGAGTCCACCTCCACCACTTTGTTAAGCTGGAGGGACTTGAAGTTTATCAAGGCCAGAATAACCGCCAACAACTTCTTGCAAATGATGTGAAGTGTCCTTTGCTCCTGATTCCATGTTCCCGAGCATTCTTGTCCGTCCAAAGTCGCACCCCAGCCCGTGTCTGATGCGTCCGAGAGGAGACGGCGGTCGTGTTTCTGAACAGCCAAAGGTAGACTTCCTTGAGAAGAAAGCTGTTCTTACACCACGCGAGAGAAGACCTCCTCTCTTCGGAAACAGGAACTGAGACCGTCTCTAGCGTCATGTCCTTTATCCAGTGAGCAGCTAGATGATACTGAAGGGGGGGGAGGTGGAGTCTCCCTAACACGATGAACAGGGCCAGCGATGAAAGTGTCCCTGTTAGACTCATCCACTACCTGACTGAGCATCGGTTCCTTCTCAGCATGCTCTGGATGCATTCTAGGGCTTGGAAGATCCTTGGGGCCGACGGAAAAGTCCGAAAAGCTCGACTCTGAAGATCCATACCCAAGGAGACAATGGTCTGGGATGGAACGAGCTGAGACTCCTCAAAATTGACCAGGAGGCCCAGTTCCTTGGTCAGATCCATAGTCCATTTGAAAATCTCCAGACAGCGACGACTTGTGGGAGCTCTTAAAAGCCAGTCGTCTGACGGAGCCGGACACAAGATCATGATACTGCTGCACAGTCTGTGAACTGTCAATCATGGGCAAGCGAGGAAGTACAGTGACAACCCGAATCTGTCTAGACTGTCTGGGTCGTACAGACAACTCCCTATCGGGTTGCTGAGGTTGCCGCACTGCGTCACAACAAGTCACTTCTGTTGGTTGTTGAACGTCTTCCCCGTGACACATTGACTCCGTAAACAAAAAATCCTCTAACAAGGACTAAGCCTGGACTGCATGTCATGCAACACAGCTCAAGGTCTATGGGAGCAGGTGTGGTAACAGACGGGATTAGCGACTGAAGTGGAACCATTACCTTCCCTGGAAGCATGTTATGCTTAAATAAAAGTCCATAAGAGGTTATGCAGCTAAAGGCTCCCTCCAAATGACAGAGTCCTCAAGGGAATATCAGAAGGAGGGAGAAAAGAACTTTCTCATCTACAGGGACCATATCCTAGAAAAGCTAAGTTCTCTCAGTGAGGGTTCACTGGTGCAAAAGCAGCAGACTAGAAGGCAACGTTATGAAACTGCTTGACAGTCTAGTGAGTTGGCAACAACCAAAGATGTGTGACTGAGAAGCATGCGGTAAGGTATGCAGAGCATGAAATATGCAGAGTATGCTGTATGCAGAGCATGCTGTATGTAGAGCATGTTGTATGCAGAGCATGCTGAATGCAGAGCATGCTGTATGCAGAGCATGTTGTATGCAGAGCATGCTGAATGCAGAGCATGCTGTATGCAGAGCATGTTGTATGCAGAGCATGCTGTATGCAGAGCATGCTGTATGCAGAGCATGTAGTAAGCAGAGCCTGCTGTAAGCAGAGCCTGCTGTAAGGAAAGCAGAGCGTGTGCATGGCGTTTAACATTTCTCAGAAATTCCATGACCAGTGCTAGAGTGCTTTATGCATGCTTGCATGGGGTTTTAATATCAACATAATATTTACCTTACATTCATAACTCATGATTCATATTTTTGCCATATTTGCGATCTTGTTAAAAATATATTGCAAGGAATACAAATATATTTTTATAAGTAATACAAATAACCTCCATTATCATATGGTTTGAAAATGGAGGTAAGGTATGCTGAACAGCAGAGTCAGAACGAGCTGGAACAACAATAGTTGTGGTTTCCTCTTCAAGACTCTGTTGAGGGAACACCTGAGGCTCAGTCTGCAAAGGCTGAATAAAAGACAAGCAGAAGGAAGGCGCATGGGTGGAGGGGGCTGACTCCTAGCATGAGTGGTTGAACCCAAGGGTTGCGCTTGCTGAGCGGTTGGCGGAAGCGGAGTAGCAAGTTCCAGTTCCTGTGGTGTGAGCGGAGCGCAATGAGGAAGAGGCTGCGCAGAACAAGGTAAATGTCTCGCAAGCTGAGGCTCCTGAGGCGCAAGCTGAGGCTCCTGAGGCGCAAGGCTAAGGTGTTGTGGTGCTTGCCTTGTGGAGGGTAGAGCTCGCTGCAGCGAGAGCTGAGGAGACTGACTCATGGACGGGAGAGGTTGTTGTACCTCAACCGAGTGTTGCATCACTGGTGGAGCAGCAAGTGGAGGCGGAGGAAGAGAGGTATAATCCTCCTGATCCCATTGTAAAGGTTGCCTTAAGGAAGGCGGAGGCTGAACACCACTGGGAACAGCAAACTCAGCACGTGGCTCAACATCGTACGCCTGGCAGGTGGTACTGCGATCAGGTGGAGCGAGCGTGGGCGGAGGGAGTGTAGGCGGAGGCGGAGGCGCAACACTCTCAGCCCGACACTCACGCATCAAGTCCGAAAGCTGTGCTTGCATGGACTGAAGTAGAGTCCACAACATCGTACGCCTGGCAGGTGGTACTGCGATCAGGCGGAGCGAGCGTAGGCGGAGGGAGTGTAGGCGGAGGCGGAGGCGCAACACTCTCAGCCCGACACTCACGCATCAAGACCGAAAGTTGTGACTGCATGGACTGCAGTAGAGTCAACTTGGGGTCGGCAGACACTAAGGTCTGCTGAGGTAAAGCCTTAACAGCAGAGATCTGTTGCGGCAGAACCTTACTCCTCTTAGGCGGAGTGCATTCAACTGATGACTGAGGAGAGTCAGAGCTAACCCAATGACTGCATCCGGGTTGTTGAACTTTAACTTCGTACGTCTGGCATAGGTCTGGACTTTACGTTTAAGAGGTCTTGAGACCTGAGACCAGCGTTACTCTGCCTTTATTTTCTCCCCTAAATCTCTTCTGCAGACGAGCAAAATAAGGGCTCAATCGTCTGCGGGTGAAGGTGAACGAGAGTTCATACTCTCTTCGTCACCATAATTAATCAAATTAATTCCAAAAGCTAACTAAGCTAATATAGAAGTTTCCAGTAAAGCGACAGCCGAAATCAAAGAGAAATACTTCACCAAAGTCGTGAAAATACTCCAAGAACATAAGCGTATCCCAGAACGTCTTGCCGGAAGCACGACAGAGGAATAATTGAGGAGGTGTCAACAAGAAGTACTTGAGTACCTGGCCACAGGTGGCGCTGGTAAATACACCCCCTTCTAGTATTGTGATAGCTGGCGTATCCCTCCATAGAATTCTGTCGGGCAACGGAGTTGACAGCTACATGATTATCGGGTAAGTTTAATATTGAAAAATGAATACAGAGCAAACACACACACCACTACACACTGGTAACAGGCCATCAACCACATTCATAATTGTTATGAGCAGTACTAGACAGATACTCTGTTCCTATATACTGTACATACAGTGGTCTCGAGTAAACTTCCCTTACAATTGGGAACTTCTGTCAACATAAATGTCTGCCTTATCTGTTCTTTTTTCTTTTCTTGATGAAGGAACCTATTCTTGTAAAGTACAGTACTTCTATTTACTCAAACTCTGGTTACACATTCAAACCCTACAGAGAGTAGGGCGTGCTGCAAAAACAAATGTTGTTAAGACAGTTGGTAGGACCAAACAAAAATATATACATACCCCTTAAACATATACATTATGCTTGCAAAACATTTAAACCTATTTAAGAAAAATTGAAATCTTTACAGTGAATAAAATGTTATAGTACAGTACTGGGGCAGAATATCAGACATTATGACAAAAGGGAATTGATAATGAGAGTTACTTTAAAACATATATAATCCAAGCTCGTTATATGTGGAAATGGTTTGTATTTTCCCCAACTATTATTAATTTTTTTCACATTCCCCCCCTCTAGATTTTTTGGTCCACTCAACATTGTCTTACGACTAGCAACAACGCCCTACACCAACTTCATATATTCAAGTGAAAATAAAAATTACCTTGCAGAAAATAAACTCAGGAAAAAGGTAGGATGATCAACTAAAGATTTAATTCATCATCCCTTCCTTCAGTTACATATCAAATTACATAAATTTACATTAGATACAATACATTTTTTTCCACAGACTCATGACTTAATCAAAAAGCAATAGGAATAGACAACCTTTTAAACACAATGGAGATCCAGTACTTACAAATAAAAAGTTAGATTATTGTCTGTCTATTCCTCCCAACAATGCTTCAATAATATACAATATAAAAATTTCCATATCATACAGAAAACATCAGTATTACAGGTATACATTCAGGATCAGTCAAAAAATTACATTCATTGTAGTCCAAAATCAATTTAAAACATACAAAACTCATTGATTTTGGACTACCGGTATTACACGATAAAAGGAATTTATTGAATCTATTATAATTGTCACAGTCAAGGGCAATTTACAGTACAAAAATAAATGCAACAGTTACAGAAACCGTGACTAAATAAAGATTTCCTCACACCACATGTCCCTTTCCCAGCCTTTCAGATACTCAATGTGGGAATTACAATATGACTAAAAAAAAAAAAAAAGGTAATTATTATCAAAACTGTCTTTAAAAACTATGCAAAGATTAATTCCGTGGGAGACTTATAGTTCTTCTTCTGAGTCTCAAAATTCTGTCTCTGGACATGCGCCGGGATTCAGCAATCTGCTGGCGAGCTATATTAATATCTCGCAGCACAGGAGACAGGCTAAGCCGGCGACTCTCCAGATACAGACTGGGTGTCTTCAATCGATCGATAACCTTGCACAAGAGTTGGTATCGGCGGGTGATCGACACACTTTGAGGTAAACCAGAGAGAATCCGTAGACTCAGAAGAGGACAATAAAAATCCCGAAAAATCAGGCGATGACTCGGGGCAACGTTGTGTTTCGGGCGACCCAAACAGTGCTGTATCGTTCAGGTTAGATATACCTGACTGCGCCACTTCAGCCTCGAGCTCTGACCGGTGTTTTAATCCACCATCAGAATGTAAGAAAGGGTTTAAATTCTGAGGTGACTCAGGAATGGAGGATGGTTCCCTCTCTATAATATTCATCTGGTCAGTGAGACGAGGTCTCCACTCCAGGTCTCAAGACTGAACTAAAGGTAGGTCAAGAACAGGACCTTTTGACCTAGTCCATGGGGGACTAAATCCACTAAAGGTGGGATCTTCAGGCGACAGTCGGTCGTCACAATCGGGTGGCAAAAAGCCGAGAAAGTCATTATCAGGATAAATAGACACTGCTGATTCAGAATCAGGGCTTTCTAAAGTAGCAGGTCTTGACCAATCTGGACTGGAACTCTTGGAAACACCAGAAGGTAGTTCCAATAATGGAATACTGGAAACTTCCCAGAATTCCCAACTCCCCGGAGGATGAACGATACCTTCCTCTTGGAAAGAAGAAGCTAAGAACTGGGGCATTGGCAATTCAGGAACAGGACAATGAACCACTGACTCGGGAGACAAAATAGGGGTTTTACACATTTCAGTGGGGCTGTTCTCCCATAGTTGGAGGACCAAATGATCTCGAAACGATTCAGGCTTTAACACAGGAGTCTCATCACAATTTTCCGGAGGATATAACCAAGCATCCAGTGCTTTCTTTCTCTCGTAAGTCCTAGCTGGCTTAAGAATGGGCTTAGGCTGAGTAGTAGCCCTAGTAGGAGGAGGGTGACTTTTCCTTGGTCGTCGGGACTTGATATAATCTCGAGACAGAAGGTAGGACGCCACTACTGCAGCCACCCCATAGGAGTCGCCATCACTACTAGAACTAGAACTTTCAGAGACTTCAGAAGAAACAGGACTGTCATCCATGAGTTCTGGACTATTCAGAGTCTCTGTTACAGGATCAGGACCCTTCGGATACCAGAGAAAGTGCCTCCTAAGATAAACTGGAGGTTCAAACCAGGCCTTTAACTGGATATGGTGAGCTTTTACCAGTTCACCATCAGGCAGTCTCTGCAGCTCATAGGTGACCTTATTCTCATGTACCTTAGTAACACGGAATACCCCCTCAAACCTAAGGATGAGCTTGTTCGTCAGAAGGTGTCCCAACAGGTGCACCTTCTTAAGCACCAGAGAACCCTCTTTAAACGGTTTGTACCGAGGATGTCCTTCAGCCCATGGGTCTCCCGTTTCTGCTGATAGCAATGGGTTACTATTAACATCGTGAGCACCCTTCAGTATGTTCTCAGCTGGAGTACAACCAATCTCAGTGTGGTGGGAATGGTTGTAGCTGAGAACTGCCTGGGATAAGAACTGGTCCCATTTCCGAGATTCCCCAGAAATCACCCTCAGTAACTCACCAATGTTACGATTCACTCGCTCCACTGCACCGGTACTAGAGTGTTTATACGGAGTTGTTTTCACATGTACAACATTAAACCGCTCCAACAACTCAGTAAATTCCTGGGAAATAAACTCAGGGCCGTTATCAGTCGATATCTGGACTGGAACACGAGGAATAGCAGGAAAAACTCGGTCTTCAAGCGCCTGGCATATCGTACTGCTCTTCTTATTCCTTATGGGTACTGCCGTTACCCACTTGGAATAATGGTCGACTACCATCAGACACCCAATAAAACCAGTACTGGTTGTTGGGAGACTTACAAGATCCATAGCAACCAATTCAAAGGGAGAAGAGGTCACTATTTTCAAGGCTGACATTCCCAACACGTCCGGCACATATCTCTGATTACATTAATCAAAGATCTGTGCCAGACGAGTCGACGGAGCATTGCACTCATTTTTCCGATCCCCCAGTGAGCATTCTGGAGGTGTGTCTCGGCAACTAGGTCAATCAGGACATTGAAGGTGACTACTGGGACTACTGAGCCGTCTGGGTTCCGCTTCACTAGCAAACCCTGGTGAACTTCCAGGTTCGACCAACATCTCCTATAGGGTAGACAGGAGCGTGGAACTCGAGATGCAGGAACCCCAGAGTAGATCATCTTAATGACAGATTGAATGTGTCGATGATCTCCTTGGATCTTGGACACCTGACTACAGGACAGAAGAGCATTTCCGGAGAACACTCCCTGATCAGATTCAGGATCAGTTACCTTCATAACAGTGGTCTCGGTATGCAGGGAGGAGACTGGGAGTACCTTGGGAGACAACTAAAGAACAGTAGTGTGGTCATACACCAACTGTTCTCGGGGCGAATCCAGTGTCAGGTAGGCTGCGTCCAGTACATTCCTACCGAGAACAAAACAAAAGTTAATGTCTTTGGCAGCTACCACCGCATAGTTAAACAGCGGTAGCCTCCACCCAGAAGGACACTTCACCTCTAACTGGACGTAGCCTAGAAGGCTGGTGCAGAAACCAGTCAACCCCTCTAGCTGTTCTCCTGACAGTACCTGGTACTCTATGCCAAGTTGGCTCAGTACAGACTCACTCACTAGACAAACCTGTGCTCCTGTATCAACAAGAGCACAAAATAAGGTCTCCTGCATCATTACTATACCTACTGCCGAGTGTTGAGACACATGGGTACAACTGGACTGACGAGGTGCCTTTTCTGTCACGTACTGGATTACAGGACAATCCTCCGTCACTTCCTGATCATCAGTGATCAAGCCCTCAGCGTCAGGAACACGAGATTTTACCTCCGCCTTATGGCCCAGAATCACGTCAGTTGGAGGGACGTAATTGCGGAGCTTGATCAGAGGATTAAAATGCACTCCAGACAGACACTGAAGATGCACACACTGAGGCTCAGTCACGGATGGATCACGATAGACTACGGGACAAGTGGGACCCCAATGGACCCAGATTTCCAGGTTCAATAACTTTGATGCTGCCAATAGCAACTCCAGAGCTGGGACTGTACCTGGAAATCTCATTGCCTTGATCCTGTTCCTGCTAGTCTTGTCCAGTTTGAAGCCTAGTCGACCGGCGTCTTTCAGAAACTGCTGAACTAAGGCATCCCGGAGCTTGGCTCCCTTCAGCGGAGAGTCGGGTGCGACACCTGACCCTTCTGTCCAGCAGTTCACGACTAGCTCCAGGATTCGATAAGAGAATCTGGACCACCACGAACCTCCTTATACAAGGCCAGTCCAGTAGGCAACTTCGGAGTGCTGGGTTCAGTAGCTAACAGACAGTCAGTTAATGTGGGCCAGCGGGATAACCAGTCAGCGGCGGCATTCTGATCTCCTGGACAGTAATTAACAATAAAGTTAAATTCGGACAGGTCGTCCAGTGTCCGTGCTAGACGACTGTCCACCATCTTCATGTCATGAAGGTACATCAGGGGACGGTGATCAGAATGGATCACGAAGAACTGACCATAGAGGAAGGCCCTGAATGTTTTCACTCCCCATCGCAGAGCAGCCAACTCACGCTCAATGGTAGAGTAACGGGTCTCGCAGTCAAGGAAAGTCATGGAGTCGTACGCTATCACCCGACGCTCCCCTGGATGCTCCAAGGACTCCTGGCACAGACAAGCACCAGCACCTTCACCCGAAGCGTCAACAAACAACTCCAAGGGTTTAGCATCAGAGGAGTAGTCAGGGTATGACAACATAATGTCCTCTTTGATCAGTTCCTTCAAGCGCGTAAAGGCACTGTCCATTTCTGCAGTCCACTTCAGTTTCCTAGTTCCTTGAGATTTTCGTCCTCCAGTCTTCGCAGATAATGGTTTGGATATCTGTGAGCACATGGAGATAAACTTCCGTTGGAAGTTGACCAGTCCCAGGAATCCCCGTAGCTCACGCACAGTGGTCGGTTTAGGGAAGTCTTCCACTTTCTGGATGTATTCTGGTAGCTTACGCATACCAGAACGTCCAACCAGATGACCAAGATACTGGACCTCGGCTTGAACCCAAGAACACTTCCCGAGTTTTATCTTGAGTCCGTGCTTCTGGAGAGTAGCCAAAACTCGTTCTACCAGTTTCAGGTGTTCCTCGAAAGAGGACCCAAGTATCAAGATGTCGTCAATGTAGACAACCACCTTGGCTTTCGGGAACTCTTGGAGAATACTCTGCATTTCTCTCTGGAACACTGCAGGTGCATTTTTCAGTCCAAACAATAAGCGTCTGAACTGCCAGTGTCCAAAGGCGGTAGAGAAAGCCGTGTATTCCTTACTGTCCTCTGCCAACGGTAACTGGTAGTATCCACGAACCAGGTCAAGGGTTGTAAAGTATTTGACTCCTTGAAGTCCAAATACAGAGTCGGCCATGTTAGGCATCAGGAACTTATCAGAGACAGTCACCTCATTCAGTCTACGGTAGTCCACACACAACCGTATACTATTGTCCTTTTTTCGGACTGGAACAATGGGTGAAGACCAAGGAGAGATGCTGGGTTCAATAATACCCAGTTCATGCAACTCCTTGCACTGTTCCTCGATGGCGTCAGCGACAGGTTTAGCAAACCGTCGAACTCTCTGATAAATGGGCGTCTCGTCATACAGGTGGATGCATATTGGTGTGCTTGAGCACTCTCCCACATCATCATCACCAGTAATGATGACTGGAAGATGACGTCGAAGCATTTGACAAAACTGATCCTTCTGAGAAGAGTCCAGTTCGTCGGAGATAGACAGATTGTCTATCTCTTCCAAAACACTCGGTTCAGGAGTCAGGTCACACTCCTGTGCTATCAGGCAGGATAGAGGAGCATCCACCATTGCCATGGTGAACACCTTCCCCAAGAGATCGCCCTTCTTGATCTTGGCAGTTTCTTCAGATGAACCCTTGACTAAAACTGAGGCTTTCCTGTCTTTCAGTTCAAGGATGCCAGGAATTGCTGTAACTTTCCTTGACAGACCAGGGGTTATGATGTCGCCATCATGATACATTTCCGGCCAACAGTTGGTCGGACAAGCAGGGCACCTAAAAGACGTGTCAAGTTCCTTAGGAAAGTTAACACTAACTGGAACAAGTACTGGCTCAATACTGGCAATCCTCATTGAATCAGCTGCGTGGACCTCAAGTGCGTAAAGCACTTGCTGACAACAGGCTCCACGTGTCGGGACATAATACTACCAAAGAGGCTCTTGGGGAGTACTGCCAACTCTCAGCCGATTTCGGGCTCCGTCAACTATCACCCCATTTGCTCTCAAGAACTGGTAACCAAGCACTACATGCTCAGCCATAGTCCCTGAAGGCACTACATGGAATACACCCGGGGCGAATGTCATTCCATGCAGTATAGGGGTCAACAGTACAGTACCTAGGGTCTTAGGTCCTGTTTGCCCTAAACCCTTCAGTCCCATGGTGTTGGGTACCATCTGCAGCTGGTAATCCTGTACTACTCTCGATGACAGGAGGTTGACCTCAGCTCCGGAGTCAATGAGAGCATCCAATGCTCCCGATGGAAACTCAGACATGGTCACTGGGACAACCATGAGTGGTACAGGAGCCAACTGCGCCAGGTTAACCCTACGTAGGGTTTTCAATACTGCCTCAGTTTCTGCTTTCTCCCTGGAGGAGTCAGTTGGAGAAGCTCTGGACTGTGTCGAGGACAGGTTATCACAGGCCAATCCTGAAAGAGCCATTGGAGGTGCAATGACTTCTTTAGGATGAGGGGTAACCTTGGAAATCGAGATTTCCGAGGCTGCCGCCGGAATACTAGGAGCATGCACCCTAGCACTCACACCCTCCTTCGATGTAGCCCCATCTTCTACATTGAAGGCCTGGTGTTTAAAGCCCTATGATACTCCTCAGTTCTTGACTTCCTGGGCTTTGCCTTCTTGCTCTTCTTCTTCTTCTTTCCCACAGTCCGAGAAGGAGCACTGGACTCGCTCCCACTTCGGGTCTCCCGGCTACTGGTTGATCCAGAATAGGACGACGGGGTTGGAGTAGCATTCACCGGTACTGCTCTCCACCTTGAAGGAGTCTGGACAGAGATAGTCTCCCTCCCAGGGCTGCGGGCATTAGCTGTGTTCTGGACAGGCGATCTGCTCATAACCGGCACCTGTCGTCCACACAGTGCCACATGATGGTTGGACGAGCCACAACGTAGGCAGAGGTTGAGGCGTCTGCAACACTCGTCCACAAAGTGCCCTGGTTTTCGGCACCAGGCACAGTACCTCCTCTGGAACTGAAGAGATCTATCCGGGGTACGCGATGGTGGCAGGCGCACTTCCACAGGTGCAGGTTTAGGGACAGGTCGAGGAAGAGTGCGTGAATATGCTCTGTCAGGTCCAGGTGAACGACTGGGAGCAGCCATGGCAACCCTGTCGGCATACGAGCCGTGCCATGACTGTCCCACACGACTGATGGCCAAATCCTCTGCCTTCTGGCTTCGCTGACGGGATGCCTCGTCGAGAACACTCAACAGGTGTAAAACATCCTGCCAAGTGGCCTGACGGCCAGCGGAGACATTAACGGTGGCCAGAGACTGTTCCAGCCAACTCGTAGCTTTGCTTGGAACAGTTCTGAGGAGCTTCCGCCTAAGCTCCCTCCGGTCCAAACTACGGCGAGGATAGGCAGACTTGTACAGGGAGGCTAACCGGACGGCGTAGATTTTCAGCAGTTCGCCCTCGCCACAGGTAGCACTGCTGAACCGGGCCTTTCTACCAGCATCACGCCTCTCTCGGGCTTCACGGCACCAGTCAAGGAGGCGTTCCTTCATGACGGGGTATGAGATCTCGGGACCCCCCATGGCCGAGAACGCCTCATGGATTTCTCCCTTCAGAAATTTCCCGAGATCAACAGTCCACCGACCAGAGCTTCCTGCGGTATACTTACTGGCAGTAGGCCTCGAAATCCCTCAGGAATCGGGCAAAACTCTGGCCAGTTTCCAGCTGGAAGATTCCAGGCTTGGGGTTCCTCCTGGAGTCGAGGACCTTAAGCAGATCAGACAGACTGCGTTCTGTCTGGAGGGATTGGACATGGTCGGTGGAGACAGTGTCTTCTGAGCTGACACTGAGACAGGAGCTAGAAGTGTCACTATCAGAATCTTCACTGGTAGACTCCTGTGATGAAGATGTCATTTCAGGTATGGCTGGTCTGGCTCTTTCCTTGGCCTGGCGTCTCCGCTTTGGGATAGCTCCTATCTGGGCAAGAACTGCCTCAGCGGTAGCTCCTGGAGCCTTTTCTGGCCTACTGGCTTCAGCCGGATTGTCCAGGAACTGCTCCCATAGTCCACTGGCTGCAGACTCTGGTGGACTAACAGAATTAGTTGCCAGAACAGGCGAGGAAGCAAGCAGTCCACATGGGACAGGAGACTCCCAGAAGCCTGGTACAGGGGGGATTAACGATGTGAACCCTGGAGGGGGCTGGAGACCTCCAATCAGTGGCTCTGCTCCAGTCACTGGAATTGCCAGACCATTGTAATTTGGCCAAGTTGGGGATATAGCAGGAGCACTGGTGGTCACTGTAGTCGTGACCCCAGTGACAACGTGGCACGTTGGTGACGGCTCAACAGTCTTCAGGGCCGCCACTTGAAGTGTCAGGGACTTGACCCGAGTTGCCAGGTCACTGACAATCTGGACCAGACTTGCCACATCCCGGCTCAGGCTCTTCTTAGCCTTTCGGCGTTTACTGGATGATGCCATCTCTAAAGGTTGGTGTTTCCCGGGTCTGGGCACCAAAAATTATGTAGTGGTTTGCGGACTGTGGCCAGAGGTAGCACCCGAACTGCCTAGTGTCCGAATGCCGACCGCAACCCGACGTTCACTACACAACAAATATACAATGGTGGAATACCCTAAAAACCTAAGTAACAGGTCAAGAGAACGGAACTCTGGGCACCACCCCTTGATTTATACTGGGCAAGGGGACCCAGCTAGAACCTGAATTACCCGTTTGCTTCTCCTCCCTTTTGCTTGCTGATCATAAGTACAAGTATAAGAACATTAGGTGAAAGGAAATATTGTTTAATTAATTACGGGACACAGTGTGGAAGGAAAGAATTATGTTAAATTACGGTACTTAAGAGGTCTTAAAAACAGTGGCTGGGGAAGGGGGGCCGTGGTGGGAGGTTTCCTTAAATTAAATGCTGTATACATAAAAACAAAAAAAAATTATTTGCAGAAAACTGTTAGGAATATCATACCAATTAGAATAATCAATTAAATGAAAAATTAGCATCCCTTTTGCATATTGTATAAGCAAGAGAAAAACTATTTATTTTTAAGTATTTATCTGTCAGTTCCAATAACCAAATTTAGGGCAAAATTATCAGTCCTTTACACTCCAGCTCCACAAATAACAAACAAACGAGAAATTACTCATAAGAAAATATAGATCTGTGAAAATACTGTGCTACCATACTTTCCCCTGAATCAATACTGTCCCTTCAATATCCAGTTCACCACTAAGCTGCAAAGTCACTTACAATTTTTCTTTGAACAGTTCAGCCGCATACGCTGCTGTGCAGGTCTCTGTAGGCCCACAATAACAATGTCTCAAAAATTTTGTCAACAACACGAGCAATTGCCAATGGCCTTATAATACATTGGTTGTGGTGTTATTCAGTCAAACACATGATGGTACTTACAGTTCACAGGCAGTGAAAAATGTTATTTTTATTAGTAAAATAAATTTTTGAATATACTTACCCGATAATCATGTAGCTGTCAACTCCGTTGCCCGACAGAATTCTATGGAGGGATACGCCAGCTATCACAATACTAGAAGGGGGTGTATTTACCAGCGCCACCTGTGGCCAGGTACTCAAGTACTTCTTGTTGACACCTCCTCAATTATTCCTCGGTCCACTGGTTCTCTATGGGGAGGAAGGGAGGGTCGATTAAATCATGATTATCGGGTAAGTATATTCAAAAATTTATTTTACTAATAAAAATAACATTTTTCAATATTAAACTTACCCGATAATCATGTAGCTGATTCACACCCAGGGGGGTGGGTGAAAAACCAGTGTACAAGACTAAAGGATAGCTAAGTATCCCGTATTTCATATAATCAGTTATCCACAATAACAATGAAATAATAAGTACCTGGTAAGGAAGTCGACTTGAACCGTTACTCTGCCTTTAATAAGATCGTCTTCCTTACTGAGCGCAGCGTTCCTCTTGGGAGGCTGAATCAACTCAAAGGTGCTAAAGTATACAGGGCTGCAACCCATACTAAAGGACCTCATCACAACCTTTAACCTCGGCGCTTCTCAAGAAAGAATTGACCACCCGCCAAATCAACAAGGATGTGGAAGGCTTCTTAGCCGACCGTACAACCCATAAAAAGTATTCAAGAGAAAGGTTAAAAGGTTATGGGATTATGGGAATGTAGTGGCTGAGCCCTCGCCTACTACTGCATTCGTTGCTACGAATGGTCCCAGGGTGTAGCAGTACTCGTAAAGAGACTGGACATCTTTGAGATAGAATGATGCGAACACTGACTTGCTTCTCCAATAGGTTGCATCCATAACACTCTGCAGAGAATGGTTCTGTTTGAAGGCCACTGAAGTAGCCACAGCTCCCACTTTATGTGTCCTTACCTTCAGCAAAGCAAGGTCTTCTTCCTTCAGATGAGAATGTGTTTCTCTAATCAGAAGCCTGAATAGTAAGAAACTGAGTTCTTAGAACTTGGAAAAGAAGGTTTCTTGATAGCACACTATAAGGCTTCTGATTGTCCTTGTAAAGGTTAAGACCTTTTTAGATAGTACCTAAGAGCTCTAACTGGGCAAAGTACTCTCTTCAGATCATTCCCCACCAAGTTGGACAGGCTTGGGATCTTGAACGACTTAGGCCAAGGACGTGAAGGAAGCTCGTTTAGCAAAACCGAGCTGCAAGGAACATGTAGCCGTTTCAGATGTGAAAACAATGATCCTGCTGAAGGCGTGGATCTCACTTACTCTTTTAGCTGTTGTCAAGCACACGAGGAAAAGAGTTTTTAATGTGAGGTCCTAAAAAGAGGCTGATTGGAGAGGTTCAAATCTTGATGACATAAGGAACCTTAGGACCACGTCTAGATTCCAGCCTGGAGTGGACAACCGACGTTCCTTTGAGGTCTCAAAAGACCTAGGGAGGTCCTGTAGATCTTTGTTGGTGGAAAGATCCAAGCCTCTGTGGCGGAAAACCGCTGCCAACATACTTCTGTAACCCTTGATCGTAGGAGCTGAAAGGGATCTTACTTTCCTTAGATATAACAGGAAGTCAGCAATCTGGGTTACAGTGGTACTGGTTGAGGAAACTGCATTGGTCTTGTACCAGCTACGGAAGACTTCCCCTTGAGACTGATAGATTCTGAGAGTGGATGTTCTCCTTGCTTTGGCAATCGCTCTGGCTGCCTCCTTCGAAAAGCCCCTAGCTCTTGAGAGTCTTTCGAAAGTCTGAAGGCAGTCAGACGAAGAGCGTGGAGGATTGGGTGTACCTTCTTTACGTGAGGTAGACTTAGAAGGTTCACTCCTAGAGGAAGAGTCCTGGGAATGTCGACCAGCCATTGCAGTACCTCTAAGAACCATTCTCTCGCGGACCAGAGCGGAGCCAACCAACGTCAGCCGTGTCCCTTTGTGAGAGGAGAACTTCTGAAGTACCCTGTTGACAATCTTGAACGGCGGGAATGCATACAGGTCGAGATGGAACCAATCCAGCAGAAAAGCATCCACGTGAACTGCTGCTGGGTCTGGAATCGGAGAACAATACAACAGGAGTCTCTAGGTTATCGAGGTAGTGAACAGATCTATGGTTGGCTGACCCCACAGGGCCCAAAGTCTGTTGCAAACATTCTTGAGAAGGGTCCACTCTGTGGGGATGACCTGACCCTTCCGTCTGAGGTGATCTGCCATGACATTCATACCGCCCTGAATGAACCTCGTTACCAGTTAGCTTTCGATCTTAAGACCAGATGAGTAGGTCCCTTGCGATCTAGAACAACTTCCACGAAAGAGTCCCTCCCTGCTTGAAGATGTAAGCCAGGGCTGTGGTGTTGTCAGAGTCCACCTCCACCACTTTGTTAAGCTGGAGGGACTTGAAGTTTATCAAGGCCAGAATAACCGCCAACAACTTCTTGCAAATGATGTGAAGTGTCCTTTGCTCCTGATTCCATGTTCCCGAGCATTCTTGTCCGTCCAAAGTCGCACCCCAGCCCGTGTCTGATGCGTCCGAGAGGAGACGGCGGTCGTGTTTCTGAACAGCCAAAGGTAGACTTCCTTGAGAAGAAAGCTGTTCTTACACCACGCGAGAGAAGACCTCCTCTCTTCGGAAACAGGAACTGAGACCGTCTCTAGCGTCATGTCCTTTATCCAGTGAGCAGCTAGATGATACTGAAGGGGGGGGAGGTGGAGTCTCCCTAACACGATGAACAGGGCCAGCGATGAAAGTGTCCCTGTTAGACTCATCCACTACCTGACTGAGCATCGGTTCCTTCTCAGCATGCTCTGGATGCATTCTAGGGCTTGGAAGATCCTTGGGGCCGACGGAAAAGTCCGAAAAGCTCGACTCTGAAGATCCATACCCAAGGAGACAATGGTCTGGGATGGAACGAGCTGAGACTCCTCAAAATTGACCAGGAGGCCCAGTTCCTTGGTCAGATCCATAGTCCATTTGAAAATCTCCAGACAGCGACGACTTGTGGGAGCTCTTAAAAGCCAGTCGTCTGACGGAGCCGGACACAAGATCATGATACTGCTGCACAGTCTGTGAACTGTCAATCATGGGCAAGCGAGGAAGTACAGTGACAACCCGAATCTGTCTAGACTGTCTGGGTCGTACAGACAACTCCTTATCGGGTTGCTGAGGTTGCCGCACTGCGTCACAACAAGTCACTTCTGTTGGTTGTTGAACGTCTTCCCCGTGACACATTGACTCCGTAAACAAAAAATCCTCTAACAAGGACTAAGCCTGGACTGCATGTCATGCAACACAGCTCAAGGTCTATGGGAGCAGGTGTGGTAACAGACGGGATTAGCGACTGAAGTGGAACCATTACCTTCCCTGGAAGCATGTTATGCTTAAATAAAAGTCCATAAGAGGTTATGCAGCTAAAGGCTCCCTCCAAATGACAGAGTCCTCAAGGGAATATCAGAAGGAGGGAGAAAAGAACTTTCTCATCTACAGGGACCATATCCTAGAAAAGCTAAGTTCTCTCAGTGAGGGTTCACTGGTGCAAAAGCAGCAGACTAGAAGGCAACGTTATGAAACTGCTTGACAGTCTAGTGAGTTGGCAACAACCAAAGATGTGTGACTGAGAAGCATGCGGTAAGGTATGCAGAGCATGAAATATGCAGAGTATGCTGTATGCAGAGCATGCTGTATGTAGAGCATGTTGTATGCAGAGCATGCTGAATGCAGAGCATGCTGTATGCAGAGCATGTTGTATGCAGAGCATGCTGAATGCAGAGCATGCTGTATGCAGAGCATGTTGTATGCAGAGCATGCTGTATGCAGAGCATGCTGTATGCAGAGCATGTAGTAAGCAGAGCCTGCTGTAAGCAGAGCCTGCTGTAAGGAAAGCAGAGCGTGTGCATGGCGTTTAACATTTCTCAGAAATTCCATGACCAGTGCTAGAGTGCTTTATGCATGCTTGCATGGGGTTTTAATATCAACATAATATTTACCTTACATTCATAACTCATGATTCATATTTTTGCCATATTTGCGATCTTGTTAAAAATATATTGCAAGGAATACAAATATATTTTTATAAGTAATACAAATAACCTCCATTATCATATGGTTTGAAAATGGAGGTAAGGTATGCTGAACAGCAGAGTCAGAACGAGCTGGAACAACAATAGTTGTGGTTTCCTCTTCAAGACTCTGTTGAGGGAACACCTGAGGCTCAGTCTGCAAAGGCTGAATAAAAGACAAGCAGAAGGAAGGCGCATGGGTGGAGGGGGCTGACTCCTAGCATGAGTGGTTGAACCCAAGGGTTGCGCTTGCTGAGCGGTTGGCGGAAGCGGAGTAGCAAGTTCCAGTTCCTGTGGTGTGAGCGGAGCGCGATGAGGAAGAGGCTGCGCAGAACAAGGTAAATGTCTCGCAAGCTGAGGCTCCTGAGGCGCAAGCTGAGGCTCCTGAGGCGCAAGGCTAAGGTGTTGTGGTGCTTGCCTTGTGGAGGGTAGAGCTCGCTGCAGCGAGAGCTGAGGAGACTGACTCATGGACGGGAGAGGTTGTTGTACCTCAACCGAGTGTTGCATCACTGGTGGAGCAGCAAGTGGAGGCGGAGGAAGAGAGGTATAATCCTCCTGATCCCATTGTAAAGGTTGCCTTAAGGAAGGCGGAGGCTGAACACCACTGGGAACAGCAAACTCAGCACGTGGCTCAACATCGTACGCCTGGCAGGTGGTACTGCGATCAGGCGGAGCGAGCGTGGGCGGAGGGAGTGTAGGCGGAGGCGGAGGCGCAACACTCTCAGCCCGACACTCACGCATCAAGTCCGAAAGCTGTGCTTGCATGGACTGAAGTAGAGTCCACAACATCGTACGCCTGGCAGGTGGTACTGCGATCAGGCGGAGCGAGCGTAGGCGGAGGGAGTGTAGGCGGAGGCGGAGGCGCAACACTCTCAGCCCGACACTCACGCATCAAGACCGAAAGTTGTGACTGCATGGACTGCAGTAGAGTCAACTTGGGGTCGGCAGACACTAAGGTCTGCTGAGGTAAAGCCTTAACAGCAGAGATCTGTTGCGGCAGAACCTTACTCCTCTTAGGCGGAGTGCATTCAACTGATGACTGAGGAGAGTCAGAGCTAACCCAATGACTGCATCCGGGTTGTTGAACTTTAACTTCGTACGTCTGGCATAGGTCTGGACTTTACGTTTAAGAGGTCTTGAGACCTGAGACCAGCGTTACTCTGCCTTTATTTTCTCCCCTAAATCTCTTCTGCAGACGAGCAAAATAAGGGCTCAATCGTCTGCGGGTGGGAGTGACGGTCTCGGTAAGACACGCCCACAACCACCGAGGATACTTCTGTGCGCCGATCAAGGCCTGCTGAACCCTTATGCCCTTCGACATTGCTTCTCCCCTGGGCTTGGGAGCTTGCAAGAGGTCCCGGACTGGGAGGACGACTGGCGCGCACAGAAGTACCCTCACGCACAACACTGACATACTTTGCGCTAATCACTTATCACTTTGATTTCTGTTTGCACTTATTTCACTGAACTCGAAACTTTAAGTGGTTTGTACCTGAAACACGCAATTCTATCCTTTCTCAAAAGTTAGTAATTGCGAAAACAGAATTACAATGTAACAGAAAAATCTAATGAAAGATAATTCAGTGGCTGGAAAGAGACTAAACACTAGATCACTCTAGAAACGTTTAGTTTCTTCCCCTAAAGAGACTAGGGAGAAGAGCAAAAACGATAACGACGTTACTCGTACGCCTGGCAGGCTTGAATGAAACGTTTATTCTCCTCTTTCTCCCTCCGTCTCTATCTCTCTCTCTCTCTCTCTCTCTCTTGACTTAGAACCTGAGAGAAGAGCCCAATCATATATATCGTTAAAACATATTATTGTTAAAGGAAAAAACTGAAATATTTCCCAAAATGAAAAGTTCCTTTATTAGGATCAAAACCATTAAGTTAAGAAAGAATGAACAAAACGCTAGACACGGTTACTCTTACTGCAACGTGAAACCGTGAACATCTTTCTCTATCGTAACGATAGAGTGCAAGTTGAACGTTCTGAACGTCAACAACTGCAGAGACAAAACAAAACGTTAGTTCAACTTTGAAAACAGTACGAGACTATCAAAGAAATTCTTTCAAACTCTGTGGCGGAAATAGCATAATATGTTAACAGGTAAAACCGAAATGACGGGCTCAATGTTAATTAACTTCGGTACCAAGAAAAGACCGCCTACTATTAGGAAGGTCGAATATAAACAAATATAAAAATTAATTTTAATAAGTTTATAATAAAAGGAAGTTAATCGAAGAGGCCTATAAGAGGCGGAGAGATATAAAATAAATCTATAACTTTTGTTAAGCAAAATTAAGAAAGAGAGTCTATACTCTCTTAGACACCAACACTTCCGTCTAAGGGAAGGGTCGGCCATTGAAAGGTGAACGAGAGTTCATACTCTCTTCGTCACCATAATTAATCAAATTAATTCCAAAAGCTAACTAAGCTAATATAGAAGTTTCCAGTAAAGCGACAGCCGAAATCAAAGAGAAATACTTCACCAAAGTCGTGAAAATACTCCAAGAACATAAGCGTATCCCAGAACGTCTTGCCGGAAGCACGACAGAGGAATAATTGAGGAGGTGTCAACAAGAAGTACTTGAGTACCTGGCCACAGGTGGCGCTGGTAAATACACCCCCTTCTAGTATTGTGATAGCTGGCGTATCCCTCCATAGAATTCTGTCGGGCAACGGAGTTGACAGCTACATGATTATCGGGTAAGTTTAATATTGAAAAATGAATACAGAGCAAACACACACACCACTACACACTGGTAACAGGCCATCAACCACATTCATAATTGTTATGAGCAGTACTAGACAGATACTCTGTTCCTATATACTGTACATACAGTGGTCTCGAGTAAACTTCCCTTACAATTGGGAACTTCTGTCAACATAAATGTCTGCCTTATCTGTTCTTTTTTCTTTTCTTGATGAAGGAACCTATTCTTGTAAAGTACAGTACTTCTATTTACTCAAACTCTGGTTACACATTCAAACCCTACAGAGAGTAGGGCGTGCTGCAAAAACAAATGTTGTTAAGACAGTTGGTAGGACCAAACAAAAATATATACATACCCCTTAAACATATACATTATGCTTGCAAAACATTTAAACCTATTTAAGAAAAATTGAAATCTTTACAGTGAATAAAATGTTATAGTACAGTACTGGGGCAGAATATCAGACATTATGACAAAAGGGAATTGATAATGAGAGTTACTTTAAAACATATATAACCCAAGCTCGTTATATGTGGAAATGGTTTGTATTTTCCCCAACTATTATTAATTTTTTTCACAACATCCTTTCTTGTAAAACCTGCGTCACAAAGTAATCTGCTAACAAGGACCAGGGGCATAGTTATGCCCCTGACACTGTGAGTTGTCATGTCGAGATGATGTTTCGGTGATCCTCCTCTAGTCTCTCCCAGTGCTGATGACAAGAAAAGGGACCCGGGCGGGCTGTTGCCGTTTTCTTTAGGTAGAGTCTCATACCTTACCCTGGGTACAGTAAAGAATGATCTGGATCGTCTGTTACCGAGTTGAGACTTGTGTAGGATCCATCACCTCTGGAGACTGTGTCTGGCGAAATATTCAGGGACGAAACTGAACATTGTCTTCCGCCCTTCTCAATAATGGGCGATGTCGAAAGAGAGACCATGAAGTTCCTTGACTCGTATGGTTGCTGTCCGAGTGTGTAGGAACATTGTGTTCTTAAATCAGGAGAAAATTTGTTGCCTGGTGAAGTGGAACATAAGGAGGTCCCTTTAGGGATCGGAGATTTGAACCATGTTCCGAGAGGAAGGTCTCAATTCCGACTGGGGAAAGGCAAGTTGTAAGTCCGTATGAGTTAGGAAAAGTCTATCGATGAGAGGGTGTCCCTTTCTTTCAGTTTGTAGGTGAAGGATCAAGGTTGAGTGATCATCTTTACCTGTCAGAACTGAATAGGGGGTCTTTTCCTCTTGTATATACTCGAGGATTCTGCTATTGCTGGAATCGAGTAGAGAGACACACTTTCACATGACACCAAACACACAAGACGTTATATTGCCTGGTAGACTGATGCTGAAGAATTCCTCAGATATCTAGACAACCTTTTCGCAAAGAGGTGTTGGGTAGTCTCCAGGCGTATAATCATAGCAAAGCTATAGCTTGTGGTAGGTGTCGAAGTGGGTTGTCTGTGATGTGGAGAGGGGTCTCTTGGAGACTCTATCAGGAGCTGCAAAAGGTTTGGAAACCGTACTGCATAATGCCATAGCGGAGCTAGGAGAGTCCTTGAGAGGTTGACCGATGTTCTAGCCTTCTTGAGTGCCCTTCTCCAGATAAAACAGGGACGAGACATAAACGTCACTGTTGTAGCCACCGTTGTTACCAGAGAGCCTTGGGGTCTAGGGCTGGTGAGTAACGGCAGCCTGAGATTCAGGAGCGTTGCGAACAGACTCCTAGTTGGAGGACCTCGTAAAGTTGGAACTTTGTCGGCTACATGGCGAACCAAAGTCCATTGGGTATACCTTATCTGAGATGATGTGCACAGATTGTCGGTGAGCACGATCTTCCAGTCCGGAATGAAGCGGCCTGATAGCGGCACCGAACGGACTTTGGCTCATCTTAGTGTTTATACTGTTAGAAGGGAAGAGGCTACGAGCAAGTTCCTTCTTGCTTGTCGATGTGTCTCTATGTGGTGTGTAGTGTGTCGTCCATCACATCACTGAGTGGTCTGTTAGGAACCGATGAGGCTCCTGAAGGACTGGAAAGTTGGCCTTTATCTCTTATGAGATTCAAGTGAAGGTACTTTCGGGCTCTGTCCAGAGGGCTGAGGTTGTGTGGTGCAGCACTATGGTCCCTCCTTTCTTCTTTTTCTGACTCAAGTGTCTTGGAATGGGAGTCGTTCTCGTTTCGAGAAGGTTTTGTGGAGATTGGTGTCTAGAATCATTTTCGGATACACCAGTCTTCTTGGAGGGAAGTAGGGAAGACTTCCGTAGGTTTACCCGGATCACTGGATCTTGGTAAAAAGACTTCAGAAGTTCCAGTATTAATGCAACGTTGCCACTGAGTCTGCCAAGGTCAGTCAGTCGTCCCGAGACAGAGGAGACAGAAGCCGATCCTGTGAGACCAGGATGGGTGTAGTAGAAAGACCGAAGCACAGTGCCCTGAACTGGTGTTTCTTGTTTGTCTAGACTGAATCTTCCAACCTTCCTTGATGGATGGTTTTTGGACCTGGGAGTAAGTGTCCTTTAGGTCCAGTGTGCAAATGAAGACCTGAGGTCTTAGCCCTTGCTCGAACTCCAACATGGTGTGGACATCGGCCCAAAGGGACAGCTCCTTGCGGATCCTTTTGCATGGAAGATTGTCGGAGCTGGAGTCTTGATTCGTGTCGTAAAGGATCAGGCGCGATACCCAGTGTAAGAATTCTTCTCTGAGAGAGAATTCCTTTAACTAACAGAAGGAAGGCAATGCCTAGCCTTACCATGCGCCCTGATGGGATTGATGCTATTCCTTAGAATAGAATCAATCTGGCGAATGTTAATCAATGGTTAAAAGTTGGGTATCGGGTTACTGTGCAGTTGGAGAGTGCTCGCAAGTAGTTCCCTCTCGACAAGCCGTTGATGAGGGTTGTCGAACGTTTGCCGATCACTTTAGTGTGATGGCGAATGGCCAGTAGCAAGAAGTATGCTGTATACCTTCTGATCTAGGAAACTACAGGAAGCAGTTGACTAGTAAGCTCGAGTCACGAACTGCTGGCAAATTGCCGATGACCGATGAATCGGTGGTCTGTGAGCCGATGGTGAGATAGAGATCAGCAAGCTGATTATGGTCCCCCCCTGGTTGGTCAGAGATGAGCAAGCTGAAGGATGGGCTGGTCAGAGATCAGCAAGCTAAGTTCAATGATTGAAGAAAGATGAGCTGCCCATCGGTGATTTAGTGATCAGCAAGCTGATGACTGGTTATTGACTAGCAATCGGTGATTGGAAACGCTAGCAATTGGAGATCGTTAGTCATTGGAGGGACAAGAGGTCAAAGATCAGCATTGAGCTAGCAATTGGCAATCTGGTGATCGGTGACCTAGCGATCAGTAAACTGTGAACTAGCCATCAGCAAACAGTGATCTAGAGATCAAACTGTTGATGCTTTCCCGTTTGCTGACGGTGGTCTGTCAAGGAAAAAAGAAACTTCAGAAGAGACAAGGACCAAGGATTCTCCGTTTCGATTCCCCTTGTAGGATGGAATCTTCGGGATCTTGAATCCTTCTGTGAAGCCTGATTCCTCTTTCCAGGTGGCAATGTTTATGTGTCTGCGGGGAGGAATGGTGACCTGTACAAAAGTTTTATTCCTTTTTACTGCCTATTGCGCGAGTGTGTATGAGAGTACTGGAGCGATGGCACACAGGATGATGCTGGTGCTCAATTCCTGCCTGGAGAGCAGGCAAGTGCTGGCTCTTAGACAAGAGCTGGTGCATTGGATCTGCGAGCCCCGACTCTTTGGCAAGAGCTGGTGCATTGGATCTGAGACCGTAACTGCGCATGAAAGTGCGGAAGAGCGCTGGCGCGCAGTAAAGCACGGTGTAGTCTTGTGCATTCTCCCTAGAATGCGCCGAAGCGTGTGACTGGTTGAGCAAGGGCGGGTGCATTGGCGCGAGTACTATGTGGAGACTATTGGCGCGCGCATGCGGAAGACCACCAGCGCCCGCGCGCGAGGAAGGCTGCGTGCGCGCAAGATCATTGGGGTGCGTGCATGCAGAAGGCCAACAAGTGCTCGCGCGGGAGACTTTTGTTACCCGCGCGTGGAATACCGTTGGCGCGTGCACGCACGCAAGGCCGTCAGGGCGCGCACGTGCGGAAGGCCGCCAACGCGGAAAGCCATCGACGCACGCCCGGAGGAATGTCAGCGCACGTGTGCGGTAGACAGTTGGCGCGCGCAAGACGATCGGCGCGCGGAAGACTGTTGGCGCGTGCAAGACTGTTGGCGTTCGAGCACGGAAGACAATTGGCGCGCGGAAAATCATCGGCGCGCACGCAGGAGACCATCGGCGTGCACGCAGGAGACCATCGGCACCCGCGCATGGAAGATCGTCGGCGTTCGTGTGGAAGACTGTCGGTGCTTGTGCGGAAGACTATTGGCGCGTGCGTGGAAAATCATCGGTGCGCGCGGGAGACCATCGGCGCTTGCGCGCGGAAGATCGTTGGCGTGCGCGGGAGACCATCGGCGCCTGAGCGGAAGACTGTTGGAGCGCGCGCACGCGTGGGAGATCATCGGCGCCCGTGCACAAAGACTGTCGGAAGGCGGGCGCGCACGGAAGACTGTTGGAGGGCGTGCACACGGGAGACTGTTGGAGCGTGCGTGTCGCGCTAGTAGGTTGGCAGGTCAGCTGGCAGGACGATCATGAACTGGGATGTGCCCTTTGGAAGGGCGAGCATCCACCGATGGGGACCGTAGAAAGGTCCGCATTAGAGTCCAGGACCGAAGTCTAAAGGACTACGTTGCAGTGCATGGTTGCGCTGGTAGATCGGTAGGTCCTGGTAGGTCTGCTTGATCCTCCGAAGAGGTGTCTCTATGAGTGGCCTCTCTCGCGAACGAGAGAGGTGAATACTTCGTAGAAGAGACTTGAAGACACCCGTGATGACGCCCATGAGGGCCGGTGGATCAGCAAGTTGACCTTTAACAGTAGCGATCCTCCGAAGAGGATCCTCTATGAGTGGCCTCTCTCGCGAACGAGAGAGGTGAACACTTCGTAGAAGACACTAGAAGAAGCCCATTGAGGGCCGGTGGATCAGCAAACTGACCTTTAACAGTAGCGATCCTCCAAAGAGGAGTCTCTACGAGTGGCCTCTCGCGCGAACGAGAGAGGTAAGCACTTCGTAGAAGAGACGTGCCAAGACCGTGCTCCACCCCTGAAGGAAGAGAAACTCAGCAAGGGGGAGAGAAGTCTGGGCGAAGGCAGCAACAGCAGTCGGAGACGATGAATTTATTAAGATGTGGGAAGTTCTCCCTCTGAAGGGAGAAACAACCTCACACCTGGGGAGGAAACTTTCCTTGGAAGGGAAGTTGTCCAACCCCTGGAGGCAAACCTCCTTTAGCGTTCTAAGATGATCTGAAGTGCTGGTCATGTTGTCACGGGAGTACTTCTAAGAGAAGGGATGACGCCCATGACGACGTCCTCTGAGGAACGGCAGTGACAGCAGATTCCTCACGCATGAACAGAACAGCTCTGCTTCGTTGGCACTCTTTAGCTGAACGAAGAAAAACTGCATAGTTAACTGGGAAAAAATAGAATTAATTATTTAACAGAAATTCCCTAGGGAGGAACTCCGAAGAGGAACCCCGAGGGAACAACATAAAATAAGTATTGCGCCAACAAAAAATTAATCATTTAACAAATTCCTTAGCAAGGAACTCCAAAGAGGAACCCCGAGGAACAACATAAAATTAAGTATTGCGTCCTTCCTGCCCAAGTCGACATTCACGGGAGAAGGAGGGAGCGGAGTAACTGTACTAAAAACAGAATTACAATTATTTAAATCAGCTAGGAATATTCACTAATACTGAGAACCACTGACCCTCCGAAGGGAAGTGTTCCCCACGGAGAAAAGCTGAAAACGGTTTTTCTTTATAAAATGAAATTTTATTGCATACTTACCAAACAATTATATAGCTGTAGGTTCCCTACGACGGCAGACAATAGATTCAAAACTACCGCGGTGGCGCCGCCATCGCTGATGTAGGTGACGTCATCTGCCTCCACGCGAGGGAGCTATAGGTACAACTGTCCAGTTAACTTCAATTCGTTCTGCCCAGCCATTCACTAGTGGGGAGGAGGGAGGGCTTTAATTAATAATTATCTGGTAAGTATGCAATAAAATTTCATTTTATAATGAAAAACCATTTTTATTGCAGTGTCTTACCGAACAATTTTATAGCTGATTACCGATTGCAAGGATGGGGGGCTGTGGATGTAACTTTTACTTCAACAATAACATATGATTATTGAAAATAAAGTAAGCCCAAAAGCACTGTTAGTGCCTGTTGTACTTTACCTTGTAAGAGAGCTCATCTTACATAGTACAGGACTTGGAATATGACCAATGATTGCCTCTACATGGAGTGGAAGATCCTCTTAGTCATGGTGTTCACCGCTGACTTAACGAAGATACAAGAAAATATTGGCCTTTGACCTGGGCTAAGACCAGAAAATAGCCAACATGAAAAAACTGTCACTTACACCGAAATAGAAACCTTTACCCGCCAAAACTAACACTAAAATGACTGGCGAGTTGTTACGGACCAATTCTTAAATACTTCAAAAGTTTATTGCCGCCAGATTCCGGCACATAACATATTTAATTTATTGTCCTTTTATCGCTTTATACATATATAGCTTGAGCTTTAATAATATGATATTTTAATTATAAAATAAATTTTTGAATATACTTACCCGGTGAATATGTTATTTTGATAATAAAATAAATTTTTGAATATACTTACCCGGTGATTATATAGCTGCAACTCTGTTGCTCGACAGACAACTCTACGGTAAAAACTCGCCAGCGATCGCTACACAGGTTGCGGGTGTGCCCAACAGCGCCATCTGTCGTCCAGATACCCAGTTCTCAATGTAAACAAAGACTCAATTTTCTCCTCGTCCCACTGCGTCTCTATTGGGGAGGGAGGGAGGGTCATTTAATTTATAATCACCGGGTAAGTATATTCAAAAATTTATTTTATTATCAAAATAAAATTTTTCAATATTTAACTTAGCCGGTGATTATATGGCTGATTCACACCCAGGGGGGTGGGTAGAGACCAGCAATATATGTTTACACTTTTATGAGCTAAGAGTTTTATTTCATTTTAGAAGTTATCAAAATAACAAAAACAAAATAAATAGGTACCTGGTAAGGAAGTCGACTTGAACAATTACTCTGCCTTTTAAGTACGTCTTCCTTACGGAGCCTCGCGATCCTCTTAGGATGCTGATCGACCCCTAGGATCTGAAGTATCAAGGGTTGCAACCCATACAACAGGACCTCATCAAAACCCCTAATCTAGGCGCTCTCAAGAAATGACTTTGACCACCCGCCAAATCAACCAGGATGCGAAAGGCTTCTTAGCCTTCCGGACAACCCAAAAAACAACAATAAAAACATTTCAAGAGAAAGATTAAAAGGGTATGGAATTAGGGAATTGTAGTGGTTGAGCCCTCACCCACTACTGCACTCGCTGCTACGAATGGTCCCAGTGTGTAGCAGTCCTCGTAAAGAGACTGGACATCCTTTAGATAAAAAGACGCAAACACTGACTTGCTTCTCCAATAGGTTGCGTCCATTATACTTCGCAGAGATCTATTTTGCTTAAAGGCCACGGAAGTTGCGATAGCTCCAACTTCGTGTGTCCTCACCTTAAGCAATGCTTGGTCTTCCTCACTCAGATGTGAATGAGCTTCTCGTATTAACAGTCTGATAAAGTAGGATAAAGCATTCTTTGACATAGACAAAGATGGTTTCTTAACTGAACACCATAAAGCTTCAGATTGGCCTCGTAAAGGTTTAGTTCGCTTTAAATAGAACTTAAGAGCTCTCATAGGGCAGCATAAGACTCTTTCTAGTTCATTGCCTACCATATTCGATAAGCTGGGAATATCGAACGATTTCGGCCAAGGTCGAGAAGGCAGCTCATTTTTGGCTAGAAAACCAAGTTGTAGCGAACATGTAGCTTTTTCTGACGAAAATCCGATGTTCTTGCTGAAGGCATGAATCTCACTGACTCTTTTAGCTGTGGCTAAGCATACCAGGAAAAGTGTCTTTAAGGTGAGATCTTTCAGGGAGGCTGATTGTAGCGGCTCAAACCTGTCTGACATAAGGAATCTTAGTACCACGTCTAAATTCCAACCAGGTGTAACCAAACGACGCTCCTTCGTGGTCTCAAAAGACTTAAGGAGGTCCTGAAGATCTTTATTGTAGGAAAGATCTAAGCCTCTATGCCGGAAGACCGATGCCAACATGCTTCTGTAGCCCTTGATAGTGGGAGCTGAAAGTGATCGTCCTTTTCTCAGGTATAGGAGAAAGTCAGCTATTTGAGCTACAGAGGTACTGGTCGAGGATACAGATACTGACTTGCACCAGTTTCGGAAGACTTCCCACTTCGATTGGTAGACTCTAAGGGTGGATGTTCTCCTTGCTCTAGCAATCGCACTGGCTGCCTCCTTCGAAAAGCCTCTAGCTCTCGAGAGTCTTTCGATAGTCTGAAGGCAGTCAGACGAAGAGCGTGGAGGCTTTGGTGTACCTTCTTTACGTGTGGCTGACGTAGAAGGTCCACCCTTAGAGGAAGACTTCTGGGAACGTCTACTAGCCATCGAAGTACCTCGGTGAACCATTCTCTCGCGGGCCAGAGGGGAGCAACTAGCGTCAACCTTGTCCCTTCGTGAGAGGCGAACTTCTGCAGTACCTTGTTGACAATCTTGAACGGTGGGAATGCGTATAGATCTAGATGCGACCAATCTAGGAGAAAGGCATCTATATGTATTGCTGCTGGGTCCGGGACTGGTGAGCAATATATTGGGAGCCTCTTGGTCATCGAGGTTGCAAAGAGATCTATGGTTGGTTGGCCCCAAGTGGCCCAAAGTCTCTTGCATACATCCTTGTGGAGGGTCCATTCCGTTGGAATTACTTGCCCTTTCCGACTGAGACAATCTGCCATGACATTCAAGTTGCCTTGGATGAACCTCGTTACTAGTGATATGTTTTGACCTTTTGACCAGATGAGCAGGTCCCTTGCGATCTCGTACAACGTCAGTGAGTGGGTCCCTCCTTGCTTGGAGATGTACGCCAAGGCAGTGGTGTTGTCCGAGTTCACTTCCACCACTTTGCCTCGAAGGAGAGACCTGAAGCTTTTCAAGGCCAGATGTACTGCCAGCAGCTCCTTGCAGTTGATATGCATGATCCTTTGACTCGAGTTCCACAGTCCCGAACATTCCCGACCGTCTAATGTCGCGCCCCAGCCTACGTCCGATGCGTCCGAGAAGAGAACGTGGTTGGGAGTCTGAACAGCCAGGGGAAGACCCTCTCTTAGGTTGATACTGTCCTTCCACCAAGTCAGGCAAGACTTCATCTTTTCGGAAATGGGGATCGAGACTGCTTCTAGCGTCTTGTCCTTTTTCCAGTGAAAAGCTAGATGGTATTGAAGAGGACGGAGGTGTAGTCTTCCTAATGACACAAATTGTTCCAGGGATGATAGCGTCCCTACCAGACTCATCCACTTCCTGACTGAGCATTGTTCCTTCTTCAGCATGTTTTGGATGCATAACTGGGCTTGGCTTATTCTGGGGGCCGACGGAAAAGCCCGAAAAGCTAGACTGTGAATCTCCATCCCTAAATACACAATAGTTTGGAATGGGACCAGTTGTGACTTTTCCATATTGACAAGGAGACCCAATTCCTTGGTCAGATCTAGAGTCCACTTTAGATCCTTCAGACAGCGATGACTGGAAGAAGCTGGGGGCCGACGGAAAAGCCCGAAAAGCTAGACTGTGAATCTCCATCCCTAAATACACAATAGTTTGGGATGGGACCAGTTGTGACTTTTCCATATTGACAAGGAGACCCAATTCCTTGGTCAGATCTAGAGTCCACTTTAGATCCTTCAGACAGCGATGACTGGAAGAAGCTCTGAGAAGCCAGTCGTCCAAATAGAGGGAGGCTCGGATGTCCGATAAATGAAGGAATTTGGCTACATTCCTCATCAGCCTCGTAAACACAAGAGGAGCTGTGCTTAGGCCAAAGCACAGGGCTTGAAACTGGTAGACAACCTTTTCGAAAACGAATCTCAGAAAAGGTTGGGAGTCCGGGTGGATGGGGACGTGGAAGTAGGCGTCCCTTAGGTCTAAAGAGACCATCCAGTCTTCCCTTCTGACCGCTGCTAAGACTGACTTTGTGGTCTCCATGGAGAACGTCTGCTTTGTGACAAAGACATTCAGAGCACTGACGTCTAGCACCGGCCTCCACCCTCCTGTCTTCTTTGGCACCAAGAAGAGTCGGTTGTAGAATCCCGGAGATTGAAGGTCCGAGACTTTGACCACCGCTCCCTTCTCTAGTAAAAGAGACACTTCCTGTTTCAAGGCTCGTCTCTTGTCTTCCTCTCTGTACCTGGGAGAGAGATCGATGGGAGACGTTGCTAGAGGGGGTTTCCGTACAAAAGGGATCTTGTACCCCTCTCTGAGCAACTTCACAGATTGTGCATCTGCGCCTCTCTTCTCCCAGGTCTGCCAGAAGTTCTTGAGTCTGGCTCCCACTGCTGTCTGAAGATGCGGGCAGTCAGAATCTGCCCTTAAAGGACTTGGATCCTTTCTTCTTTCCTCGTTTCCCTTCGGCACGAGCACCTCCTCTGCTGGAGGCTCTGCCACGAAAGGGCGGAATAAAACGGGACGCTGGAGTGTCCATCCTTGGTCTAGCTGACAAGGTAGGCAAAGGGGGAGCTTTACGAGAGGAGGACGCAACAAGATCATGAGTGTCCTTCTGCACCAATGAAGCGGCTATTTCCTTAATCAGGGCTTCTGGAAAAAGGCACTTGGAAAGAGGAGCAAAGAGAAGCTCAGATCTCTGGCACTGTGTAACTCCAGCTGAAAGGAATGAGCATAGGTTTTCACGCTTTTTAAGCACTCCGGACACAAATGATGCAGCAAGCTCATTAGACCCATCACGTACGGCCTTGTCCATGCAGGACATAATGAGCAAGGAAGTCTCTTTCTCTGTCGGAGAGGTCTTTCTGCTTAGGGCTCCTAGACACCAGTCTAAGAAGTTAAAAACTTCGAAGGCCCTAAAGATACCTTTCAAAAGGTGGTCCAGGTCCGAAGATGACCAACATATCTTTGAGCGTCTCATGGCAAGGCGGCGGGGAGAGTCTACAAGACTTGAGAAGTCGCCCTGGGCAGAGGCAGGAATTCCCAAGCCGAGAACTTCTCCCGTGGCATACCAGACGCTCGATCTAGAAGAGAGTCTAGCAGGGGGAAACGCAAAGGCTGTCTTCGCTAAACTCTTCTTGGACTGCAACCATTCTCCTATCACCCGCAAAGCTCTCTTGGACGAGCGTGCGAGGACGAGTCTAGTAAAGGCAGGAGTGGTAGACGGCATGCCAACACAAACTCTGACGGCGGAGAACGAGGAGCCACAGAAACAAACTGGTCCGGAAACAACTCTTTGAAGATGGCCAAAACTTTTCTAAAGTCCAAAGAGGGTTGAGTAGACTTAGGCTCGTCCAAATCTGATAGTGGTTCATCTATGTGTGTGCAGCACCATCATCATCAGAAAGTTCCTCATCCGACAACTGATGAGGAAACGGCAACGGAGTGGGTAACGGCTGGTTCGCTGAGTCCGGTCGCACGGGTGCATGCGTGACTGAGCCGGACGCAACGTCATGGAACTGCTGCCCAGTCTGTGAGCTGGCAACAACCATGGCAGCGCGGGGACGCACAGCGTCTACTCCAGACTGTCTGGACTGATGTGGGTGCGCAGTGGAAATCACACTGGGTTGCGGAGGTTGACGCACCGCGTCAAAACAAAGCAACTCTGACGGTTGTTGAACCTCCAGAACGTCAATGGCAACCTCCGAGCGTCTCTTAACGTCAACATGCGGCTGGCAGATCACACTGGAACGCATGGGAGGAGGAACTCTCTCAACTGGTGTGCGTGAGAAGGTTACCTCAGCGTCCACCGGACGCACAACCGATCGTGTGGAAGGTTGTAGGCTAGGTACTGCACTAGCTGGTGCGGCAGCAACCTTCTCCGCACGAAAGTCCTGCATTAGAGACGTCAGTTTAGACTGCATGTCTTGCAGTAGAGACCACTTAGGGTCTACGGGAGCAGGTGCGGCGACAGACGGGGTTACTGTCCGAAGCGGTACCGCTTTGCCTCTCTTAGGAGGCGAGCAGTCATCGGATGACGGCAGCGAGTCCGAACTGACCCAGTGGCTACAACCGGGCCGTTGGACTTGCGCTGAAGGGACCGACTTGCGTTTTAACGGTCGTGAGACCTTGGTCCAGGGTTTCTTGCGAGAAACACCTTCCGAAGACGAGGTATAAATGGGCTCTCTCGTCTTAGTTAGGTAGGAGCGATCTTGGGTAGATACGCCCAATACCACGGAGGGAACGTCTGTTCGCTGATTAAAGCCTCTCGAACCCATTTGTCGTACGACATTGCTTCTCCCCTGGACTTGGGAGCTTGCAAGAGGTCCCGGACTAGGAGGACGACAGGCACAAACAGACGAACCCTCAAGCGCAACACTATCCACAACACTATCACTCGGCACTTTAGCACTTCCCTCTGCACTTTTGCACTTAAGCTCCTTCACATCCGCCATGAGCTGATTACGGTCACTAGCAAGGGACTCAACTCTCTCACCCAGAGCCTGGATGGCACGCATCATATCAGCCATCGAAGGTTCCTGAGTGCCAGGAGGGGGCTTAGGAGCAACCACTACAGGGGAAGGAATAGAACGAGAAGAACTTCTCCTAACTCTATCTCTCTCTAGCCTACGTGTATACTTTTGAAATTCGATAAAATCGAATTCCGAAAGGCCAACGCACTCCTCACACCGATCTTCCAATTGACAGGTTTTATCCCGACAATTGGAACAAACAGTGTGAGGGTCGATAGAAGCCTTCGGAAGACGCCTTGAACAGTCCCTAGCATTGCACTTCCTAAATTTGGGGACTTGTGAAGGGTCAGCCATTTTGAATTGGTCAAAGGGAAATTCAAAAAACTATCAAAAAGTCATCAACAAAGAATCCGTTATCAAAAAGAGTTCAAGGATTTGTGTGAAGAGAAACCCTGCACAGCGAAAGCTCAAAACTAGAATAAAGTACTTCACCAATTAGTTGTGAAAAAACTCCAGTTTAGCAACAGCGAGTAAGTACGTCTTGTCGACACCTCGACAGAGAGAAAATTGAGTCTTTGTTTACATTGAGAACTGGGTATCTGGACGACAGATGGCGCTGTTGGGCACACCCGCAACCTGTGTAGCGATCGCTGGCGAGTTTTTACCGTAGAGTTGTCTGTCGAGCAACAGAGTTGCAGCTATATAATCACCTGCTAAGTTAAATATTGAAAAATATAAATTAAACGACCCTCCCTTCCTCCCCAATAGAGACGCAGCGGGATGAGAAGAAATTGAGTCTTTGTTTACATCGAGAGAGTGGTATCTGGCCGACAGTTGGCGCTGGTGGGCACACCCGCAACCTGTATAGCGATCGCTGGCGAGTTTTTACTGTTTTTTGTCTGTCGAGCAACAGAGTTGCAGCTATTATATATTCACCGGCTAAGTTAAATATTTAAAAAATGATCTTCAGCAGAAACATTAAAGTGGAATAATAAAACATACGAAAACATTTTAAATAATTATTAACAAAAGAAAAACCCATAAACGTATAAAGGAAGAAATGAAAAAAAGTTACAAACAATCCAATTGAAAGTTACAATAGTTAATGAAATTCTGAAAGTTACAGTTTCTTAAACGGAGGTGAGGCAAATATTATGAAATTAATAATACTGATTGAAATGATCAGGGGGACACCCCACGGGAACATCTGCAAGAGGGACGAATCACATGGTTGCTACCAACAGTCAACAACAAGGCTAACTTCCTTGTGGAGGTGAATCCTCATAACTACATCGTCCGGGAACATATACCGTGCAAGTCCATTGAAGCATTCAGCTTCCACAAAGCGCGCTTTCACCATAAATTCCCTACCTTCGTAGCCAACGATGCACGATTCCCAGGACGATCACCGAAGTATAGCCAAAATCACACTCGCAACGCACAACTATTCGAACGTCCACTCTCGTCTACTGCAGAGTTCCGTGCCCCGCCTGAAGTACACCTCACGCCTCCAACGTCACCTGCTGTAACAGTAATATTGACATATGATTAGGGAACTATGGTATTTGAAGAATATGAAATAACCCAAAGCAGTAGTTTTGGAAAGAATTATTTCTTACAAACTATTACGGGATCGTAACTTGAGTACTCCAGGTACATTGTACCCCAGACTTCCCTTTAACTCATCAACCTTGATACAAGGTGAAACATAGGTTAATAGAGGGAGCAACCCCTATGTCGTTCCTCCCAACACCATGCCAGCTACTGAAAGCGGACCAAGAGACTTACAATCTTCAAACACCGTCTCGATTTCTTTCAAATAATGCATCGCAAACACTGATTTAGGCCTCCAATAGGTACTTCGCTGGATAGAGGATATCAACAAGTTGTGTCGAAAAGCGAGAGAAGTCGCAACCACTCGAACTTCGTGTGCTTTCACTCTCAGTAAAGGAAACACTGCGTCGTTAGCTTGAGAATGTGCTTCTACAATTAACTCTCAGAAAACTCTGTTCTGCGGAGATAATATCTTAATGCCCGCACGGGACATAAAAATCGTTCTTCTTCCTGGCCTATCAAATCTGTCAGGTTTTTTAGAACAAAATTTTGTGGCCATGGATTAGAAAAGTTGCGCGAATAATGTATGTGCGACGAATCGCAACATTACTTACTTTCACTTTTACGGGTGTGGGGGATTATTTAAGCCCACATCGTACAGGAAGGTATGGAAAAAGGAGAGCATTGGGCTCCAAGGAAACACCATGTTTTTCTTAAAACCTCTGATTCTTATTAGAACAACTAAACTCTTAAGTAAACACAATGAGACGTACATTAAGCAAAAATAGTTATAAAATTTACACTCATAAATATGATGACTTGTAAATATCAAATACTAAATTAATTGTACTTCAATATACACTTCAAGTAAGAGAAACAGAATTAAATATATAACCAAGAAAACTAACAAAAAAACATTGGAACATGAGTTTTAAAAGAAAATGGTGGTGCTATTTCAGATACACTATAAGGAAACTCCTTTCAAGTGAATATGCAGAAGACACCTTTCTAAATTCAACAACGGGTTTAATTCTCGCCCTCCATCAGACACTAAGAGTCTGTTCAGGCGGGTCTTGATGTGTGAAAATAATCTCTTTCCAGTTTACATTTTGCTCTGTATCTTTTCAGTTATTAGCTAGCATTTGTATTCAGGCTTAATAGTTTCCTGATCACTATTATAACACTTTCCAAAGAGATAAGTCTTCAGGTTTTTCTTGAAAGCTGCCACATTATTGTCGTTGACTAACTAATATTTTCTTGAATGAGAGCAAACATGTCCTCAAACAAAATATACAGTTATAGAGGCGATCAATTCACCTTTGGTTTACACCTCCTCTCTATGTGAGGAGCTAGCCAGTGTTCATTACAGAGAAACGGATGTCTGGTTACCTGTGGGCGGAGTTAGAAACGTTCGTAAACGTAATGAAAAGTTGCCCACGCTGTTGCTATCGTTCTTTTAACGTTAGCTAACAACGTTCCTTCGAGACTAATTTTTCGAAACAATAATCCTGTAAGGATAGAATAAAAAGGTCTCGGAAGCCTATCGTGTAAAAAGCAAGTCGTTACACCCAGGGTACAATGACGGGGGAGGCTGCCTCCATCAAACGGTAGAACTGAGTTTAAGACAATAACCTCGCGGTTTTGTCTTGACTAGAGCGCATGCTCAAGAACGGCCTACGGCCTTCATGAAGTTTAAACAACACCCATTGAAGTTCTGTAAGAACTTCTCAGGAACGAGTCTCCCGAAAAGGGTGAAGTCTTGTATGTGGGAGTTTGCTTCAAGAATGCCAAACATAATTGCCATCGACCGCTTACCCGAAGGGGTTGCCATCGAACGCTTTCTCTCTAGTGAGAAAAACTACCGTCTAAATCAGGCAAGGCCTGCCAGGGGAAATGAACTGGAATGTAAATAATCCTTTATTCCTCACTCATTTCCATCCCAACCACTCGAAGTGGGAAGGTGGAGGAAAGATGACGGTGGTTCGTTCGAAAACGAAAGGATCGGAGCTGGCGAAATCAGACTAGCTGATATAGTAATCAGCTGGGAGTGTAGTGACGTAACAAGTCACACCTTTGGAAGAACCATTCCGTAGAGGGGGGAGGTCGACCATAGAGTTTTCAGAAACCTCTGGATCGCGGAAACCGAGAAATTAAGATGAGAACCTAGGGGTTCAGAATCTATTTGTGAATACCTTTCTTACGACCTTAAGGAATGTTGTGCCGAGAACACGCAGGAACTTTGTCGCTAATTCCTGACGGAATTTTCAGGAATCATGTTACGTGACCAAGACCCAAAGTAACTGTGTCATAGTTACCTGTAGAGATTCGTAAACCCTTAGGCAGCAGGCATCCCTCTGCCATCATAGTAAAACTCTTGATGACGATGGGCACGCGCGAACAATTCACGGGACAAGAGTTCGAAAACTGTCATAAGAGTAAAACTCTTGTGCACTCATGAACACTACGCGCATCGAGAGTTCGAAAAACTCAGCCATAAGAGTTGTTCGTGCACTTCAACTGATTGCGTGCGCACCCAGTTGGTCGTGTGCGCCATTATGGTCCTGCGCGACACATATCCATTCTAACGGCAGTACTTGAAGAAGGGGACTTAGTCCGTCCGCCAACACGTTCATTTTCCCTTGAACAAATCGAGGGATCAGCATAACCTGACCAGGTGTAATCAATTTCCCAGAGGAGTCAACGCTCGCGTAAATACTTGCGGTGCTGTCGAGAGGCCGAAGCAAAGAGCTCGAAACTGGTAGATCTTGCCCATGAACACAAACCGAAGATATTTCCTGGAGTTCTGATGAATGTGATGAGTCATTTCCATATTGAATTTGGTCTTCTGAACGAACAAATTCAGTGCACTTACATCCAGTACGGGCCTCCAGTCCCCCGATGACTTTGGGATTACGAACAGATGGTTGTAAAACCCCGGGGATGGTCTGTCGCTTATCTCCTCTATGACCGCCTTCTGTACGAGAATCTCTATTTCTCTAGTCAAGATTACCAACTTCTCCGAGCCTGGCGAGTAGGCGGGTAAAGTGATGGGAACATTGGATAGAGGCGGAGTGTCTTTGAAAGGAATGGAGTAACGGAACCGATGGACTTGTGTCACCCAGGGCTCTGCCCCTCTGCGACTCCATTCCTCCCAAAAAAAGCTCAACCTGCCCCCTACTGGTGCATGAAGGATTGAAGAATCACTTGGATGATTTTGTGTCGGGTTTGGTCGAGGACTTGGTTGGGTGTCGTAAATTAAATCGAGGCCTGACGAACGGTCTAGACCTACCCCCCCTTGAAAGGGTTTCTCCTGCAAAGGTGATACCGAGGTGGTAGTCTCCACAGTCGAGGGTTTAATCCGCTTAGAAGACTGTGCAAGCAAGTCATTTTTAGACTTCTTCTCTAGTGCGGAAAGAATCTTGGTCACTATTTCTTCCGGAAAAACATGATCCTTGTTGAGAGGAGAAAACAAAAGGGCGGACTTCTGAGACGAAGCGACTCCTTTCGAAACAAACGAACACCAGAGCTGTCTTTTCTTGAGAGTCCCGAATGCAAGGAGAGAGGACAGTTCATCGCAACCATCCCGAACTGATTTGTCGGCACATGACAAAACCCCAAGCCAGTTCGATGCCAGGTCTCCCTAAAGAGTAGAGCAATCCTCTATTTTCGTAGCGAGAGCTCCGATCGTCCAGTCCAAGAAACTCATAATTTCTAAAACCTAGAAAATATCCTTTACCAAACGGTCTAACTCAGGCGAAGTAAAGAATATTTTAGCTGCTGCAAACGCGGATCTCCTATTTGCATCCACCAAGACAGAAAAGTCCCCCTGAGAGGAGGCAGACACTCCCATAGAAGGGGGCTTCCCCGGTTACATAGAACCTGTACCTCTTCTTAATAAGATTCGACGGAGGATAGGCTGAAGTTGCTTTCCCAAGATCTCTCTTGACCTTTACCCAATCTTCTATATCATGAAGCGAATGTTTAGCAGCCTTGGAAAGAACAAGCTTTGGAAGAAGAAGATCGACATTCTTCCTTCTCATCAGGAAAATGGAGGCAGGCGACCTGGGAGTGGCTGCTACGAAGTAATCCGGAAACATGTCGAGAAGGTAGCGTAAAAGCTTTGAATAACACGAGAGAGGAATAGTGTCCGTTTCTAAGTCCTCCTCGTCATCCGAAGAGATAGGCCATAGAGACGGTTCTTGATTCGACTCATTGTTCTTCGTACCTTGTTTATTATCTTTCATCCAGTTCATCTGTTCTTGCAACTGTCGACGTAACGGAACTAAATTCTCTTCTTCTAGTGTTGAAGTTGAAGCAACTGGAGTTGTGGATTTTGACACGATCGACACCGGAGGTGTTGCGCCAGGCCAATTATCTGTCGCATGTGAAGTCGAAGGACAAGGTTCGACAGTCTGACGAGTCACAGATCTCAATGAACTCAGAATCGGTCGTTCCACAACCGAGTCGAAGGCAGCTGTCGCTGTCATAAGAATACGAAGCGAAGTCCATATAGGTACACTACACAACGGGCGAGCGATATCTACTTCTCTGTTCCTTTTCACAGGAGGCGAAGAGAACACCTCTACAGTCGAACGTCTCTTCAACGGGCGTGATACTGAAGAATCGCGCCTCTTATGACGTCTAGCCGAAGGCGAATCACTCGACTTACAACGTCTAACCGGGGTCGAATCACTCGACTCTGTTGATAACTGGTCACCAAATGACACACCTTTCCGATGGTGTTTAGTCGAATCCTGCTGTCGCACCACAGGAAGCGACTGTCTGTGGGCAAACCCCGAGTCTCCCTTGGACCTCCGGTATGTCTTCTCCCCGAGGCGGGGGGGGGGGGGGACAGTAACCTTCGTCTAGGAGAACTATCAGGACAAACAGCCACCCCCTCCGATTGCACTGAACTGACAGTTTTCACTTCACTAGAAGTCTTTCCTAAAAAAGACTTTACAGATACTGTATTACAGTATTAGCTAAAACATCAAATTTCTTTTCAAATTTAGATTCAAGACTGGCAATGGTGTCAGGAGAAACTTCACGGGAAGTTGGCAAAGGAGTTACAGGAACAGGAGAAGGAGGACTCAAGATCGGAGACATAATAAGAGAAGGGGAAGGAGAAGGAATAGGAACAGGTGCTTCGATACACAAAACAGAAGAGGCTAAACTAGACTTATTTTCAGCTATAAGAGCCGCCTTCCTCTTCCTATCCTTAATTACTTTCCCCAAGTGAGAAACAAAAACTTTCCACTGTTGTTCACTCCAATCCTAGCGTTCATCACAAGTCAATTCTTTAGAGCACTCACAACCCCTACACTTAATGCACTTAGTGTGTGAAACATAAATTAATTTAACTAACTTAGTTTTGCACCCTCCGGCGCAAAACCTAATTACTGAAGGACTAGAGTCCGACATGATGGTATGACCACAAAATTGTAGAAAAGAAAATTCAGCTTCAATCCTACAACACGGAGTTTGAATACTTCACCGATATTGGAGAGATAATGCTCCCCAACAAATGAAGAAAAAAAAGTCTGCACCAACCACCGATGTTCACCAGAAGCCGGCGTAGAACAAATTGAGGCCAACTGGACAGTTGTACCTATAGCTCCCTCGAGTGGAGGGAGATGACGTCACCTACATCAGCAAGGGCGGCGCCACCACGGTAGTTTTGAATCTATTGTCTGCCGTCGTAAGGAACCTACAGCTATATAATTGTTCGGTAAGACACTGCAATAAAAAGTTAAAATACAATTATATTTTCACTAAAAATAATTGAGACAAACAATCGGAAGGGCAGCCTAACCCGCGCACGGGAAAGGAGCTTCCCCAATAGTACACTGTTGTTGTAAAGGTGAACGACCTCGAGAAGAGAAAGACCGTAGTCAACCTTTGAGAGGCCACATTCCCTTTGCTCAAAAATCCATGTTTCCCGTAGGAAAAAGGAAAAGGCGAAGACAATAGTTGAATGAAGAGGGTCCTGGCGATGACGATTCCCCTGCGGCGGCCGAGTTAACGGTTATATGTCGACGGGAAGACCGATGGACCAAAGAGGGAGAGGTCGTTCCCCACGAAAGTGGAACTGTGCTGGCCTTGCTAATGTACACAAGTGTATATGTATCACACACACAGCACAAACGCTGAAAAGGAAACATCACATTTCTATACACATATATATATATATATACATACAGTAAACATTAAGAATGTTTTCATATATATACAAGTACAGTATAAGAAAAAGTAAGTTAAAAGAAAAATTAACGGCAGTCCAGAATAGGCGAGGAGGGAGAGAGGATACAACAGCTCTCGATCCAAGCCAAAAGTAAAGTGACTAAATCACAGGTGTGTGAATGGGAGTGCTAGCAAGCTACTACCCCCCCCTACCCCAGCTAACTAGCGATGTGGGTAGCTAACCCTCACTAAATTTTAATGGCTTGTCATTTCAGCTCCGCCGAAAGTATAACCCCTAATAAATAGCATGGTTTGTATTCCAGTTACGGAACAAATAAACAATAAAACTTCCAGGGACCATTTTTCTCAGTGACTGCTTTGGATAATGACAGGTGTGCAATACGATACTCACCTCTACAGGTTTTTCACTATCTGATGTAACCTACCAAAGGGATATCACGATGTCCGTTCCCTTCGCGACAAGTCTAAAGACGACGTGTTCAGGTGCCCTGTGGCGTTTAGCACGAAGCAAAACTGGGGTCCATTGGTGCTTGGGCCTGCAAATCGTTGTCCAATCTGTATCCATTGATTCTTTCTCCTAATGTTTCATCGGGGTACGCAGTCTCCTCCTTGAACAGTGAAGCTCTCGATAACTGGGAATATTGAGTTATATTATTTCAGTATTCCAAAGGAAACTTCTCCTTTATCATGTTATTAAATAATTTTTTAATATAGATTGTTCCTAGGGGAGATTATTAGCATTAATTCTATACGATCTAAAACCCTAGTTGGAAAAGCAGGATGCTATAGGCCCAAAGGCTTCTATTGGGAAAAATAGCAGAGGGAGGAAATGAGATAAAGAAATAAATTAACTATAAAGTGACAGATTTAGAAGCAATATGACAAATCCGTAGAAAATTTATATTCTTCCTAACGATACAAATCTTAGCTATTTATCTAGGTGTATTACTTTCACCGATGCTGAAATGACGAGCCATTAAAATTTAGCGAGGGTTAACTACCCATACTGCTAGTTACTAGGGGTAGAGGGCTAGCTTACTACCGCTCCCACTCACACATCGGTGATTTAGCTCACTTTGCTTGGAGGTAAGACTTCAAGGGGGATAAGGCTAGCGGCAATTTTGTATAAATAGCTAAAAATGATCTTCAAATTTGTCATTTGTTCCATAACTGGAATACAAACCTAGGCTATTTATTTAGGAGTGACTCACACATTAGGAAAGGTGGACGTCCCTGCCAATCTGGCTTTTGGCTTTACCCGGGGGCTCCTTATCTGAGTATGTTACTCAAAATAAGGAGTCCCTGCACCACGCAATAACCTTGTTACGCAAGGTTCGCGGCTGACGCAAGCTGTGCGTTGAGATATTTAGAAGTGTGACTGTCCAGGTAAAGTTATTCCAAGTCTTTTTGTAGGAAAAACTGTTGTAACCAAGACTTTCCCAATACCACCTCGCCAGGGCATTGGGACGTAACAGTATTAACTTATTACTATGTACAAAAGGGAGCATGGTTTACCTGCAGTGGTTTGAGGTCAGCTTGTGCAGAGAACCTAGGATGCTGCTTTCTCCAAGAGGGGAGGATGAAGAAAAGAAAAAAAAGAGCCAGTCAAACCTTTTCATTTACGCAGACTAAAACCGGGTAACAATGCCATCAACCTTCGGCTACTTGTCCAATAAGGAGCTTGAGGTATTATACCAGCGGTTGTGGAGCCACCACAGGGCCGATAGAAAACAGATCGAGCAGCATGAACCTCAAGTATGTAAAGCACTTGTCAGCAAGTAATAAAAATAATTCTTTTAGAGAAGGAATGGAGATTAAATAAACAACAAATACAACTTATGAAATATGATAATAAAACAAATAAAATCTAGGAATAATTTGTACTTTTTGTTTATTGGATCTCCAGTCCTTCTCTAAAAGAATTCTTTTTATTACAGAGTGACAGTGCCCTGCACCCAGCAGGGATTATAGGCAAGATGAAGTTGTCAAGAGAAAAGGTACTTAAGACCTGTTTTGTTGTTATAACTTCTTCCCGTACACTGATGAGTGGTTCAAGCATGCCCTACTATATTGTGATGTAATTAAGATTAAGAGCAAATGAAACTAGATTATTTTTATCACTGACCAATGTTGTCCCATCATAGAGTAATTGTTTTTTTTTTTTATATACTGACACAGAGTTTCCATGGATAGTGTTTCACATATTTGACTCCCTTGGCAGAGATGAAGCAGGAGGGTATCTGGTGGAAGATGCAGGAGAGTGAGCCTTGATGGTCTTACCAGAGTCAGCTTTACCCTTGGGGAAGTGAGCGCGTCTGAGACTCCTCTCTCCCTCTTCAGGGCAGAAGCAGCAGCCAAGGTTCCTTGCAGGTCTACTACAGCTGTAAGACGCTCTGAAGAATGGCCAAACAGAACAGGTTTGAAGGCTTGTACTCCTGCCCTGACCATAGCACTGAAACATCACTGCTGACTGACTGACGCACTGTCAGACCGATCCCCTGAAGGGGAAGGGACCGAAGGTTTCCTGCGAGGAGTCTCCGCTTTAGGTGGGTCTGCCTTAGAGGAAGGCAGTTTCGGGATCTTGAACCCTTATGTGGATCCCCCTTTCCCTTTCCCCGGCGGTCACGCTGAAAGGCGTTTGCGGCGAGGGGAACGAGGCGATGGTGAATTGTCAATAGGAAGTTCCTTTGCCAGGAGAACCTGTTTATGGCCACTGCGCGAGTGGGTAGGTGAGAGCTGACGCATTGGCGAGCACTGGTACTGTGAGCACAAGTGCGCAGAAGAGCACTGGTGCGCAATAAGGTGCTGTGCAGAGTGTTGCGCAGTCTCCCTAGAATGCGCAGGAGAGCGTTGGCGTGCAGTAGGTTGCTGCACAGGATGTTGCGCAGTTCCTCTAGAATGCGCACGAGAACGCTGGCGTGCAGTTCGGCGCTGTGCAGGAGGTTGCTGGAAAGCAGCTACAGGAGAATGCAGGTGCGCAGGTGAGCACTGGCAAGCTGGAGAACACCGGCGAGGCAGAGGTTGCTGAGAAAGCTTCGGCACTGGAGAGCGCAGATATGTAGTGGAGCACTGGCGCGCAGGAAATCGCTGGCGCTTGTGTTCAGGAGAGTGCTGTGTCTTGGGAGAGCATGGCGAGCCGGAAACCAAGGTTGCGCTGAAGCACGCTGAGGTTTTGGTGAGCGCTGTTGCGCAGGAGAGTGCTAAAAAGCTCAGGCTGGAGAGCATAGATTGGCTGGTGAGCGCTGGAGAACTGGCAAACTTTGCTACCTAGAATGGCGCCGCCGCGCTGGTGAGCGCCGACAATCGGGAGATCGTTGTGGCATTAGAAGTCGCTGAGGACAAGCAGGAGAAGGCTGTTGGTCTAATGAATGCAAAAATATTATAGAGCACTGACAACTGGAGCATGGGCGCTCAGTAAGGTGTGAAGGAGCACGCTGGCAAAGACGTGATGTTGGTGAGCGCTGGTGAGCTGGAGAGCGTTGGCGCGCAGCTGCACGCTTAGGTAGGGCCTCAGGAGGCTATACCAGAGACAGGAACGGTGATGGCAGATTGGTAGGTCGGTTACTAGTAAGAACAGGAACAGGAATGTGCCCTTTGGAAGGGCGAACATCCACCAATGGAGATCGCGAACGATCTACAGAAGATTCCAGAACCGAAGTCTGAGGACTAGCAGGAGCACAGTCAGGAGAAGGTTCAGGAATAGGCGGAGGTCGAGGGACAGGAGACGAATAAAGCGGAGACTCCTCTGCAGGGAACGGCTGCAATGAAGAGGCTTTAGAGCCGCCTTTTCATCAATAGTGAAGGACAACCTATAAGGTGAAGAGGAGGGCGAGCCCTGCGACGGAGACGTCCTCTAGGGGCCGTTGGATCAGCAAGCTGACCATAAGAAGCAGCAGTCCTCCAAAGAGGAGTCTCTATAAGAGAACTCCCCCGAGGGGAAGAAACACTCACAGGAGACAGATGTAGGACTAAGTTTCCCCCTCAAATGATGATCAGGAACGGGGGAAACTAAGTCAGCAGCAACAGCTGGAGAGTAGGGGCGTCAGTAGAAGCCACAGAAGACACCTCTGACACCAGGACGTCAACAAGCGCAAGAGGATCCACCTCTGAAGTCGACAACGACGGCTGCACACTTGCACCCCGGAGGAGGATGAGCTGCAGCAAGGAGTCCTTGGAGGGCAGACCTGGAAGCTCCAAGGATGACTATACCTGCAAAACAGAAGACATAGACAAGGCCTCACCCGAATGGAGAGGTGGGGCCGCTTTGCTAGGGGAAGCAACACCATCTCTTGAGGACCAGGATTGGCTACATATAAAAGGGTCTACGCTACTACTCGACGGTCTCTCGGAAGAGGCCGATCGAGTAGGAGCTCTGGAGGAAGGTCGGAAGTAGAAAGAAAAGGCCTTGGGTTTTTTCCCTTTCGAAGGAACCTTCGAAAGAGAAATATCTCGCTTAGACTTCTTCTTCCGTCGTCGTCCAAACCTCTCCCACTGGGAGGCAGACTACTCCCGATACTCAATACACTGGTTACCACTATCACACCATTGACCTCTGCAGGCAGGACAAAGGGTGTGGCGATCAGTTTCCACTGCCGACATGAAGGTTCCGCAGGGCCGGCCATCGAGTCCAGGGCAGGCGTGCATGGTCGCACAAGTCAACACACACACACTAACACAAAGAGAAAGCACAAAAGAATTAATGGCAGTCCAACAATAAAGGCGAAGGATGAAGAACGGCAACAACTGTGCACTATCAGAGCCAAAAGCAAAGAGAGCTAAATCACCAGTGTGCGAGTGGGAGTAGTAGCAAGCTAACCCGCCCTACCCCCGCTAACTAGGGGTATGGGTAGTTGACCCTCGCTAAATTTTAGTGGCTCGTCATTTCAGCTTCGCCGAAAGTAATACCTCTAAATAAATAGCGTAAGTTTGTATTCCAGTTACGGAACAATTGTATTTTCCCTAGCAATACAAACGAGAAGCTCTTTACTGTGAAGTGTTATTTTGGCGAAGCTGAAACCAGCCGATAAACTTTTTTGACAGGGTGTAACTACACACTGCTAGTTAGCGGTGCAGATCGGAGTAAGTTAAGCCTCCCGCTCACAGCAGCAAAAGCGACTAACCGTCACTTTTGTAATTATGGCAGGACTTTCAGGGGGTTGGTACTGGCGGGATCAGTATGCGTAAAGAGCTCAAGGGTTGTAAAACAAATTACTTCCAAATTTGTCATTTCATCCTGTGCAAAATACAAACCTGCTCTTTGAAAAAAATATTGGTTTCCCCAATGTATTTCCATTAGAAACTTCCAAATTACCTGTAAATATACCATTAACTATATTTATTTTCTTCATTAGGAATAATGTACTACAGTAAAGCTCTACCGTAGGGGACAGTGATGCTTAAAGTCAGGAATCAAATTTTCATTATCAAACTCCTTCAACTGAAAGAAAAATTTGCATTATCAGTTCAAGTTAAAATCTTCCCAATGAGACTAAGTTGATAAGAAAATAAAAGCTTTTTTTGAAGAAAAAAAAAAAACGTAAATTATTGCATTCTATTTAGTGGAATATAAGAACGATTTATTGACAAAAAAATTTAAGACTTTGTATATCAGCGGCCAGTAATTCCAGCAAGCATAAAACACCAACAAAACTTCCCCCTCCTAACCTAACCTACAAGCCGTGTCCTTACCTACTTACGTAAAGGGGGGTCTAACCCACGCTGCGACCCCCCTTACGCGGCTGTATTCTTAGTCAGCCATCATGATACATACGCCAGGCCGCTATCACATATAGTGTAACCAAAAAAAATTAAATTTTAGACTGTTACCATCTATAACTTTGTAATACAGTACCATAAAGGCATATAGAGAATTAACAGTACATTGTTAATAGACGTTTTCTTATTTTTGTATAGAGATTGAATTTCATGTTTCTCTCATTTATAAATAATTCTGATTTTAGCATTAGGAATGTTGTAAAGTCTACTAACATATAGAAAAATAAGAGATTAAAATAAAATTGACACAAGCGGAGTTGTATCGATGCGCGCAGAGCTGGGTATTGCTGTACTTACCGTCATTGTAAGACATTGCTAATGGCGTGCGCAGCTTAACATTATCGATTGCCAGTACATACGGAGCTTGATGTTCGGCCAAACAAGAACCATTATATTCATAGTAAAACATTTTGAACAGAAAATATATGTTTACCCATAGTAAAAAATGTGATTTCACCGAATTTAACTTAATTTCAATCACATCCAAACAGAACTGCTTGTTTGCGATTGAATGCGATTGAAATGGTCACATTCTGTTAAATCTCATTCTTTACTACAGGAAAATATATATATTTTTTGTTTGAAATGATTCCCTTACAGTATTAGGGGGTTCTAATCTTTGGAACAATTTGTCTTGAGACAATATTTCTTTGAGACGAGTTGTCTCGGAGCTTTTGTACATCAGCGGCCAGTTCCTCAGACATTGATTAAAAATGGACATCAACCAACTTAAACTTCCCCCCCCCCTAACCTAACCTACAACCCGTGTCCTTACCTACTTGCCTAATGGGAGGGGGGCTAACGGCCCCTGCGACCCCCCTTACACTGCCGTATTCTAAGTTAGAAATAATGGTGCTACTATAGCGTGAGGTCTACCGCCATATGTCGCCTACCCAGGCGGAGGGTGAGGTCTACCACGCGACAAGCTTGGACCTTCCGCAAATGTCATGGGGTACCAGCATTCTACAGTGAACCACCAGCAATATTATGTGGATCCAGCGACAGGAGCACACACACACAGGCAATTGAGCGATCGTGGTTGGACACTGAAACGTTGATTCTGAAGAGATTAATGCGAGGTGTTGGTCGTCAGCTGTTCCAGTCTTATCTTTATTTTTGCTGGAAGGTGATGAGAAAAAATTACAATGATCTATTTGTCTTTCTTAGAAGATGTACGAAGTGTGTACCGCTAGGATAAATGTATGGAAATATATGATAACATGTTTATTTTTACCTTTATTCCTTTTTTTAATGTAATTAGCAATCCAATGATCTATTTAAGTCATTTCTAAGATATGTTTAAATTAAGTGTTTATTGCTAAAACAAATGTATGAAATGTGTTTTATCTATGAGGGACGAATAATTCAGCAGTAGACCGATAACATGTTTATTTGTACCTTTATTCCTTTTTTTTTAATGTAATTAGAAATCCAATTATCTATTTAAGTCATTTCAAAGATATGTTTAAATTAAGTGTTTATTGTTTTGTATCGCTAGAATAAATATGGAAATATATGATAACATGTTTATTTTTACCTTTATTAATTTTTTTTTTTTCAATGTAATTAAAATTCCAATTATAATTTTAAGACATTTCTAAAATATGTTTAAATTGAGTGTTTATTGCTTAAACAAATGTATGAAATGTGTTTTATCTATGAGGGAGGAATAATTCAGCGGTAGACCTCACGCTATATTACTAACGGGAGGTAGACCTCACGCTATAGTGTGGTAGACCTCACGCTATAGTAGCACCGAAATAATAATACATAAAGTTGGCCGCTATCATACATACACCCCAATCATGTTCTTTACTACAGGAAAATATATATTTTTTGTTCGAAATGATTCCCTTACGATACATAAAACTTTACCCAGAGCTGTTTCAGGGTGTTGTAATCCTTGAAACAATTTGTCTTGAGCCAATTTGTCTCGATATGAGCAGAGTTGTCTTGGGCCAAGAATAGTTCTGAACCAAACCTTCCACGGGGCCACATTATTGATCCACATGATTAAAACTGTAAACACAACCAAAAAAAAAAAAAAATCATACAATTTCACGTAAAACGAAGCCCCAACCGTAGGGTAAAAAAGACTGTAGAGGGCCTACTTCTTCCCAACAACGCTAAGCCTAAAATATACACTTCTCAAGTCCAACTTTAACGTTGCAGGCAACTATTTAGTTATAAAAACCTGAGCGATGTGGTAAATAACATCATATTTCACCTAATTCCTGATATATATGTGAAGAAACACTCTCTCCAGACTCTAGACAGTCTCCTCGTAAACACGATTTCAAAAGAAACCAAAACAAAAACATAACGTACTACGAGAGCCTAAAATAATTTTATAACTTATTTGCAATCTGGCTTTTAAATGTGTTTTATTTCATCCTATACGATAATCTTTAATTATATTATATATAATTGAGCATATGTTCTGTATTTCATAATGAATTAAACCAGATTTCAAGTTCTTGAAAATGAGCTATGAATGTAAAAAGATTATCCTTGGGATCATAGTCCTGTAGAGAGTAGGGATCCCCCAGGTGGGGTTCCCCTGCTGTACGGGACCAGATAAGCAGCCCTTAAAGTAAAGTAAAGTCAGTTATTCCTGACACTTTCATCTGAGACTGCTTTATAAATTTTTTGTCCGGATTTTAAGGTTTAAAGGCCACTCATCAATGGCAGAAGCAAGGGACATTAACAATAACCTAGCAGGACAAAGCTCCAGAGAATTACCATATATACATATGATCAGCACCAAATGCCCTCTTCACCCAAGCTAGGACCAGGGAGGGGTAGAGAATGGTAGACCTGTAGGTTCCCCAAAACCCCCATCCTTAACTCTCAAGGATGGTGAGGTTGCAGACACTACAAGAAACTATCGTGCTTGAGCAGGTATTGAAAACCTATCCAGCGGATCGCCAGGTAGAGGTGTTTTCAATAGGCTAATTCCCTAGTACTATCACAAAGGGTTTTGGTAGCATATTGAAAAAGTCAATGCCTAGCAATCTGCTGGACTGGGGTTTGAGACTAAGACATTAGAAAACCATGGTTCAGAGGCTATGGCACTACCCAAGAGCAAAGAACAAGGGTTAGATTTTGGAGTATCCTTCACTTAAGAGCTGTTTACTATAGCTAGTCTCTCTTCTACCAAGAGAAAAATAGACACTGAACAATTACAGTGCAATAGTAAACGCCCCTTTCAAAATTGCTGGAATATGTCATTCTTGAACAACTAGTTAGTCACTTTTAAAGATTCGAAGCATTACCACACAACCGTTCAGTATACAGACAATCATATTTCATTTGCTGTTGTAAATGATCAGCTGGAAACGATGGATGTAAACAAATCTGGTATCTTGATATTGCCCGATCTTGTTGGTTGGTTGGTTACAGATTGCCATGCCTATAGCATGACACGGGCTCTTGTCATTGGACAGCCCGTAAGAGGATGGATATGTAAAGAGAACTCCGAGGAGTAAAAATGAATGTTATTAGGAGGAAGGTTGCACTTTGAAATAGAGTGTGGTATTGGAGGAATATAGGATGAGGGATTTAAAGGAGGGATTTGACATGACATGGAAAGGGACGGAAAGCAACCTGAAAAGGAGACTACTTTTTAGGTCCACGAAATGAAAGGTTTTTAGTTAGAGAAAAATTTTTGATAGTAGCAAGTTCCAGCAAGTAGGAGAGACTGGGAGAGGAGAGAAGTTTTTATCTGCAGTCAGATAGAATAGGAGAAGGAATAAGCAAAATGCTTATCCCTGCTCTGGAGCTGGGTTGATGAATGGTTGCAGGAATTGCAGGAGAGTGGGAGTCGAGGTCGAGGTTAAGGACAGGACTCTGGTAAGGATCTGGATGGCAATGGGAATGAGGTTGGTCAAGGTGAGAGACTCGAATTGTTAAGCCAAGGATGTAGATTGAGGAGGGGGAATTGCAGGATGAGGAGTTGAAACAGCATGCTGTTGGGTTGCAGGTGCAGGCACAGGAATGATGGATATCTGGTTTTGCTTTGCAGTTGCAGGAGCAGGAACAGTGGTAGGCTGGCGTTGACTTCTTTGGCGAGGAGTTCGCTGGTTCTTGGGTTTTGGCATCGAAGCTGGCATGTTGTTTTAGGGAGGATTAGTGCCCTTCATTACAGCAATTCTCCTTAGACTTTCAGGGCAGCGCTTGTTCCAGGCGTGATGAGGTCTGGAGCAGTTGCGGCACTTAGGGTGAGTTTCTTGTCCATTCTTGTGGGCCTGTATGCAGATCTCAGTGTTGTGACGTTGGCTGCAGACACCACAGAAAGCAGGGCCTTGGCAGTCCTCCTTGTGATGGCCGTAGCGTTGGCAGTGATAGCAACGAAGAGGCTCTGGGGTGTATTCTTGAATTGGGTACGTCCCCCAGACTCCCAGATCCAGTGATGAAGGCACTGGACCTATGAAGGTGGCTAAAAGCCTCCTGACTGGGACGTTGTCACGGTTTTTGCAGCGGTCGGCCTTTTCTACATTGCTGCAGGAAGTAACGATGGATATTGGCAGTGAAGTAGGGTATCTGGATATGATTGCCTTTCTTTTAATTAAGGCAGGGTCTAGCAGGGTTAGGTCTTGTTCTTCTTGTAGATTTCTGGCGGTATCCAAGTCTTTGGGAATGATAATTAAATCACCCTTTCGGTTTGGTCGAGCTGAGAGTTTCATGCCAGGCTTTGCAGCCATGGCAGCAACTGCTGCATAGGACGTGGAGCTATTGGAGAGCCTAAACTTTGGGAGAGGTCTCCTGGGCTCAGGCTGGGAAGCTGAAGAACTGGCAGCGATGGTGGTGGCCTCCTGTAGAAGGTCTTGAAGGCAGATAACACAGTTGCAGTCGATGGAATAGGCCCCCTGAGGCTCGACCTCCATGGCAGTGGAGGACAGCGGCGCTGGAGAAGGAGTGCGGGCTGCAACAGATGCTGTCTGTGAAGGTGAAGAAGGGACAAACAATGGCGAGGCCAGGTTCTCAGTCCTTGGTGTCCTTAAAGGCGATAATGAGGGTTCAATGGAAGCTGTAGAAGGTTGAACAGGGCTCTTCTTTCGTTTAGGAGGGGGAGTAGTCTCCTCCAAAGCAGCTGTGGCAGGTTGAAAATAGTTGAGGATCATGGTGGATGCAATATTGCAATAATTGCAATTACATCTGATGTTGTGGCAGTGCGTTGTCAGGTCTGCAATGTGTCCAGTAGTGACACCAACCATGGTGAAAAGTTCAATCCTTCGTTCCATGTAACTGGTGTAGTGGTCGCAGTCGCAGTCTTCTTGGTAAAGACGCTTGCAATGTCGAACGATACCATAGAGCAGTGGTTCCCAAACTGGGAGGCGCGCCCCACTAGGGGGGCGTGAGGACGATACAAGGGGGTGTGAAGTCACTTGCTGGAAATTACTTGTTTAGTAGAATAATAAAATCATTAAAAGAACAAATATCTGATATTACATACATGCATCCATCTCACTAAATTTGACCAGAAATTGTGCCTTAGTCTCATAAGTATTTCCAAATATTATATGCTATGTTTTCAAATTATCTATTCTTAAAATTGCAACTCAATTTTGCCAATTTTCTAATGTTTAAACTTTTTTTCGCTCACTTCGAACCAAATTTTTCGTTTTTAGTTCCTGGAATGTACTATTATTAGTTTGAGTGGCTTTCATTAATAAAATGTAATACAAACAGAAATCTGTTTTCCTGTACAATGCTAGGAAATAAATGTAAGAATCATTTCATATAAAAAAAGAGAGGAGGGGGGGGGGGGCGTACGGGTCTACTGGAAGCAAAAAGGGGGCGTCAGGTAAGATAGTTTGGGAACCACTGCCATAGAGGGACCATGCCCAACTACCAAGAAAGGCAACGGACATGGTTAAACTCTACGGGGTTTGCAGTGAAGATTCCACTTAGTCGGATTGTCCAAGTGTTGAACTCTGTCAGCGACCGATCTTAGCGCTGCTTTCGATAGTCGTGCACGAACTGCTAACCAATGATTTTAGGGCCAATGGTTCCGAAACTCTTCATAGTCTAATCTGAAGATATTTCATAGTCTTTCTTCATTAATTCTCCCTTAGTTTTTCTTATAGTAATAATAAGAAGAATATAGTTCGTGTATTCTATTAAATGATTTAACAATGTTTAATCTTTTCTGGACACAGTAATATATAACGAATATATTAAAAAATTAAATTACTTTAACTTATATTCAGGATTTTATTCAATTGTTAAAATAAAAATTGGTAATATAAATAAGTTAAAACTGATTATAAGGATCATTCATTAAAAAAAAAAAAACTATTGTCTGAGCTTTAAAATTCTTTCGTATAAAATATATTCTTTTGTCAACAAGTACAACAAAAATACAATTATATAAAAGAAATGGAATGTGTTATATCCCATTTATGTTTTATTTCACTGTGAATTTAAAACTCACGAAGGGGTTCTAGTCATCTTGTTTGGTAAAACAAGTGAAAAAGCATTTTCAGAATACTGATGGTGACGTGGCAAAAAAGACTTTGGTGTTATGGCTTATAAAACATTAATATACCATTATAAAGGCATTTTTAAGTCCTAGAATAGATTGTAGTTAATCATTAAGGAATATTCCATCCTAAAGATGGCTATATATAGATAAAAACCTTAAAAAATCGATATTTGTTGTTAGCAGACGAATTAATTTAGGGAAACGAAGCTAAAGTGATGAGATAAAAACATACAAATTGTCCTATTCTATCATGTAAACTTCAGCTTTAATTCTGATACTACTGTTCCTATGCTTCATTTAATGATTTATTGATATTCATTATTCATTATAGGCTCGTAATCTCAGGAAATTCATGGACACGGCGATGGTATGGACACCTACTGACAGTAAAGGTAACTATTTCAATAAATACTATATTCAATGCTTTCTTGCAACTTTGTATATCCAAAGAAGGTATTTTGTGCAAGACATGCACTATCCTGTCATTGCAATATAAGAAGAATATATTAGAAAATATAACTAATTTTAATTGGAGTTACACTATATCCAATTGTGACGATAAATACTGAGAAGAAAATTAAAATAAAAAATTTACTAGCCACTTCTAGCAACTTCAACCTTGCCCATATTAGTCATCAAAAGAGCTATTGTTCAAGTTTTAAAATACTTATGGATAAAATATATTCTATGGACAGAACTAATACAAAATATATTTATATAAGATTATGAACTCTTTTAGATATCATCAAAGTCCTATTTGATTGTAAAATTAGAAATCTTGAAGGTATTTTGGTAATTTCTTCTGGTAAAACAAGTGGCTGACTCTGTTTCAGATATCCGCCTACTAACTATTTTACCAAATAGGATTAACAAAAAACCTTAAGATTTTCTAATTCTACAATCAAATTGATCATTAATAATATATAACGAACTTTAATTATAGGAAATAAATATATTCTGTTTTATATTATCAAATAAAATATATTTTATATAGAAAAAATTCAGAGCTCAGACAATAGGTATTTCAATTAATACTCTCAGATATAAAAGTTACTGGTAGTTTTTTTAAATTCAATTTTTAGATAGTTTTCCTCTTAGCAATTGAATACATTATTACTCCAAAGAAAAGTAATACTATTTGTTAATATATTCGTCTTACATTGCAATGATTAAATAGTGTATGTCTTGCACAAAACAGCTTCTTTGATATACTAAGTTGCAACTCTTATTACTTTTTTTTTTTTGCTTTATTTTAGTTACGTTTACAGTCAACAGGTGTCCATACTATCACTGTCTCCACGAATTTTTTTTATATTACAAGCCTATTATGAATAATATATATCGATAAACCATTTATTAGAATAGACGAACAATATCTAAAAAGTTGAGAATTAAGTTTACAAAATGCCATTAGACAATTGGTAATATTTTATTTTAACAATTTCGTTTTGTTTCCCAAAATAAATTCGTCTGCTAACAATAAAACTCGATTTTTTAATGTTTTCACCTAGATACAGTTTTCTCTAGATTGGAATATCCTTGAATGATTAATTATATTATATTCTAAGGCTTAACATTGCCTTTATAATGGCTTATTAATGTTTTATAAGCAATAACACCAATTTCTATTTTTGCCACGTCACCATCACCCTTGGAAAATGCTTTACCACATGTGTTACCAAACAAGATGACTAAAACCCTTTCAAAATTTCTAATTTTACAGCCAAATAAAACATTGCTTTTATCTAATACATGTTTCTCTCATACACAAATGAATTTTTGGTACTAATCTCAAAAAATTTATATCTTATATGAAAGAATTTTAAAGTTTAGACTATAGGTATTTTGATGAAGCATCTTTGCCTAGAGAAAAGTTTCTAGCGTTTTTTTTTTTTGTTTTTTCAAATTTATTCATATTTTCTGTTATCTTAATTATGTCTCCAAATTAAAGTAATTCTACTTTTTTATTTTTTTTTTATTCTTCTTATTGTTTATTTTTTGTGGCTACTCATTGTAAAGAAAATAGCCCAGGTAACCACATATGTACATAAGTAAATATATCTATATATATATATCTATATATATATATATATATATATATATATATATATATATATATATATATATATATATATACATGCATACATATATACATATATATACATATATATACATATACATGTATGTATGTATGTATGTATGTATGTATGTATGTATGTGCTATTTACTACAGAATTTCCTCCTCTGTAGCTCTGTGGTTGTTGGCCTTATACCCTTTTGAAATATGAGCGTGGGGCTTCTCTTCTTTCATCTTCTAAACCAATTCTAAAGACAAAGTACTGCGAATTATGCTGTTTATTTTTCTTTTTTAAAAACCACAGCTGTAATGAAATCATTGGCCTTTAGGATGAAAATCACGTTGACCTTGGTGATATCAAGGTTTATCGATGGAGTTTATGACTTTCTTAGTTTTCTAATAATTTATAGATCACAGTTCTTAATAATGGGGAATGGGACAAGGACTGGCAATTGTGCACTTTCTCACGCCTGACCTCAAGGAAAAAAATCTAACTCGCTCACATACATTTATGACGATATGCTGTTAACAGCTGTTTATTTTTTTTATTTCAATGCAGTCATTTTAGATAAATACAAAGAATAACAGATCAATAAACTATTTTATGAGAATAAAATTGCATAAGCAAATAGAGAGGTATAACAGTGAATAAAAAAAATAAAAGTAGAGAATAACTGAATAAACAAATTAAAACAGAACAAAAATAATCAAATCAATTTAATATTTCAACTAATCAAAAATAGTTATTAATACAATAATAATTATATATAAAATATGATACATATATAAACAAGACTATGTAAGTGAAAGCGCTAAGAAATACAAAAGAAATATATGAATAAGAGCAATATATATATATATATATATATATATATATATATATATATATATATATATATATATATATATATATATATTATTGTAAATGCCATTACTATGACAAAGGACAAATTTCAACTAATATAAATCAAAATAAAAACAGCCATACAAGTCAGTATTTAGTCCAACACTCATTATTATCCATTGCACTGCGTAGCCCTTGAGGCATAGATGCTACATGGTTGTATACAATTTGTGGCCTCCTTCGAAGCACTTCCCATTGTTTCAGCATCAGCTACGTAAGTTGATTTGAGTTCCTTTCTTCTTCAGAATTCCAGTCATTCACAATGCAAGGTCACATATTTTCTATTGGGTTGAAGTCACAGGCTTTCCTGAGCGACGGAAGTAGTTCAATGTGTCCTCACTGGTCAAACCACCTCTTAGCAATATTGGCCTTGTTAATGGAACAGTTGTCCTGCATAAAGATGATGCGTTCTGGATACGGGTGGCCATACGAATGCACTGTGGGAACCATCACCTCCTCCAGTCTTCTTTGTCTGCATCTTCTCCCACTTCTATGTGGGGTCAATGTTTCTGGCCAGTGTTCTCCATCTACCTCTGTCCCACACTTCATCACCGGTTAATCCCTTTGGTCGAAGGTTATCCTTGATACAGTCCATCCACCTTCGCTTTGGTCTCCCACTCCTTCTCGTTCCCTGTATCTCCATTTCCATCACTCTCCTCCCAATATACTGTTCATCTCTTCTCATGACATGACCATACCACCTCAGTCTACTTTCTTGGATCTTATCTGATAGTTCTCTAACTCCTGTGGTACCCCTAATTACCTCATTCCGTATCTTATATCTTCTTGTCACCCCGCACATTCATCTCAACACCCTCATCTCCGCCACATGCAGTTTCTTCTCTTCTGTCTTTATTGCCCACATCTCCGCTCCATACCTCATTGCCGGTCTCACAACTCATCACCTCCTCCAGTATTTCTAAATATTTGTCAGCAGTGAGCCTTCCGTCTATCAGGGATCCCAAACAGGAGAACTGAATCCAATCTCAACAGTTGGCCGTAAGGTGCTCATTCCTAGCATCCGTGTAGATATTCTCCTCCTCGTATCTTTTGTGGAAATAGAACATAAAACAAAGTTACGATAAACAATAAATAGATTGTTATCATAAATACCTAGCCTAAACTTAAACTTGCACCAGGAAGACAAAAAACTATCAGTAATAAATGCAATTTCTATTGATTATCTCTACAATTGATATTGTAAATGCAAATATATTTTAGGTTCCTTATAAAAGAAAAAAATAGTAAATTGATATTAACAATATACTGTAGTATTTTTTTGACATACCTTTTATTCGAAGAGCTGCTATGTCTTTTAAGTAATCAGGTTTCTCTCTGAAATCAGAACAAAAATAAATTGTTGTGCCATAAAAACCCTTTTTAAAAAGGGTTTAAATGGATACGAAATTTGTCACTAAAACTTGAATAACGTATTTACTAAAATTAAGGTTTCCTTACAGTACAACAAGTAGTATTTCATATTAAGAATTAATTATTCAAATCAATTAAACAACCTTATAATAATTAGAAATGATTTAATAACCCTGGATAGGTATTGTTATTTCCCCACCTTGGATAGGTTTCCATGGGTCGACCTCGACCTAGTCCCAAAAAATTCATCAAAAATTAATTATGAAGCCAATTCAATACCTTCTAATATAAAACAAAATTCGAAGAATGTTCTAATACTCAAAAATAATAGATAAAAGCTAAGTTCAAAATAAAAATTTATTACAAATAAATTAAAAATAATGAGTATAAAAAAATGACTACAAAAATATTCACCTAAAATTGAAATAGGGAAATAAACTGAAAATGTTCTAAGCAATTTTTCTACGATAATTGAGCACCCTTTGGTCAGATCCAGGACTGGTGGGGGGGGGGGGGGGGCAACAAGGTAAGTTTCCTTAAAATGAGAAAAAAGTAAATTTTTTTCGGCCAAAAAAAATCAATTCTCTTTTCAACATTTATTTGCGGTAGGTAAATAACAGTTACTGAATTTTTTTACAGGAAAAATTTCATCTTACAACAAAATTGTGTAAAAGAATCTCAAAATGGCTGCCAACCACACCACCTTGTAAGGCAAAATTTGTTACCGGAAAAGGATAAAGATATGTCAATTTCAGCGAGTTATTTACTTATATAATTGTTAGAAGATTTGCATAGAAATATTATGGTAGCTAGTATGAAGTTTATAGATTATTTAGCAATTAAAAAATAAAATAATGATCATAATTAAGTTATCATAAAGGTACAAACTTACAAAAACCTGAAAAATAATAAACTATTTTATAAAAACATACAGGATAGAAGACATTCACAAACTTTACAACAATCCTTTTTTTTATACGCGCCTAAAAACTACTACGCATTCGATAATTATATAAAAACTTTGATATTTCACAACTTATCTTAACCAGGCTTTCAGAATTAGTTTACAGAAATTTTCTATGAACCTGACCACTACTCAGCAATTTGTACCTTAAGATATACTTCTATGCAATCAAATTTTTTACCCCCAAAATACCTGACACAATAAGACCTACCTAAAGACCATTAAGTCCAAAGTTCTGTAAAGTCATTTGACTTAAAATTGCAAAATGTATTTCATTTCAAGTTAAACCAACAAAATAAATACCACACTTAATCTACTGTATCACTATTCCTGTATTATCCCCCTTTGCATTTTTTTAGAGCTATTGATACTAATGTAATATGTTGAAACTATTTCAACCCTAGGAAATATTATCATTAAGTTCTAAAGGTGCTTTTCCCTTTCAGTATAAGCAGGAGACTTTAACCCAATGGTGTTATGGTCATAGTTAGCCATGCTTATAAAATTTTGTAGTGTATTGAAGCACACCATGTATGAAGCATGTTGCCACTGTCTCACCACGATGAGGTCATGACCTTCGAGACAGGGGGGACGTCCACTGTACAAGATCGGTACCATGCACCCACCTCCATGTGTTGCGAGCACATTTTGGGAGCACATGTCACCAACACTTGAGCGTCTCTGGAACCCCAAACCAGAGCGGATCAAAGTAGTAACAATCAAGAGGCTTGTGATCACCCCAACATTGAGACTACCCCAACATTGAGACTACCCCGACATCCTGAAACCTTATTTTGAGGGGGGTTCTAAGTCCCTCGCCATAAGGAAACGGAACCGTTTACTAGCCGGTTTCTGACTTTCGCCAGAAACCGGATGTTCCAATACGCATTTAACACTGTAACCAACCCGTGACAGAGTCACAGAAGTAAGCCAGGAATCAGCGGGAATCGCGCATGAGTGCTATGATGTGCCTTTACACCTCACTGAGCCCAGAGAGGCTCAGCCAGGAATCAGCACATTAGGTCACAGAGGTCAGCTAGGAATCGGCATACTTTTGCAAGTCTTTCCTTTAAGCCTAACTGACCCGGACCTTGGAGATAAAAAGTGGGAAGTAAAGTAATAAGTGATATAGACTCTTAGAGAATGTTAGTAAACAATTTGGTTAAAGTCTCCTGCAATTGACCATTAGCATACCTTCATAAATTAGCAATGATACCTAACTCAGAATATCTAATTCGTTGCTTTGGCTGTTGCTCCCTTTCTATATAGAGGACTACTTTTTGACTATCACTATCAATACTTTCTTTACATATATCGCCGTCTACTTTGGGTCCTTATGCCTATTTTCTTCCTCACAGGACTAGGCTACTGTGTCAATATATTTAACTTTTCTTCCATGAAGGGCTACTCTGGGCCGTACAGTCACCTTTTCATTAATTAAAGACTGAAATCAAAATACCCTATAAAGTTGAAAAAACTTTGGCAATATTGAAGACTGCTGAATAAAGTTCTATTAGGAATCAATGAAAGTTTGCCTGCCTACATCACAAACTGTCTAAGAACATAGAATGACCATAAATTACTAGTCTTATGTTCTGATAATCCAGCGAGAACATTTGAAAAATAAAAAAAAAACTAATGTTAAATAAAAAAATAAAAAAAGGGAAAGATTAAAAACTTGCAGCAGGAGAGACATCCCGGGCAGCAGCGGAGACAGCGCGGACAGCAGCAAAGACATCACAAGCAGCAGAAGAGACATCACACGCAGTAGTAGTGACTGGTTTTGTTAAACCTAGAACACCCGCACTCAGGAGCCTTTTACGGTACCTAGCAACAGCCTTCACAGCCGAGCTAGCAGAGGGAGAAGGCAGGCATGGATCTTGTGGGTTACTGGTGTTAGAGTGGTGATGTTGGCCTACACACTGGACACCCCATGTCTTGTGAGGTGTTTTTCTAGGTGTGTCTGCTGCACGCACTACTTTGTAACTCCATTTCATCAAATACCACTGTCCACATCACATTTAGAGGGTTGCTCATAATCTTAGTCAGTTTCAGACCTATTCAAAATCTTGTAACATCATCTTCATATTCAATTTCATTTTGCAACAAAGAACAGTTTGCGGAAAAATATCACCCACATAAGTTCGTATGTTAGTATTTGAATACGATTTTGGGGTAAATATTATCCACACAAGTTTGTATGGTATCACGGCTATTGGGTAAATATTACCCATACAAGTTTGTATGTTATGGGATAAAATTCAACCAATTTCACTTGGCATCAACGAACAGTTTGGGGACAAATATTACCTACATAAGTTCGTATGTTAGTATTTTGATACGGTTTTGTGGTCAATATTATTCATCTGAAGCTATAGAAAAACCACTGGGATACCTCCACGTATGCATCTCTACACGCATGAAACAAATGAGTTTAAGGTAAAAATTACCCACAATAGTGTTTTAGGATTAAATCTACCAGACCCCAATTAGTAATTATATGATATGATTGACTTTCTATCCTTATGTTAATCACAGTAAGCAGTAAATTGATATTAACTTGGTATACTGTAGTAGTTTTGTTGACATACCTTTGATTCGAGGAGCTACTAGTGCCTTTTCGGTAGTAGTTTTGTTGACATACCTTTGATTCGAAGAGCTACTAGTGCTTTTCGGTAGTAGTTTTGTTGACATACCTTTGATTCGAAGAGCTACTAGTGCCTTTTCGGTAGTAGTTTTGTTGACATAGCCTACCTTTGATTCGAAGAGCTACTAGTGCCTTTTCGGTAGTAGTTTTGTTGACATACCTTTGATTCGAAGAGCTACTAGTGCCTTTTCGGTAGTAGTTTTGTTGACATAGCCTACCTTTGATTCGAAGAGCTACTAGTGCCTTTTCGGTAACCAGGTTTCTCTCTGAAATCAGAACAAAAATAAATTGTTGAGCTATAAACACACTATTGAAAAAGTATTTAATTTGATGAAACTTTGATTATCTTTTTCCTAAAATTAAGGTTTCATTTGAGTTTAACAAGAAATATTTCATAGTAAAATTAATTATACAATCCAATTATACAATCTTATAATAATTAGAAAGAACAGTTTAACCATGGTTTCAGAATTAGCTTACAGAAATGGCCTATGAACCTGACCACTATACATCAATCTTACTTTAAGACAATTTATACAATCAAGTTTTCTACCCCCCCAAAATACCTGACACGTTAAGAACTACCTAAACAACAGTATGTCCAAAGTTCTCTAAAGTCCTTTGGTTTGAATTTGCGAAATGTATTTAAATTATTCATATATTCTGTATATATACATATATACTGTATATAAATATAAATAAAATTTATATATATATTTGTATATATGTATATATATAAATATGTATATATATATATATATATATATATATATATATATATATATATATATATATATATATATATATATATATATATATATATATATATATATATATATATATATACATACATATATACATATATACATATATACATATATATTTATATACATATATACGTATATATATACATATATATATATATATATATATATATATATATATATATATATATATATATATATATATATATATATATATATATATATATACAAAATTTATATATATACACATATATCTATACAATTTTGCACAAGTTAGCAAGAAGAGGTGCGTTTAGAGCCTGTTGGAGAATTGGTAATGTTGTGTAAATAAATCTTGAATATAACAAAAACGAACACACTAAAATGTTGTGTAAATAAATCTTGAATATAACAAAAACGAACACACTAAAATGTTGTGTAAATAAATCTTGAATATAACAAAAACGAACACACTAAAATGTTGTGTAAATAAATCTTGAATATAACAAAAACGAACACACTAAAATTTTGTGTAAATATAATAAAAACGAACACACTAAATTGTTGTGTAAATAAATCTTGAATATAATAAAAACGAACACACTAAAATGTTGTGTAAATAAATCTTGAATATAACAAAAAACGAACACTCTAAAATGTTGTGTAAATAAATCTTGAATATAACAAAAACGAACACACTAAAATGTTGTGTAAATAAATCTTGAATATAACAAAAACGAACACACTAAAATGTTGTGTAAATAAATCTTGAATATAACAAAAACGAACACACTAAAATGTTGTGTAAATAAATCTTGAATATAACAAAAACGAACACACTAAAATTTTGTGTAAATATAATAAAAACGAACACACTAAATTGTTGTGTAAATAAATCTTGAATATAATAAAAACGAACACACTAAAATGTTGTGTAAATGAATCTTGAATATAATAAAAACGAACACACTAGAATGTTGTGTAAATAAATCTTGAATATAACAAAAAACGAACACTCTAAAATGTTGTGTAAATAAATCTTGAATATAACAAAAACGAACACACTAAAATGTTGTGTAAATAAATATTGAATATAACAAAAACGAACACACTAAAATGTTGTGTAAATAAATCTTGAATATAATAAAAACGAACACACTAAAATGTTGTGTAAATAAATCTTGAATATAAAAAAACGAACACACTAAAATGTTGTGTAAATAAATCTTGAATATAATAATGAGCACACTAAAATGTTGTGTAAATAAATCTTGAATATAACAAAAACGAACACACTAAAATGTTGTGTAAATAAATCTTGAATATAATAATGAGCACACTAAAATGTTGTGTAAATAAATCTTGAATATAACAAAAACGAACACACTAAAATGTTGTGTAAATAAATCTTGAATATAATAAAAACGAACACACTAAAATGTTGTGTAAATAAATCTTGAATATAACAAAAACGAACACACTAAAATGTTGTGTAAATAAATCTTGAATATAATAATGAGCACACTAAAATGTTGTGTAAATAAATCTTGAATATAACAAAAACGAACACACTAAAATGTTGTGTAAATAAATCTTGAATATAATAATGAGCACACTAAAATGTTGTGTAAATAAATCTTGAATATAACAAAAACGAA